>NW_027397127.1:2938190-3168626 GCF_003265705.2 Callorhinus ursinus
TTTTTTTTTTTAACATATAATGTATTATTTCTTTCAGAGGTACAGGTCTGTGATTCAACAGTCCTACAAAATTCACAGCGCTCACCATAGCACATAGCCTGCCCAATGTCTATCACCCAGCCACCCCCATCCCTCCCACCCCCCACCACTGCAGCAACCCTCAGCTTGTTTCCTGAGATTAAGAATTCCTCATAGCAGTGAGGTCATATGATACATGTCTTTCTCTGATTGACTTATTTCGTTTTGCATAATACCCTGTACTTCCATCCACATCACTGCAAATGGCAAGATTTCATTTTTTGATGGCTGCATAATATTCCATTGTATATACCACTTCTTCTTTATCCATTCATCTGTCGATGGACATCTTGGCTCTTTCCATAGTTTGGCTATTGTGGACATTGCTGCTATAAACATCGGGGTGCACGTACCCCTTCAGATCCCTACATCTGTATCTTTGGGGTAAATACCCAGTAGTGCAATTGCTGTGTCATATGGTAGCTCTATTTTCAACTGTTTGAGGAACCTCCATGCTGTTTTCCAGAGTGGCTGCACCAGCTTGCATTCCCACCAACAGTGTAGGAGGGTTCCCCTTTCTCCACATCCTCACCAACATCTGTCATTTACTGACTTGTTAATTTTAGCCACTCTGACTGGTGTGAGGTGATATCTCATTGGGGTTTTGATTTGGATTTCCCTGATGCTGAGCGATGTTGAGCACTTTTTCATGTGTCTGTTGGCCATTTGGATGTCTTCTTTGGAAAAATGTCTGTTCATGTCTTCTGCCCATTTCTTGATTGGATCATTTGTTCTTTGGGTGTTGATTTTGATATGTTCTTTATAGATTTGGGATACTAGCCCTTTATCTGATATGTCATTTGCAAATATCTTCTCCCATTCTGTCGGTTGTCTTTTGGTTTTGTTGACCGAGTTTCTTTTGCTGTGCAAAAGCTTTTTATCTTGATGAAGTCCCAGTAGTTCATTTTTGCCCTTGCTTCCCTTGCCTTTGGTGATGTTTCTAGGAAGAAGTTGCTGCGGCTGAGGTCGAAGAGGTTGTTGCCTGTCTTCTCCTCTAGGATTTTGATGGACTCCTGTCTCACGTTTAGTCTTCCAGCCACTTTGAGTCTATTTTTGTGTGTGGTGTAAGGAAAAATGGTCCAGTTTCATTCTTCTGCATGTGGCTGTCCAATTTTCCCAACACCAATTGTTGAAGAGACTGTCTTTTTTCCATTGGACTTTCTTTCCTGCTTTGTCAAGGATTAGTTGACCATAGAGTTGAGGGTCCATTTCTGGGCTCTCTATTCTGTTCCATTGACTGGGTGTCTGTTTTTTGTGCCAGTACCATACTGTCTTGATGATGACAGCTTTGTAATAGAGCTTGAAGTCCGGAATTGTGATGCCACCAGCTTTGCTTTTCTTTTTCAACATTCCCCTGGCTATTCAGGATCTTTTCTGGCTCCAAACAAATTTTAGGATTATTTGTTCCATTTCTTTGAAAAAAGTGGATGGTATTTTGATAGGGATTGCATTGAATTGAATGGGTAGATTGCTCTAGGTAGCATTGACATCTTCACAATATTCTTCGAATCCATAAGCATGGAACGTTTTTTCATTTCTTTGTGTCTTCCTCTATTTCTTTCATGAGTATTTTATAGTTTTCTGAGTACAGATTCTTTGCCTCTTTGGTTAGATTTATTCCTAGGTATCTTATGGTTTTGGGTGCAATTGTAAATGGGATCAACTGCTTAATTTCTCTTTCTTCTGTCTTATTGTTGGTGTGTAGGAATGCCACTGATTTCCGTGCATTGATTTTATATCCTGCCACTTTACTGAATTCCTGTATGAGTTCTAGCAGTGAAAAGGGAACTTTTATACACTGTCGGTGGGGTCGGTGGGAGTACTCGTTGGTCCAACCACTACAAAAAACAACATGGGGATTCCTCAAAAAGTTAAAAATAAGTCTATCACATGATCCAACAATTCCACTTTGTGGTATATACCCAAAGGAAATGAAAACAGGATTTTAAAGTGATATCTGTACCCCCATGATTATTACAACATTATTCAGAATAGACATTGATACAGAAACAACCTAAATGCCCATCAACAGATGAATGGATAAAGAAGATGTGGTATATACAAAATGGGATATTATTCAGCCATGAGGTAGCTATCATTTTTTGTGTATTATTGGTATAAAATTAGACAAATAGAACACTAGAATGTAACAGAAAACTCAGAAACAGACCTGACCTACTTCACATATCTGAGGTTTGTATAGAAACATAGATTCCATTGTAAATTAATTAAGAAAAGATGGGATAAGCTAGTCAATAAATATTGTTGAGCAACCAGCTATCTGTATGAAAAAAGATAAAATTAGATTCCCATTTCATCCTGCTGAATTAAAGGGTTAAATATGAAAAGCAAAACCCTAAAACTTTCAAAAGGAAAGAAGAAAGAGATTTGATATTGGTGTACAGAAAATATCTTAAAACTCATTGAAATATGCAGGTCATAAATGAAAAGGTAGTCAAATAAATTTGACTACATTGAAATTAAAATTTTCTACATAACAAAAGACACCATAAACAAAATGAAGAAGCCAGACACAAACTGGGAGAAGATATTTGTAATAAATATAGCCATTTCATTGTAATGAATATAGCCATCTACATTTAAATGTAGAATATATAAATAGGTTCAATAAATTAATATAGAGAGGGCAAACCACCCCAAAGAAAATGGCTCAAGGATATGTACATGTATTTCACAGAAGAAACCTAGATGATTAGTAAATGTGGGAAAACAGACTTGATCTCACTAATAATCAGGCAAATGCAAATTAGGATAATGAAGGACCATTTTATACTCTTCAGAATGACAAAAAGGCATAAATTTAATTAACATCTAGTGGGGTTGGGACTAGGGAGAGGTAAGTGAGGCACTCTCCTCAGGAACAAAATATAAGGGAGCACCAAAAACTCACTAGTCAAGATAAACAAGGTTCTAGAAACTCAAATTAATGTAAAAAAAAAAAACAAACAATAAAGAACAAAGTATCAAACTGTTAAATAAAGTCAGAATCTGACCATGTACTTGCATGACATCTCATTTGCCTTAACCTTAATGTTGGTCTAGTGGATCAAAAGACTGCTAAGGATTTGGGAAAATTGGACATTTTATGTATTTCTGGTAGGAACATAAATTTGTACAGCTAATTTGGAGAATAATTTGATAATACTGAAGATGCCACATCTTACATCACAGTAATTCCAGTTCTAAGATTCCATCTTAAAGAAACTTTTATATTAATGTAGAAGGGTGTGCTCTGCAACACTGTTACAGCAAAAAAAAAAAAAAAAAGGTGACAATCATTGACAAAGATTCTCTCCTTGGCTAAACTCTACCCAGGCTCCTCTGAGCCCCTTCTTGACTAGGCCTCCAACCTTGGTCTATAAAGACTGGAACAAAAACATTAACATGGTTTCTAACAGCTCAAAGCTACATGCTTAGGATGACCTAGCCCCCCCTTAAAGTGCCTTTCTGAAAAAAACTCAAGTCTGCTCAAAGAATTGACTGTTCCAGGCAACATCTGAATATAGGGCCCCATCTCCCAGTCTCTGTGGGAGGATAGGAGCCTAACTTCAATAAGGGCCAGTTAGCAAACCCAGTTGGATTTCACATCGACAAACCCCACTCTTACTTTTTAATCTTTCACCTCCCTGACTCTTCTGAGTCTTTACACCCATCCCTCTTCCCTCATTCTCCCTTTAAAAACTCTGTCATTTCTGTATAAATCCAAGTTGAGTTCACACTGTTCTCTTTTTCCTGTGGTAATAGTGTATTACTGATCATAACCCATCCCTATAAGTTTAATTAGTGTCCATCTTTGTTAATCTTTGACATTTAACTGTTCCACAGGAGGAAAATGGATAAACTATGCTTTCTTTGTACAATGGAATACTATATAATAGCTAAAATGAATGAACTAGATGTACATATATCCACAGAAACCTCAAACACAATTGTGAATAAATAAAAGCAAGGTGCATAAACCTCAAAAATAATTTTGAACTAAAAAAGCAAGTAGCAAACAGACAATGTGAAACTACTATATAAAGCTTAAAAACACACAGAGATACTACATATTAATGTGATTGTATATATCATAAATATGCATATACACACATATATAGAATAATATACATTATATATTTGTTAAATATATTATTAAAGATCATTACCCCATATGTATTTGTAATGTGTATTATATATTGCTATATAATAATATGTATATTATAATATATATATGGGTAGTGATATATATCAACATTGAGGTGGTTATATCTGAGGATGAAGGGAGAGGAAAAGGGTCAAAGTGGGATTCTAGTTAAATCTATAACATTTTATGTCCTCTTTAAAAAGAAAGAAGAGGGAGAGATATGTAGCAAATAAGGTAAAATAATAGCATCTATGTAATTGTTGCTATAATACTATTTCCTGTACTTTTTCTGTTTGAAATTTTAAAAATAAAAATAAAAATGAATGATCACCTAGTTTCCACCTTCTAGATTAGCAGAAATGAAAATTTAATAATGCACAGCATTGAGAGGGTATGAAGAAGCAGGCAATGTCACACGTTGGAGGGGGGAGCACAGATTAACACAACCTCTTGAGATGGCAATTATATGATATCTGTTTAATAAGAATGCCTGCTCTCATTTACTTGGCCAGTACAATTTAGGAATATATTTTCAGACTGGCACACAAAGAAAAATGTTGCTCATTGAAACATTGTTGCATCATTGATTATAATAGCAAAAGATGGCTAACCTAGATGAACATAAAACAGGGGTCTGATTAAAGAATTTATAGTTTACCCATGTGATAGAATAGTACGCAACTATGTAAAGAAGCCAGTTTGATTTGTATGTACCAGGGGTTGACAAACTACAGCCCACAGAACACATCTGGCTTCCCACTGGTTTTTGTAAGTAAAATTTTATTGGCACACAGTCAAGCCCATTTGTTTTCATATTGTCTGTCTACGGCTGCTTTCATGCTACAGCAGCAGGATTGAATAGTTGTGACAGAGACCATATGGCCTGCAAACTTAAAACAGTTACTATCTGGTCCTTTATAGAAAGTTCGCTGATCCCTGAAACATACTGATATGGAAAATCCAGTATGTGTCAGACATTTTTCTAGGTGCTAAAAAACAAACAAAAATCCTGCCTTTCTAGAGCTTACATTCTACTGGAATTATTACATGTAAAGGACAAAGTGCAGAGAAGTATATACAGTACGATATCATTTGTACATTTGCTTGTATAGAAATAGAATATTTTTGAAGGGATTCACAAGGAAATGGCAACAGTGAATGCTTCAGGGTAAGGGTTATAACACTATATCAATGGAGGGAAATTTACTGGTCATTGTTATAAAATGTTGTGATATTTAGATGAATATACACTACACACACACACACACACACACACACACACACACACACACACTCGAAAGCTAGCCTGAAGCAACCAAAGTGAAATTTAGTGGGCAAAATGAAATCCTGCCTATAAGTTGAAAATGCCATTGTACGTGTTCTGAATGAAGGGAAATTCACTTAAACAGTTCATGTGAAAAATACTCGGTCACTTTCATTAACTACAGGCTAAAAATGAACAAGTCATATGGCATGGTTGCCAAAAAGGCTAATATGATTTTAGGCAATAAAATAGTTTTATTATCCAGATCAAGAGAACTGATTGTTCCACTTTACTATATACTGTCTCAACCATACCTGGAGTATTATGCTCATTTCACCTTTGTATGCCAAAGTTAGGAGAGATACCTCCTTCATCTAGGGAAGAGTATCCAGGAGAGAGAGAAGAAACTATGGAAGAGTTTCAAAGATTAGTTTCAAGATAGAAGACTTAAAGGAAATAAGAGATCTATCTTTAAATATGTGAAGGCAAGAGGGATTAGTCTTATTTTATATATGTCCATATATATCCAAATAGCACTACTAGGACTTCCACAATCACATGAGTTAAGGGAAGCAAGTTTTGGCTCAGTTTGAAAGTGTTCTAACAATTTGGTTGCAAAGTGGGAGCAGAGTGGAAGGAAGTTAATATTTATTGTCTATAACATGCATACATAATACTAATCTTCACAGCAATCTTGCAAGGAAGGTATTACTATCCATTTTCCAGAAGAGAAAATGGAGTCTCATAAATGTTGAACACCGACCATAAAAGCCCTCAGTGGCAACCCATTTGGGACCCCTCTCACTCTGGAGAGCTCTTTTTCTTTCCTTTCTGTTCTTACCTTCACTTAATAAACTTTCACTTCACTAAAAGAAAAAACGAAATGTTGAGTAACTTCACCTAAGACTCTACAGCTAGTAGCAGCAGCATAAGGATTTGAGTCCAGCTTACAACATGCTCCTAACTTGGTCCATACATCTCATCCTGTCCCTCCGATAACAATGTAGCCAGAATGCTCTCTTTAAAACATAAATCTGATCATGTTACTTCCCTGCTGAAATTTCTTGGCCTAACTTGAAAAGCCTTTCATGATCTGGCCCTTTCTAACCACTTACTGCTTGGAACTGTACTGTAGCCACAAAGAATCTCTTTGAATTACTCAAATACACAGAGAAAAAAAATGTATTTTAATGGAAAATTATGCATCCTCTGCAGTACACTTTTCTGGGTTATCAGATTCTATCCCCGATCTTTGTCTTTGAGCCATTTTGCAAGTCATTGCAAGTTGTAGATAACTGAGAGACCTGTAAGTTATGTCCTACCCAGCACTGATTTAGTTGACTAGTTTCCACCCCTCTGGAAAAACCAGTTTTGTCTTTATTCGCAGTTCATCTCAATATTCCTTTACTCCATATAAATCTGTGCTGTTTTGACACCAGTTACAACATCTGCCTGGTTTGCTCATATCATTTAGTAAAATAAATTCTTTAATACATATTAATTTTTATACGTGTACAAGCATCATGATTTTACCTTTCTCTGAAAAGTATTTTTTAACATACACCATGCTCTCTCCTTTCTTGTCTATTTCTTACCTCATGGCCTTCCCATAGTCTGTTCCCTCTACCTAGAACAGATTCCTTATCCCATTTTCCCCTGTTGCAGGCAAAGGGTTCATAAAATATCTGTTGAATGGAAGCAACGGGAAGGTTAGAAGGAAGAAACCAGCCAACCAACTCGGGTCTATCTGACACCAAAGTTGTTTTTTCCAATAGGTTGCTGCCTTTCACATCTTTGCACATCATCTAAATGGCCCACCTCAAAGTAGTGAACTCCCTGTCACTGGAAGTATTCAAGTTAAGCCTGGGTTATCACCTCATTAGGGATGCAGTATGGTGGAATTCAGGCATAGAGATTGTTAAGTAAAAAAAATATTCTGACACTTGTGAAAACGGTAAGGAAGACTTTATTCAAAGAACACTGCAATAGAGTTGCTGCAGTAGGTTAGAAAGATTGGTCTGAATTCTGGCCACAGCAAAGACAGAAATGGGTATTTATAGCCAATGGGCAGTGTGAGGGGATCAATGGATAGAAAATCACTGAGAGGAAATATCATTGGGGGAGGGGTTCTTACTAAATTGGCCTAACAGGATTCTTTCTCAAGGCAGGTCAAGGGCTTAGACATCAAGAATGAGGGATGAGGAAGTTGATCAGATATCAAGGGTAATTAGATATCGAGAGTGGGAAGATTACTTACTTAGCAGGATTCCTTGCTAAGAAAAAGCTGAGCAGGCCAAAGACAGGGCAGGGACCAAAGTCAAGGCCTAGTCAAGAAGAGGACTTAGAGGAGCCTGATTATGTATGTAACATATTAGATATATATATATAGCCCAAACCTATATGATATGTCTGTGGACACTTCAAGAGAAAGCAACCTTAGGGCAAAAGGCGTTCTACCTCTGTGAGTTTCCCACAGGACCCTGATAGCAGCCCATGTGGCCTTTTGGTTTTTGGTCTATTAAATTCTGAGCAGAATCTAGCAGGGAAAGCATAAAGATGACTGTCATTTCTAAAGTGTTCCTGGAAGGCTTCCCACTGTGGAATTCTTAGGGAACAGCCCCATGCAATTTTTAAGTGGAGCTGCTTCTTTCTATTTATGTGGGCAAGTCATGTCAGTGATTTGCAAAAGAGAGAATGGAAATGAGCTCTATGAAAAGTTGAAAACACTTCGCAGTAGACTCACCTCTTGCCCAGGAGCCACTTCTTTGACATCCATCAGAGAAGGTACCAGAAGTAGTTTCTGTGGCACACAGCACAGGTGTAGCCAGCTAGGATGAAATGCTCACCTAGCACAGGGCCCATGCTTTGCACAAGAGATAGAACCCAAATCAGTAGCAGAGAAGAAAGAATGACTTCCCATTAAAAGCCTCAACATGGCTCCAAACCTTTTCATATCTATTACTCCACATCAGGCATGGAGTAATTCCACCTTTAGAGTCACTCCTTTTGGCTGAAGCATTAACTCAGAAGCTTATATAAAATAGGACATGGAAAGGATACTCTGTTAGCCCCTAACAACCAGCTGTATGACTTTGGTTGAGGTAATTTCCACCTCTGGGCTCTAGGATCACCAAGGTAATAAATGAGAGGTTTAGGCCAAATCTCATCCAGCTCTGATTTTCTATGCTCCTATGTTTCTTTAGCCCAGGAGGGCACTTATTATCAACTAGAAAGAGCTACCTAATTAAGAGAGCTCAGAATAGGCAAGTTGTGATAGAGGACAGGGAGAGAGAAATGTACAAAGTGGGGACACTGCATGGAGCCAAGTCTGGCAGAGGCACCATAGCCAGAGGACTTGGGCAGCTATGGGACAGAACCAGCAGGGAAAATCGGCACCCACAGTTGTTGGAGCCTAGTGTATACTAATTACAAACTTTACTGATGACATAATTTTGCAATGCACAGGCTCCATCCACCCTCCATGTTCACACACAGATCCATGCATACACACAGTCTCTCTCTCTCACAGTCTCTGTCTCTCCAAATATAATAGTTTACAATAGACAGTACCTTTTATTTCAATAATCAACCTGACACTGGAGGTTATAAAGCAAACACTTCCCAAGCTCATGTTATCAGAGCAGTACTTGTTATAAGATTGAGTTTAGGGATTAATGAGCTCATAGTTTAGGAGAAAGCTCTTTTTTTTTTTAAACTGCTTTTCATTTTATTTAATAACATGGCTCTTTGTAGGATGCCTTGAATAATTTGGGCCAGGTAGGATGGTATGAAACAGTTTATTTTAAACTCAGTTCATTTTAGGTAGATTTCATGGCACCTAGCAATGTTGTTTATCTTTTATGACAAAGAGGGAAGCAGCCGATAGTATGGAAAAAGTTCCACTTAAATCATCTCTCAGAGCTCAGACGGTAGAGCTCAGAAATTGATCTGTCTCTCTGGGTGTCCTTTGGTTGCTGTTCACTTTCCATGCTTCAGTGTATCTCATTTTCATAAGGTTCAAAGACACATTTTTTATTAGAATGCTTACAACTTCACCAAGTAAGTCCTTTGAAATCGAAGTATACCTGTTTTTCTCTTAGGTGTTGGGGCACTTTTTAAAATAAAGCTGTATATCTGCTTTCAAATGAAAAGCTATTTCATCCTAGCTTATTACTACCAGGTATTTGAGGGCTAGAGACTGGGAGTTATGGCTATAAATCTTTCAGAAGTGAGTGCCAGCCTGCAAGGTCAATATGGAGTCATTTCTAATCTTTTATCCTTGATTCTAACACATACACCCACACACACATTCTATATGATCTGTGTAAGTGTGAAAAATAGTCAAAGATAGTCAAAACTAACCTTATATAAAACTTGGTTGGATCAAGACTTAATTTATTTACTTTAAACATGGTGAATATTGGAAAATTCCCTTAGTAATCCAGAAGTTTTCAAATGGCCTGATGTGCAGTCCTGTCTTTCGCAGGATATAAACAGGGCCCACACCACAAACAATGTCTTTCATCTTTCTACACATGGCCACTGAAGGAAGGAAGAGGAGCAGGAGGAAAGAAAAGGTAGGAATGAGCAGAGAGGAGGAGGCAAGGTCAGAAAAGAATAAAGAGCTTGATGTTGGTGAAAGCACCAAGAAACAAGCATCTAACACACTGACTTTTTTAAAGAAAATAGTACGTGCAATTTTTTATATTTTAACAGTAGGTAAAAATGGACAGAATTTAATTTCTATTTAAAGTGCAGCAGTACAGGCATTTCTAAAATACTTCCTTTTTCTCATTCAAGGAGCATCCGTAAGTTAAGCTCTGTGGCTGAAAGTAGTCTTTTTGAGGATTAAATGAGTTGTTATATGGTAAAGCGCCTAGAACAGTGTCAGTAGAAATGTTAGGGTTCAGGGCAAACAGTCAAGAAAGAATACTTGAGATGTCTTTGGTGCAAAAAGATGGTTTTAGCAAAGCATGGGGACAGGACCCTTGGGCAGAAAGAGCTGCACTAGGATTGTGATGGGTGACTGATTATATACTTTCAAGTTGGGATAGCATAAGTCTCTAAGGAATTTTGGAAGCAAGGTTTCCAGGACCTTGAGGGGACTAGCTGTTGTTAGGACAAGGTCATTTACTACTGTCTAGTAAAACCTTAGTCATGAGACTCTTCAGATGTATATCAGTCGGCCATATGCTTGGAGGATGATTGCTAACATTTATTTGGGGTGGGGCAGGAGAGATAAAGGAAGTTTCCAAAGGAATTTTTATATGTTAAAGTAAACTTACAGGATCCTGGGGGGGTCAAGATAGTGTTAAGCTAAGATTGCCTTTGCCCTTAGCAAAGTATTAACATCGAGGAAGAACCTAGAGGAAGCTCCTCTAGGAACTCACTGCCTGTTTCAAGGACTTGTCAATGGGCTGTAAGTAGTAAGGAAATTTAATTTTTCTTCTGCCTTTCCCACATCAAGTAGTTAGTAAATATTTAATATATGGTAGCTACTATTACTACATCATCATAGTCAACATCACAGTTATCATCATCGTTACATTTTGCCCAGATAAAGATCTTGAATGGTTTCCCATTCCTCTCTTATTGTTTTTTAAATAAATCCACAAAATACTTCAAGCGTCATGTTTGTGTTCCCAACTACACACATAAATAGGACAGTCTTCGAGAGTATGACCTGTGGGCTAAATATAAAATAAGCTGCAAATGTGATCTTTCCCCTCTGAAGGCTAAATGTTCCCCACTACTGATAACAACCAAACATTTGATGACCAGTTGCAATTTTCTTTTGCAACTTCAAATATGGCTTGCCATATAGCCATAACAATGCTTTTGGTTAGTCTTCTTTCTCCTGAGAGATCTGCATATAGAGCGTGAATTACCAATTATTGTATTATCACTTAACTCCACTGAAGCCCCCATTTGCATGTGACATTAATCTAGCTGCTGTACACACAATAAAACAATGCAGTCTCTGCCCTGTGAACACTTAAAGCAGTGACACCCACAAACAAAGGATGCACAGTCTGGGTCTACATAACATTCCCACTCATCTGTTGGCCAGTCAATTCAGCCAGAAAAGCTGATTCGAGGCCTGTGCAGTTAACAGCTACAGACGAGCAAGCACAAGGCTGAATAAACCAACCACCACACAACTTCACTTCGGTTCTCAAAATCTGAAGCCTACACGTGGGTCTTTGTGATTATACGAAAGAAGGCGGTTGTGGATTTAAGAGATAATTATTTCTTCCTCTTACAGGAGCAGTACAAGAGCGTTCCACTCTATTATTCCAAGAAGGTCACCGGTGGGAGAATTGGACTGATCAAGGGACAAGCAATGGGAATCCTGGTACTGTATTAGGGCTCCCCAGAGAAACAGAAATAGAATGTGTGCGTGTGCGCACATGTGCGCGTGCATGCACACTCACGTACATGTGTGCATGTGTAGGAGAGAGATAGATTACAAGAAATTGGCTCACATGATTATGGATGCTGAGAAGTCCAGCCCCAGGAGTCTGAAGGCATGAAAAGACCAATGTCCAGCTTGAAGACAAAAAGGCAGAGAGAAAGTATTCTTTCTTACTTGGTCTACCCACATTGGGAGGGGCAATCTGCTTTACTTGGTCTACCAATTCAAGTGTTAATCTCCCCTAAAACACCCTGATAGACACAACCAGAAATAAAGTTTAACCAAATATCTAGGCACCCATAGCCCAGTCAAGTTGACACATAAAATTAACCATCACAGGATCTAAGGTTGCTCAAAATGAATAGTCAGGTAAACTAGTAAGCTGTTCACATACACACATACTGGCCTTCCCTCCCCATCCCCCAAAACTTTATTCATTGGCATGAGTATCACCCAAGGCTTGTCACCCACTAGCACTTTCTGTTTATCCCAGCAAGAGCCCATAAAGGGATTATTTGAGTTTAGGAGGGTGAGAAGATAAGACTGTTTCCTTAACCCACCCACTAACCTCACTCAGGCCTCATTGAAAACTATTGAATATCCCACCTTCATTTCTCTCCCCAGCCACTTTATAGTGCTGGGCTGTAGTTGACGCCTAAAAGACAGAGCAGTCCCCTAGGAAGGATGTCCCCAGGACTTTAAAAGTAAGGCTGTGCCAGCAATAAGCTATCATTCCGGATAAACCTGGACTGCCTTTATCTCATTTTTCAGCACCATTCTATTGCTATCTTCTTGCTAACCTAGGTTCTTATTCATGATTCTACCTCCAAAATTAACTCTGCATAGCTAAACATACCCTCCTGACCCTCAAAGCATTGTTTTGAAGTGAAAATAATCACCCAGTGAGCACTCCTTGGTTTTTGACCCTTAAACTCTCTATTTGAATTGGATCTGGCTTTGACTACACCTTAACCCATTCTTAACGTGACATCATTCCCCACATTCAAAGGGTGGACCACAATGGGATACTTACCCTGCTATAGAAGAGAAACTTCCTAGAAATATATTGAGGACTCTGGTTCTACCTTTTCTTCCTCTTCCTTTTCCCAAAGCCACGATTCCTTCTCCAAACAGCCTGGCTCCTCCAGGAGCTCTAAGAATGATAGGGTGCATGAGACACTGTGTTCAAAATAGGCACTCTCTAACAGATGGTGCAGAATGGCGAGTTAAAGAGAGAAAGCCATTGTTAGGCAACATTTCAAACAACAAAACTAAGTTGTGGGGGCTTGGGGAGGCAATTGTGTTTTGGTTCAAAGCAGCAAATTACCTGGATGCCTTACAGTATCTGACAATCTAAGAATATCAAATTATCCACTGAAAATCTGGCTACCTAAGCTGCTTTTCCCAACTGCACATTATTTGCTCAACAAATTTTCTGCTTGCAAGTCTCTGAGAGGAAATTTCAAAATGCTCTTTTCACCAGTAAAGAAAAATAGATATTTTTAAAAGAGACTATAGAAAGAATCTACAGAATGAAACACCAAATTTCCCTGAAACTTTCAAGTTTCTCCTGGAAATAATTATAGCTCTCTGTAGCAAATGATGCCTTCCACTTATATTAATTAAGCATGACAACCTAGATAAATTGCCACCAACTACAGTATAAAATAAATATATATTAATTTCATCTAAAACCTCAAAGGTTTGAAGATGCTTAACCCCTTTATCATAGATGGGGAAGAATATTCACCAAATCTGTTGACATGCAAGCAGAATTGGTCACAAATGAAAGATGCAGGAGGCCCAGTTCTGCAAGACTAGCTTTCATGATTGGAGAAAACCAGTCCTTTCTGTTCTTAAGGGAACCAATTCAAGTCAAGGCCAACAGAATCCTCAAATGTTACTATGGCCAAACAATAATCATCACTAGTGATCAGGTAGATTCCAAGTTATCTTCTGGAACAGGTCCACCTTGTCTTAAATGGAGAAGTGGCATGGCATAGGGGAACAAACATGAGCTTTGGCATCACACCCGAGCTTAATATCTGGCTCAGCCACTTACTAGCTCTAAGACGTTGAACAAATTATTTAACCTTTGAGTTTCATTTTCCTCATCTATAATCAAGATAATCTTATTTACTAAATTCAAAGGATATTTTTGAAGAGCAAACAAAATAAAGCACCTCAATGAGCACATCATAGTTCCTAGTACCATGTTTTGTGCCCAATAAATGAGAAATCAAAAAAATGAGGGGCCATGCCACAACATGGAGGAACTTTGAAAACATAATGTTAAGTAAAGGAAGCCAGTCACAAAAGACCATATGTTGTATGATTCCATTTATGTGAAATGTCCAGAATAAGCAAATCTGTAGAGACAAAAAGTCAATTAGTGGTTGCCTAGGGCTGGGAGTGGGGAGTGGGGTATGGGGAATGACTGTTAATGGGTACAGGTTTCTTTTTGAGGTGATGACAATCTCAGCCATTTAAATGATATATTTAGATCACTTAAATTATTTATATGTAGGGCTTAAGTCTGCTATTTTATTACCTGTTTTCTATTTATTTGTTTGTTCTATTTCTTATTCCTCTGTTTCCCTTTAAAGGCCTTCTTTTGGGTCACTTGAACATTGAATAGAAATCCATTTTGATTTATGTTTAGTGTACTTGAATTTTATAATTTATTTTTTTTAAGTTTTTTTTAAGATTTTATTTATTTATTTGACAGAGAGATAGAGTACAAGTAGGCAGAGAGGCAGGCAGAGGGAGAGGGAGAAGCAGGCTCTCCGCCAAGCAGGGAGCCCAATGCGGGGCTCAATCCCAGGACCCTGGGACCACTACCTGAGCCAAAGGCAGATGCTTAACCGACTGAGCCACCCAGGTGCTCCTTGAATTTTATAATTTATAATGTATTTATGTATGGTTTTTTTAATATTTTATTTATTTGACAGAGAGAGAGAGCACACAAGTAGGCAGAGTGGCAGGCCGAGGGAGAGGGAGAAGCAGGCTCTTGCTGAGCGGGGAACCCCATGCAGGGCTCAATCCCAGAACCCTGGGATCATGACCTGAGCCGAAGGCAGCCGCTTAACCGACTGAGCCACCCAGGCGCCCCTATATGTTTTTGTTGGTTGCTGTAGGTATTACTATACACACACACACACACACACACACACACACACACACACACACACACACACAACATAGCACAGTCTACTTGGACCAGTATTATATTTTACCACTTCAGAGGAAGTGAGGAAACCTTACATCCATTTAAGTCCCTTTACAATATCCCCACTTTTTAAAATATAAATATCTGAAGTATTTTCTCTACATACATTGGGCAGTTAAAGTTATAATTTTTGCTTCAACCAACAGATCATTCAAAATCTGATGAGAAGGCTAGTCTGTTATATTTACAGATTATATTATATATGTTATACTTACACATTACATTGTGTTGTTGTTGTTTCCTTTCTGAAGTCCCAGCCTTCTTCTGTGATCATTTTATTTCTCTTTAGGGAACTTTCTTTAGCTATTCTTTAAGGGTAGGTTTGCTGGTAACAAATTCTCTTATTAGTGTTTTTTGTTTTTTGTTTTTAATTTGAGACTGTTTTCCTCACCCTTTCATGCCAGAAGGGTATTTTTGCTGCACACAGAATTTGGTGTTGATAGTTCCTTCAGTGCCACTTCCTTCTGGCCTCAATGGCTTCAGATGATAAATTCACTGACATTTGAATCACTGGGCCCCAATAGGTAATTTATTGCTTCTCTTTAGCCTCTTTGAAGATTCTTTCTTGTCTTTAGTTTTCAAAGTTCTGATTATTAGGAGATCTTGACATAGGTTTCTTTGGATTTATCCTTTTTGTGATTTACTTAGCTTCTTAAATCAGGAGCTTTGTGGTTTTTGCCAAATTTGTGAAGTTTTTAGCCACTATTTCTTCAAATATTTTTTTCAATCCACAGTATTTCTTCTCTCCTTCCAGGACTCTGATAATGCAAAGATTAGATCTTTTGTTATTGCTCACTGTCACTGAAGCTCTGCTCATTGTTTTTTTCAGACTATTTTCTCTCTGTTGTTCAGATTAGGTAATTTCCATTGACATTTCTTCAAGTTCACGGATTCTTTTCTCTGTCATCTCCAATCTACAATTGAGCCGTTCTGGGAATTTTTTTTTTTAATTTCAGTTATGATGTTTTTCAATTCTATAACATTCCTTTCGTTCTTTATATTTTTTATTTCTTTACTGAGATATTTAATTTTTCATTTATTTCAAGAGTATTTATTATTGCCCAATGAAGTATTTTTATGATTGCTACTTTAAAATCCTTGTCAGATAATTTCAAAATCTGAGTCCTCTCATTGTTGATTATCTTTTCTCATTTGAGTTCTGGTTTTCCTGATTCTTGGTATAACAAGTGATTTTCAAATATATTTTAGAAAATGTAGGTATTATGTTGTGAGACTCTGGACTTATTTAACTTTCTTTATAGCAGCAATCACCATATTTAAGCACAATATGCAGGTATGGGTAGGAGTGGATGTTCAGCTTCTGTCTGGGCCTGTTAATACCACTTTAGCAAAAGTAGAGGCTAATCAAACCACCCTACTGTGAATAGTGAAGTGAAAGTTCAGCTCCCCTCTTCACCCCATTGATACCCTTTCAGTGAATATGGGGCATAAACCCACACCAAGAAGGTGTGTAAGCTCAGCACCCCTCTGGGCCCAGCTAACACCAATGATAGAGGAGGAGACAGAGGACCAACTCTCCATTTTGCACAGCCATGTTCTGCCTTGTTGCTGCCATGTGTGAGTGGAAGATCAGCTATCCTGTGGGCCAAGCTGACACCAAGAAGGGGAAAAACAGAATGCTCATTTGCCCAGCCCTATACACCATCATTCAGCCTCACTGTTGTGTGAATAGCAACTCAACTCCCCACTGATCTCTCTAATGGACCCTGCTAACATAATCTTGCTCCTCCTTGTCCTACCTTGTTGATGTTGGGCAGGGGTGGAATCTCACTTCCCACTGGCCCCACTGTTTCTGCCAGGTGTGGGGATGGAAAATCAGCACTTCCTGCTCAGCCCTACCAACACCACCCAGAGAGGGAACCAGAATATCACCTACTTCCACAATGCAGGAGGTAATGGGGTGAAGGGATAAGACAGTAGAAGATCAGCTCCCTACTCTACCCATCGATGCCACCACCTGGGTGGGGAACTCAGAGTTTTTCATCTGTTTTCCAGGTGGGGATATGGCAGAAGATGGCTTCTCAGTGGGAGAACTGGAGCATAGCCACCTATTTCTGCAAGAAAGAAGGGTGAGGTGGAAAGTTAGCTTCTGTTTGGCCCAGTGAAACTATGGGGGGGGGGGCGTATAGTTTTTTCATTGGTGTTTAGCTGGAGTAGGACAGGTATCCAAAAAAAGTTTCTTGTTAGGTCACCCTTTCCCCAGCGCTTTGGCTAGAAGTAACAGGCTTTTCTTGGAGACTATTTTGGCTGTGCCTGTTCGTTCCAGGTTAGAGGGTACTTCAGTATGCTCTCTGGGATATATGGGAGGTAAAAAGGGAACACAGCAAAATCACTGCTGTGTTGTTCCTTAAGTCCTGAGGTCCCTAAGACAGTTTGCCTTCTTTTCTCCTTTTGGAGATTTCTTGTTTGTTTGATGTGTTAAGTCTATGATTTATTGGTAAGAGAGAGAATATGAAAGGAATAAGGCTGCTCCATCTTGTCTGCAGAAAGAACATTCCAGCGCTCTTCGTAATAGCAGTAAGAGTGAAAACATCCTAGTTGTCTATCAAGAGGGGAATAGAATAATTATATCTGATGTAGTTTTTTATATAAATTCAATTAGCCAACATATAGATCATTATGTTTCAAATGTAGAGTTCAGCTAATCATCAGTTGCATATAACACCCAGTGCTCAACACATCACATGTCCTCCTTAAATCCCATCACCCTATTACCCCAATCCCCCCCCACCTCCCCTCCAGAAACCCTCAGTTTGTTTCCTATAGTTAAGAGTCTCTCATGGCATCATAGGGGAAGGGAGGGAAAACAGAATGGGAAGAAATCAGAGAGGGAGACATCTGGTGTAGTTTTAAGGCAAACTACTACAGCAATTATAAGGCATTGACTAGATCTCTATACATCACCATGAGCATAACTTAGAAAACAATGGTGAGTAAAGAAAGTAATATATAGAATAATAAGTAAAATATGATGCCAATTATATAAGTAAAATATTGTGTACACAAAAAACAATATCCACTGTTTATGGTGATGTACATAAGAGTATAAAATTTATTATACTGCTTATCTCTAATGAGAGGAATGAGACTGGGGTGGTGGTCAAAGGGGACTTTAGCTTACTTTTAATGTCATAATGCCTAAAACAGACTAGAGGGAAATAAGACAAAATGCTAAGAGTTAATTATAGTACTGGAGGGATATGGGTGTTATTATTCTTTACAATTTTCTGTACTTTACATCTCAATGGAAGTCAAAGGACACATTTGCTTGGTAGTAGGAGCCATGTTAGTGAAATCTCTGAAGAAGTAGTCATTATGCAATCTCTTTTGAGCTACCTTTTTAACTCTAGAAAAGGATGACATGTTCCTTTAGTAGATCATAGCTTTTAGCCTTCTTCATGTACCAACGTCATTAGGACTCACTCAGCATCATTTGACTCTCAGAACAAACTGCTCCTCATTCATCCACAAAGAATGTAGTAAGTGCCCCCTCTCCATGCTAAGTGCTGAGCATATACTGGTGAATAAGACACAGGCAATGTTTAGTGATAAAATATATCTACAAAAGCTATAATAGAAATGTATACAAAGTATATACCTCCATTATGGCAACATTCAGACTAATTTCCCTTTAGAGTTTGATATGATATAATAATTAAGCTATAAAAGCTTGAAGGGAGGAAAAATCTGTTTCCCTCCCTTAGGTTGTACTTAAACTAGAGTAACATAGGAGCCAATCCCTAGAGAGTTTGCCAATTAGCAAATAGCAGCCATCTGCATCACTGATGGCTACAATTCTTCCCTTATGAATTTGCTCTTCAGAGGCCACTCAGCTTCAAGGGAGATCAAGCTGGAAGTCACTACCCTGATCCTCAGGGAATTCTCAGGGCAAAACTCTAGCCCCCACACACCCTGTGAATTGTTTCTTATGAGTGAAACAGCTATGTGGCAAACCACTGTACTCCCATAGGCCAATATCTAATTGTCCCGCTTCCTTAATGAACCACACAAGTCTTCCCTCCATGATTCTGATGTGAATTCTTATGAGCAATGCAGCCCTTTATGATACTCCTAAAATAAATCCATCTTGGCACCTGACCTAGCACTACACAAAGTTACCTGATCAAGAGAAGAGGCAACTTGCCTGAAATCTAGGATTATTTACTAAAGACCACTTAATTCTAGGCCTCTTTGGTTCTTTTCAGAAACCTCTAGGGGAGAACCCTTTTCCTTGTTTTTTCCAGCTTTTAGGAGCTGCTCACTTCTCTTGGATTATCACTCCCTTTCATCTTCAAAGCCAGCAATGGCATCACTCCAACCTCTGCTTCTGTTGTCACATTGTTTTCTGCCTTTGACCCTCTGGCTCTCTCTTACTAGGACCCCTGCAATTACATTGGGCCCACCCAGATAATCCGGGATAATCTCCCCATCTCAAAATCCTTAATTTAATCACATGTGCAAGACCCCTTTTGCCGTGTAAGGTAACATATTTACAGATTCCTGGGATCAGGATGTGGACATCTTTGGCTGGGGTGAGGCATTATTCTACTTGATTCTTTTATCCACCTCATAGTCTCAACTCCTGATCCAAAACTTGCCTCTGGTGTCTCTACTAATTCTTGGTATTGACCCTGGTTTGAGTCTAGACAGTGTGCATTTCTCTACCTTTTGGTTACTCTGACAGGATAATATATTTAAGGGTATACCTAGACAGTGAAGAGCAGGCACTGCACCATGAAGAGGGGAAGGAAAGGACATTTAATCCTCACAATGAACTTGTGAGGTAGATACTATTATCCCCATTTTGTAAATGGGTAAACTGAGGCTCATCGAGTCACATCACTTATTTAGATCACACAGATAGGAAGGGGAAAACCATAGTTGAGAGAATGCTGTTGTGATAGTGGGTTCCCAGAACCAATTCATCAAAAGTAGGCAAAAATAACCAGATAGGTGAGCTGCTAGGTTCATTCAAACCATTCATTTCCCCTTCCTAACACTTGGGCGAGCTTTGCAGGCTAAATTATTTCACATTTTCTCTTCCCTTTCATCATTTTCCCACCCCACCTCCAAAGCAATAACTTCCTCTATTGCCAAAAACATTTGGTGCAGCCTGGGATGAATGACTCTATATGAGTACTTGTAAGAAGCTATTTCCACAAACATTTACAGCTCTAAAATGGATCATTTCCTCAGCCTTACTCATGAGTAGACTCTTGGAAGCTGAGATTTCCCTATATGCTAGTTGTACTATTTCCCAGATTTAAACAGCCAAGGACAGAGTGGGAGCAAGTCAGAATCCTTGCTCAGGAATGGCTTCTTCCTTGATGCATCAATAAAGCCAGTCCATTGACCTTCTGGGAAGGGTGCCAGGTCCAACTTCTCAATGAGACCTTGGTTAGCCCTTATAGAGTTCTAAATTGGCTTGGCATTTTTATTGGATACAACTAATATTTACACTTTTGTTTATGTCACAATGACTAAAAATATTGCCCCATAACTTGGGAAGAAATATTTTAGAGTTCTGGGACTCAGTTCCATAACAGGTCATATGGTCAAACCCTGCCTTCACAGGAGACACAATCAGGTACACTGTCTGCTTCTAAGGCAAACAACAGCCCTGGCAGTGCAGCCAATTATGGGGGTTGCTTTGGGCCCAAACCAAAGGAACATAGCTGTTATGAAGCACTAAGGCATTCTGGGAACTTAGCAGAGCCATTCTAGAGCTTCAGATCTACATGCTGAAGTCCACTTTCCTAAATTGAGCAAGCTGCAGGCTCAGGTTTGACTCACATTTGGGAGGTGTTCATGTCAATTGCTGCTAAGGAGACTGTATTCTAGTCTAAGGTAGCTATTTGTCATTTGTCCTTGACTGAAGCCACTAATATAAGTCAGCTGTGGAGGGTAGTGGTAGGTCATACAGAAGCCAAACTGAAATGTCTGTTCATTTGAGTTCGGTATCATCTGTGGCAAATAATTCTATGAGCAGGCCTTGATAATATTTCTCAGTTTTGCTGCCAGAAACAACCTGAACTTAAAAAAAAAAAAAAGAAGAAGAAGAAGAAGGCAAGGTACCCGAATCTTGAAAACAGACAAGTCTGAATCATAAGCTCCAGGAGCAGAACCCCTGAACACATCTAAAAAGCCAAGCCTACCCTCCCACTTGATACATACTACCCAAACCTCAAAGCCAGGGTGAATATAAGCAGTCACCAGACCAAAATCATAAAGCTCTACTGCACACTCCCCCTCTTTTTTGCTCCATTAAGCATAATGTGTTCATAATGACATTGTTTGAGAGTGATAAATTAAGCCTTCCAGGTTTGCATTTTACTGGGGGGAGTGATGTTGATCCCCACTTGCCTGAAGTAGAAATTCAAAATCAGATTTTCTAGAGTACAAAAAGGAGCCCATCAAGCTGGCTTCTCTCCAACCACTAATTTCCTAATTTCTCTGGCAAAGGCAGAGGAAAAGGAGGAGGGAAGACAGGTGGGTAGGTGGGATTCAGAGATGACTCATGGCTTATAGCCCTTGACCCAAGCGCAGCCTGTGGAAATCACAAATGTTTGCAAGTTGACCACTAGTCCTAGAGCTGACCGTAACTATGGAGATAGCACTCCTATATTTAAACTAAAAACCTGGGTGGCTCAGATGGTTGGGCGTCTGCCTTCGGCTCGGGTCATGATCCCAGGGTCCTGAGATCGAGTCCCGCATCGGGCTCTCTGCTCCTTGGGAGCCTGCTTCTCCCTCTGCCTCTCTCTCTCTCATGAATAAATAAATAAAATCTTAAAAAAAAAAAACCAGGAGGTTCCCAGTCCCCAGAATATATGGTGTTAATGATGGTGCCACTGCAGTGAAGGGTCCCAGGAAATTCAATTATTTTACATGAATCCAGGTTAGATTTTTATACCTCCTGCTTCTATTTTTCCATGGTTATATCCTACTTGTGAGGGCTGATGATCCAACAGAAGCAACAAATGGATAAGAGTATATAAGGTGATACTCCAGCCCTTAAGTTCCAGAAAAAAATTGTACTGGTTAACAAGTCAACCATTTACTACTTGTGGCAGAAAGTTTTTGGTTTTCTTTTTAAGGCAAATCAATATCCATGTCATCTTGCCAAATAGTGCCAAAACAATAGGGACCAGGGAACTGGTACTTGTTTACTGTGTCTTCTGTGGCAGGGCACTATGCTGGCGGCTTTACCTATGGTCTCTCACCTAATCCTCACTGCATGTTTGTGAGGAGTATATTATTAACCCTGTTGGACAGGGGCAAAACAATACTACAGCTCAGAAAGATTAGGTGAATTGCCCAAGGTCACACAGCCAGTAAGGGTTCTATCTGACTTCACAATCACAATCAATAGATTATTGACTGTTGAGAAAAATCTTCCAGTAAGTAAAACCAAAGTTCTAGAGTGACAATGGGACAATTTAGAAAGTCCAACAACATTCCTTTTGCTGCTACTTTTTCAGTAACAAATGGCTGACACTCATTTCTAGATATTTCTAAAGGCAACTGTTAGGTCCATTTGAGTCACTTAATCACCAGGAGTCAGATACACTCAGGTGGTACCTATGCCATACAAAAACATATAAAAAATGGATCTAATTCCTCCAAAATTGAATTTAATAGAAATGAAAACATTTCAATAGCACTTTGATATCTATTATTTTCTTTTACCCTCACAATACCTCTGTCAGATAGAGCAGAGACTGTAATTTGGATCATACTGATGGAAAAGCTGAGGCTCAAAGAGACCTGACTTGCTTACTATTACCCAGGGAGGAGATGGTGTAAGGCTCAAAGTAGGCTTGGAATTACCTGCTTTCTATTCCTTGTAACCTTTCTGTCATTCCACTGGTCCACCTGAATTACAATATCTGCCTATTCCAAGTTCATCTATCTGGACTTCTAGTTCTAGTGTACCCTGTCATATTGCCAGTGATATGGCTTTTTGACCTCTTTGCCCCCATGTAATAATCAAAGATTGATTTCACAGAAGCAAGGGAACATAGCAGTTAAGAGCATGTGCCCTAGCCCTAGAGTCTGACTCCCAGGGCTTAAATCCTGGTCCTACCATTATTCCTCATATGACCTCAGACAAGTCACATAACTTCTCTCAGGCTCCTGATCTGTAAAATGGGAATAATAATAATATTTACCATATAGGGTTTTTGTATCACATGACAGAAGGCAAAGTCTTTATTATAGTAATATACATGATTGAACAAAAGCGTTGACTCTTGAACTAGAAAAAACTAGGTTTAAAGTCTTACTTCTACCACTTGTGGCCCTTAGTAAGTTGCTGAACCTCTCTGTGCATCAATTTGTTCATCTGCAAAATGGGGATGATAATAGTACTTATCTGTATAGAGCTGTTGGAAGGATTTAAGAGAAAATACATCTAAAGTATCTGGTACATATTTAGTAATCAATACATAGTAACTATAATAATTATATTTTTAGCCTCAATGCCTGGCATGGTGCCTGACACATAATAAATGCTGAGTAAATATTTATGGAGTGGAAGTGAACAGCCTAACACCTGCAACAAGGACAAACCCTTCAAAAGACTGGATAAGAGTAGACAAGATAATTAGTGGGCTGAATGAGGATTAATAATGTCAAATCCTTGTGGAGGTACTTTTTCTCCCTAGAGGGGACACCTTTTTTGGCATAAATGTCAAGCCTCACTCATCTCATAGAGGGTTTGAGTATCTGGCATTTTGTTTTTATCAGGAAGTCAGTGAGGGAAGACTGGGTGCAGTTGCTTGGTTTCAGTAAATTGATTTGAAATTTTCTTCTGAGATAATTCCCAGCTAATCAGATCTTGTTGAGACAAAATTAGAATTATATGGAAAAAAAACTCTCACAGATTTCATTGTGTTACAATTAAAATAAGAATAGTTTGAGGGGCACCTGGGTGTCTCAGTTGTTAAGAGTCTGCCTTAGGCTCAGGCCATGATCCCAGGATCCTGGGATCGAGCCTCGCATCGGGCTCCCTGCTCCGCGGGAAGCCGGTTTCTCCCTCTCCCACTCCCCCTGCTTGTGTTCCCTCTCTCGCTGTCTCTCTGTCAAATAAATTTTAAAAAATCTTAAAAAAAATAGTTTGAGGCACCTGGGTGGCTCAATCCATTGAGTATCCGACTCTTCAGCTCAGCATAGGGCAAATGCATGAATAATAATAACCACCATTTGTAAGAGCCTAGCACTTCCCATAAGTTATTATTAATCTTTACACTGATCCTGCAGGGTCGCTCTTATTCCCATTCTACATCTGTGGACTGAGGCTTAGGAAGGTGACTACTTCCCTACACAGCTGGTCAATAGTGGACCTGGGGTTTGAGTTCATGTATGTCTGGCTCTGAAACCCGTGTTCTTATCACTCTGCCCCATTGCTTTCCTGCACCATGCTACCCTGTTTTAAGCAGAGTGGATCTGCTTAGAGCAGGCCTCCAACAACGATGTCTCTCTGTAACCCATCCCAGAGTGATGGGAGTGGGGAAATGATACAGGGAAGGCTTCAAGAAGGAGGCAGCCACTGAGGCGGGCCTTGAAGGATGGGCAGAATTTTCACAGAGAGAGCTGGAGAGAAAGAATCTTCCCAAAACTGGCTGTATAGTGTGCACAAAGGCATAGACAATACAGGGATTAAAGGCATGGGCTTGGGAGTGAGAAAGGGCTGGGTTTAAATCCCAGCTCTGTCCCCTACTCACTCCATTCGATGTCCTTCCCCTCCCTATGTGACTGCTAACTTCCTGCTCACACCCTCTCATATTCACCCCTTCAGGTGTGCAGGTGCCAGTTTGTACAGGCTTGCAAGAATCAACTGTGCCCGTGGCTTCCCAACTCGGAGTTTAAGGACCTCACATATGTAGCTGGAAATAAATCATGGTGGAAATATGTACGCCATGAAAATTGGCAAATGCTACAAATCAGATTTTATTTTTTTTTCTTTTTGAGACATGGTACCAGCATACCACCACACAAACTCTCCAGAGGTGGAACCAGGCCATCTGTGTTCTTTTAAAACCTCCGCATTAATTCTGCAGACTGACCACTCACAAAGCTTCTTGGGGCAGTGGATCTCAAACTCAGTTACGCATAAGAATCACTGGAGGGAAGCCTGCTAATATGTGTGCTAATATGTGCTATTCCTGGGTCTTTTTCCTAAAATTCTAATTCAGTGGTTCAGGAGTGGAGCTCAGGAATCTGTATTTTTACAAGATTGCACCCCCCCCACCACCACCACAGTGATTCTGTTGGAGGTGATCTAGGGTATTTGGTCTCATCTCAAGTATATAGACACTGCAGGCAATGCAGCAGAGCAAAATGCAGGGCTCTCAGCTTGCACCAATAACAGACATCTGAGAAATAATAAAAAAAAAAAATCACTCAAGTTTCTCACCAGGTTTTCTGTTTTTACCTTTGGGAAAGCAATTGATCAAGCAGCTGGAAAGAAATCTTTCCTCATAATGAAGGTGGCAAAAAAAAAAAAAAAAAGCAGCACATGGGTTGCCTGGGTGGCTCAGTCAGTTAAGCGGCTGCCTTCGCCTCAGGTCATGATCTCGGGGTCCTGGGATCGAGCCCCACATCGGGCTCCCTGCTCAGCAGCAAGCTGCTTCTCCCTCTCCCTGTGCCCCTCTACCCCGCTCATGCTCTCTCTCTCTCAAATAAATAAATAAAATCTTAAAAAAAAACTACAAGAACAAAATGCACAAAGTGAAAGAAAGCCTACCATTTAGGCATGACGATTCTCCTAGCCATCTCTCTGCCCAAATCATGCACTACATACATACATAATGTACTAGAAAAGATTACTGGAAAAATGAGTTTAGGAGAGACCAATCTCTAGTCTTGGAAAAGAGGTGGGCTTGGAGGGTGGGATGGAGAAGAAAGTCAAAAAGGCAGAGAAGTATTGTAGGTAAGCAGGCAGCTTTTGAAATCAAACTGCCTAGCTTTTCAATCTTTGTCCTGCCACTCGTTAGCGGTATGTCTTCAGACAAGTTATTTATTAACTCTGTGCCACACATTCCTTATCTGTAAAATAAGGCTGTTATGAGTAACTAACTCCTGTGATTGTCATGGAGATTACATGAGTTAATATTTGTCAAGTACTTAAAATAGTGCCAAGCACATCAGAAGCCCTCTATGTGTTTGTTACATAAATAAATAAACAGCCAGTTGGAAGGGAAAACATTCCTGATGGCTATGGGCCAGACATTGTGCTCACAGCTGAATTAGAGTCTGACCACTTGTTTAATGAAAATCAAATTGGTGGGGAATGCAGCATCCCCTCCAGTAAACTCTTCACCTGCCTGGGAATGGAAACCACTATGATTGTTTTATGCAACCAATGGGAGAGCTTGCCTGCCATCAAGGTGACATATGAGCGAGTGGGAAGTGCAAACATCCCTGCTGTGGGTGGCTGGACTATTTTTCTGAAAGAACCTGGAAGGTCTGTAATTATTTTTATTATTCATAATACACATAATGAAATTCTCCAAGCTCATTTGGTGTAACCCAACATACAGAGTTGCACTGTTCACTCTGCAGACCATGTATCTTCTGGCATGAGTCTCCGTCAGACTGTCTGTCCCTGACTGCCCAAGCAGTCCCAGTCTGTACCTATTCTGGCTATAACCGTAGGGAGCAATTCTGGGCTCCACCAATTCAGAACACGTGGAGAACCAGGTGAGGGCCAGGGAGAGCAGACAGTTAATCAACAGATATTCAGAACTGAGGCCTAAAAGGGAAAAATGAAGGAAATAGAACAGTTTTACCAGGGAAGACCAAGGAGTGAGTTGACTGTTATTTCCAGGAATTCTAATGCATTGCTACATGAAGAGGAAGATAGTATTATAAATCTCCATTAAGGAAAAATGAGCACTGAGATACTATGTCAGTAACTTAGGCCAGATATAAAGAAGAACTTCCTGAGAGAAAAGGGGAATAGACACTACTGTGGATTGTTGGACAGGGCAGGGAGAGGCTGAAGGTCCTCATTCAAGCAGTTTTGAACTTGCAACAAGGTCTGCTGGAATAGTCCCAACGTAGTTCCTCATAGAGGGAGGGAAATGAACTAAAGCTCCCCTCAAGATCTCTTCCTATGAGTATAATAACTGGAAATGTTCATGGCAATAGCCTGAAGGTAGCACAGATGTCCCTAGGGACAGGAAGATGCAGAACTGGGGGCTGGGGCCCTTTTATTGACCCAGATTGCACAAAAGATGCTGTCTCACAGGGGAGACAAAGGTAACAAGCACCTTACCCCATCCCCAGCTTATTCTTTGTCTTTAAACTATCTGTCTCATTTAAGATAGTCAGGTCCAAGCTAGATTAGATTACAGCAAGGAAATAGGATTCTTTTAAGTAGATAATATAAAACATGTCTAAGGAAACTCAATGATAATTGCATTATCTCTGGCATGCTGTCAGGGAATTATCTGTATTGTATTAGGTGGTGGAAAGATGCCAAAAAGCTATTTAAAATGCAAGCCCAGTTGTGCTAGTCAATCAGTCACTGGTTACAAATGAATTAAAAAGCTGGAAGTTTTCATATTCATAATTCCAGTCACCCTCCTATACCAACAGTGATGAGAGCTGAATACAATTAACAAGTGACAGCTTGAACAGGCAGGAAAAAATCCTTGTGATGATAATCTCATCTCCTGACCCTTCTTCCTCTTCCCCGCACCCAGTTCAGGCTGCTTGCAAAATGTCAGCCTCAAGAGCCGTGTTCGGCATCCCAGGCATGCTTCGGTCACTGCTGAGAATTGTCAATAGTTCTCTTTCCATGATACATTAACACTTGTATCATAATATGTTCAATCTGGACTAAATGAGGGCAAAAACAAGGGTAATGATTTCCCTCACCCAACCCCCACTTCTTTCACTGGTGACTAGAAGGTAAGTACAAGACAGTTGTCAGCAGTATGCCAGGGCCAAGGGACCTTCTTGCCAATTACATGGCATCAGCCCCGTTGAGTAGCTCTTTCACTAGATCCTAATGAATGACAGAAAGATCTTTACTGTTAAAACCAATACAAAAAGAGCACTTCACTGGCTGTGGCTATGAAAGCTGGGCCTATTTCTGATTCTAGAAGTCTGCAGTCCTAGTTGATCTTCCAGGCTTTAGAATGTGTTTCCTGTCCCAAGTGATAAGAGGACCCACTGTAATGGACAGGGTGGGAGGAGAGAGTAGAATTTCTGGAGACAACATAGAAAGAGTATTGTCTTCCCATTAATTTTTTTTTTCTGGTCATGACTACAGATCTTATTGGTCTGGTAAGCCTCCATATATTCAAGAAAACCATTTAAGATCTTGACTTCTTAGGATACTATACAGTTCTCATAGTGCTATCTTAGAACTCTCTCCATTCTGAGAAATGAGCTCTTTTTAGAGTGAACGAACAAGGAGTACAGAAGGAATACAAGATGAGCTCAAGATCTTTTATTGTTTCACACTCATTGTTTCTGTTGTCTAGGACACAATGAAAACAAGAGAAGCAAGACCATATTTTCAATAAGAGCTCAGAATCTCACGGGAAACAGAACCATCTTGAACAATGAAAGCAACTGAGCAATCCCAAAGGAGTTCCATTCAGCCCAAGAGATGCCATAATAAGGAAGTTCAATCTTTGCTTTTGAGAGTCCATTACTCCTTCCTTTGGTAATACCCTGAATTTCCTTCGGAAAACAACTCCTCATGTGGTTTGGATAAAGCTGACTCCATCCCCATGACTTCACAGAAGAGCAGGTGACCCAGGCCTGACCAGTAAGAGTAAACCTCAAGATATTAACTAAAATTACTGGAAAAGAGGGTTTTCCTGCTAGAGTTGCTAAGCTAGTAGGATGTAAGTCTAGAGCTGTTAGTGCCCATCTTTCTCAGCATTTGGGAAAACTTGGCCGAGACCAACAACATACAAAAAAGCAGAACCAAAAGACAAAAACAGATTCCTTATGACCTGGCTGGAATACCTTGATCAAGCCATGCCTGATGTCAAATACCTCCACTGGACTGTTTGGTTACATGAATCAATTTTTCATTCAGAACCACTCTGGGTTTTTTTTTTCTTACACACAGCTGAAAAAGTACTGATTTGTATACGACCAAATAATTGTATCTGTTACTTAGAGAGCACCTTGCAGTTCTTTTGAATCCAATTAATTGAATGATTACTGGCTATACTGCTAATAGTGTCACTATTGCCTCAACTGTGCTATTGCTTCAACTTGACTAGAGTCCTTTAAAAAATATTGTGAGCCCACAAAAAACAAATATTTTTCAATTCAGCAAATACAATCAATCTAGATTAGCAAAACAGCTTGACCTTATTCTTAGTTTAAGAAGTCACTATTTCACCATACACTAAACCTCTTCGAGGATTAAGGAATTTATTTCCCCCATTTTATTGTGACTTTACCTTTCTTCATATGTAGGCAATATGTAAATGTGTTGTATTACTGCAATCACTGAAATTCTAATTATTTATTTCACTTATTAAAAATGTTCCATGTTTCTACCTGTTAAAAAAAGAGAAATCACTGTTTCATAGGTTTATTTAAAAGTATAATTATGTTCTAGGAAAAGAGGGCAGAGTCCCTATGAAAGAAAAATATTAGTGTTGAGTCAGCTATAACAATGCTATGAGAAGTTTTTAATGAGTAAACATAACTGAGAATATAGAGAGGGAGCTACTGGTTTGACAGTGCAGGTGGAGGCAGGGATAAAAATATTAGGATGATCTGAATCTAAGGGAATGCGGAAACAAAGGAGGAAGTAGATAGAGTAAAGGCTGAGAAACACAGGGAGAAGATAGGGAAGAAGAAGGATTTTTCTATCCTAAGCAAACCTTAGAATGAAGTCACCAACAGTCTAACCAGAGCTATACACAGCATAAGGGCAGGGATCATGTAGCACATTACAAAATATTTTGGAAAATATATCCAAATATATGTAAAATTATTTACCTATAAATGATGTACATAATCCATCGTGAGTCACTAATATCTCAAGGCAAAATATATACTTAGGATGGGATATGATCATTAATGATAATGAATATAGTTTTTTTCTTTCAAATGGTCTTCTCAAGAATTTTGTTTTGTTCTGCTTTTGGAAAACTGCTTTTCCAAACTAATTATTTCACTACTCTCTTTACCTGATAAATCAATAGCTGATGAAAAGCTCAGGTCACAAATAGGAGAGGTGCCAGCTCTGCCATTTTATTGTTGTTCATTTGTGTTTACATTGTGAGTAGGATCTTGAATCCACAGTTGCTTTGAAAAAATATTTATGAAGCCACATATCCATTTTATGTTAGTTTAAAAACGGATAATAGAATTCATAAATTCACCGAGGTAGACCTACGTAAACTGCAATGTAGTGTAATGTTCTGAAGGCCAATCAATGAGTTTCTGGTTGTGGAATTCTTACCCTTCCTTTAGCATATCTTGTAAATCTTAGGGGGAATGAGTCCCTCTAACATAGATAACAAATAAGGGTACCAATGTCAATTTGAGTATTAAATATAAGTACATCTTTTCATAATGAAAGTTAATATATCACTAGAATTTTTAATATTTTCTCCAAGCACACCATTCTGGAGACCACTAATCTAGAATCCTCCTCAGCATAACACATAGACTGGCATCTTCCTAAAAGCCCTGAGTCATGTTTCATTTATTATTCACCAGATCAGTCTAATGTGATATTAGGAGCTACTCTGCCTACTTCTTTATTTTTATTGAAGTATGGTTGACATACCATATTATATTAGTTTCAGGTGTACATTTGACATTTATAGACATTATAAAATGATCACAATAAGTCTAGTTACCATCTGTCATCATACAAAGTAACAATAATATTACTGACTATATTCCCTAGGTTGTACTATACATCCCCATGACTTTTACTTTTTTTATAACTGGAAGTTTGTACTTCTTAATCCCCTTCACCTATTTTGCCCATCCTTTACCCCTCTCCCCTCTGGCAATGACCAGTTTGTTCTCTGAATTTATGTGTATGTTTCTGTTTTGTCTTATTTGCTCATTTGTTTTTTAGATTCCACATATAAGTTAAATCATATGGCATTTGTCTTTCTCTGTCTGACTTATTTCACTTAGCATAACACCCTCTAGGTCCATTCATGTTGCAAATAGCAAGATTGCATTGTTTTTATGGCTCAGTAATATTCCATTAGATTGTTTATCCATTCATCTATCAATGGACACAGGTTGCTTCCACATCTTGGCCATTGTAAATAATGCAGTAATAAACATAGGGGTGCTAATATCTTTTCAAAATAGTGTTTTCATGTTCTTTGGATAAATACCCAGAAGAGGAATTGCTGGATCATATGGAAGTTTTATTATTAATTTTCTGAAGAACCTCCATACTGTTTTCCATAGTGACCACACCATCTTACATTCTGACCAACAGTGCACAGTGGTTCCTTTTCCTCCACATCTTCACCAGCACTTGTTTCTTGTCTTTTTTGATAATAGCCAGTCTGACAGGTATGAGGTGATAGCTCATTATGGTTTTGATTTGTATTTCCCTGATGATTACTGATTCTGCCTACATTTTTTAAAGGTTTTATTTATTTGAAAGAGAGAGAGAGAACACACAGGGAGAGTGAGAAGGAGAAGCAGACGCCTCACTGAGCAGAGAGCCCGATGCGGGGCTCAATCCCAGGATCCCGGAATCATGACCTGAGCTGAAGGCAGATGCTTAACTGATTGAGCCACCCAGGTGCCCCTAATTCTACCTACTTCTTAAAGCCAAAATTATCTTGTAGTCTTTGTGAATCCTAAAAATAAACTTTAAAAGGCAAATTTGTTGATAAAGGAATTAAAATGCAAATGCTGGTAGAAGCAAAATAATTTCAGACACTGTCAACCATAGTCTACCATGACTATGGTTACTTCCAGTAGCTCAGATCGTTATACCATAGCTGATAACCAAGCAGCATTAATGTCTACCGAGTGGTAGCTGCTTAAATTGCTGGTAGAATATCTAATCAGAACTGTCAAGAATGAATCATTAACTCTTCATACAGCTAGCAAAAACTGCTAGATTAAATTTCTCATTAAGTATACAGAGGCCAAAGACTTTGGAATAAGCAACAAGATGCCCTCAACTTATGGATGGATGTTAATAGGCTGCTCCACTGCCATTGGGGGAAATGAGCCAATTTCTCATCCTACAGATGCTAAAGAGGATTTCTTACCCCTTTGTACTTGGGGCTCCTGGGTGGCTCAGTGGTTTAAGCATCAGACTCTTGATTTCGGCTCAGGTCATGATCTCAGGGTTGTGAGATCCAGCTCCATGTCGGGCTCTGTGCTGGGTGTGGAGCCTGCTTAAGATTCTCTCTCTCCCTCTCCCCTTGCACCCTCCCCACTCAGGTGTGTGTGCTCTCTCTCAAAATAAATAAACAAAACTTTTAAAATAAACTTATTCAAGGAGATAATTCTATTCCAAGTCTCTCTAAAGCCAATCATACTTTCCATCTTTACAAGTCCATTAAAAGTAGGAGCCATCCCAGGTCATGATCCCAGGGTCCTGAGATGGAGCCCCACATCGGGCTCCCTGCTCAGCGGGGAGCCTGCTTCTCCCTCTCCCACTCCCCCTGCTTGTGTTCCCTCTTGCTGTGTCTCTCTCTGTCAAAATAAATAAATAAAATATTTTAAAAAAATAAAAATAGGAGCCATCCATCATTGTAGGAAAACTCTTCATGAGGAGGCAAAGAAAGTAGGGGAAAGGGAGAAGACAGACCCCAAATTTAAACCAGAATTTTCAGATAGGTTTCATATAAGTTCCTATAACCAGAACTTATAGACAAAATAAGTAATGGGCTAGAGCAGACAAAATATCCCTCCAGCGCCCAATACTAATCCCTAAAAAGTCTTCCTTTAGGGATAGATTCATTATCAGGGGTTTAAGGTTATGGCAGCTAACAAAATACATATATCCTATAGTTAGATATAGGGTGATTATAAAGTCATAAGTTCTAAAACATTCAGTGAAACCACTCTTTTTGCTTAATTGCAGAGTTAGTGCCTAATATGGTAGACTATTTTATTTGGATAAAGTTCAAAGAGGCCTTCTATTTCAAACTTTCACTTGCTTCACCAATCTTTTCTGAAATGTCCCTGAGAGATAGGGCTCCAAAAGCTGACTGGGAACCCTTTTTTGTTTAGCCCCAAACAGCCCACTTAATGTAGGTGCTTCAAATTGTGTCCAGATTGACCTCCCTAGAATGTCTACTTGGATTTGGTGCTGCTCCCTAGACCTTCAATCTGGAAACTAAGCAAGTAACACTGCCTCTCCCCAGCCGTTGACATAAAGGAAAACAATGTTGACAGATGGGAAATGTCCTGATCTTCATGTGTTGGAAACTAATCTGAAAGCCTTTATATACTCAGTAACCCTTATGCATTACTGGTAGGAATGCTAGATGGCACAGTCACTGTGGACAACAATATGGTAGCTCCTCAAAAGTTTAGCATATAATTACCATATGACCCAGCAACTCCACCTCTGGGTATATACGCAGAAGAATTTAAAGCAGGGATTCAAACAGATATTTGTTCACCTATGTTCATAGCAGCATTATCCACAGTCACCAAAAAGTAGAAACCACCAAAGTGTTCATCAACAGATGAATGGATAAACAAAATGTGGTACATCCATACAATGGAATATCAATTAGCCTTAAAAAGGAAGGAAATTCTAACACATGCTACAACATGGATGAACTTTGAAAACATTAAGCTAAGTGAAATAAGCTAGATACAAAAAGACAACTATTTTATTATTCCACTTATATGGGGTAGCTAGAGTAACCAAATTCATAGATACAAAAAGCAGAATGGTGGTTGCCAGGGGTTGTGGGGAGGGGGAATGGAGAGAGATTTTTTGTTATGTATATTTTATCACATATTTTAAGAAAACTGGTTAAATCTGAATAAAGTCTGAAGCTTAACTAATAATTAAAACAAAAACAAAAACAAAAACAGGGGTACCTGGGTGGCAAAGTCGGTTGAGCATCTGACTCTTGGTTTTGGCTCAGGTCGTGATCTGAGAGTTGTGAGATTAAGCCCCACATTGGGCTCCATATTCAGCACGGACTCTGCTTAAGATTCTCACTGACTCTCTGTCTGCCCCTCCCTGCTTTGCTAACACTCTCTTTCTCTCCATAAAAAATATTTTTCTTTAAAAACTAGTAAAAAAAATATTCAATGGTAGAAACAGAACATGTCTACATGGCACCAAGAACTGGACCCAAGTCTCTACCTGTGATCTGGCCCCAGCACGTACAACAGACTTTGTCACCTGCCTTCATGTGGAGAAGAGATATTAATAAACATAGGCTTATTCTCATACTACAACAATGATACTTTCTGAATGTTTACGATATGAAAGGCATTGCTCCAAGCACCACTTACTTATTCACTGATTTAAATCCTCTCCATAGTCCGATAAAGTGAATAACGTTACTAGCCTTATTTTCCTGAGGAAAAAACTGAAGCACGACAAAACATTATGTGGCTTCTAAAATATTTAACACAGAGTAAAACTGTAGAAAGCCCAGTCAGTTCTCCCCCTTGCCCTGATTATTCTGTTTTCTGTTTTGCTGGCTATTCCTCCCAACTTAGAATAAAGACACAAAGGTGAGCTTATCAGGTTTTCCCATAGGGCAAACATATTGAAGAAAACAAATATTGCTATTCGCAAACATACTTCTATGTCCCCTCCGGGGTCATTGGCAAGCCAATGTTGTGGGGGAGGGGGTGAGGTCAGCCAGTTCAAACCCACACTGCAAGCCAACTTAGTCATTAGTACATCACCATAATTAAATGTGGCAGCTCCTATGTAAATAGGTTTTAGGAGGGAGCGATAATATTGGTTGAACTTGAGAAAGAAAACATCCACTGACCAAGTGAAGGACACTGCAAGGTGACTAGGGAAATACTGAACGCTGAATATCTCACCGCCGATTCTGCCTCAGGCCCACCCTGCAAATATGTTTGCATTTCAACTTGGCTATTAGCAACCCTCTCTCAGAACCTCAGCTGGGTCCCCTCCCAGTGCTAGTTTAGGAGATTATGGAGATAGTACTCAAAACCCCAGCCTCAGTGTCTGGGAAGAAGAAAACCAAAACAGCAAGAGATCAGGAAAGCATTTTAGAAGAATGGCCAAAGGACCCAGGGTGTTTAGTTTGGAAAAGAGAATGTTTAGTGCCATGAGGCCTTGTTCATAATAGAATAGCAGTAGCTGTGGTTGTAAGGGGCTAAGAACTGATCTAAGTAATGCCTAGGCGTCACATCTTTTAATTTCCACAAAAACCCACTAAAGAAAGTACTGCTGTTTCCCCTACATTACAGGTGAGATAATTTTAGGCTAAGAGAGGGTAAGTTTGCACAGTAAGTACGTAGTAAAGCTGACCATGCTACCTGATTGCACACTCTCCATTCACCCCTATCACCAAACCCTATTTGTTTCTTGCACAGAAATTCCTACAGTTTGTACTCATTTTATTTTTTGTTCATTTTAGAGACTATAAACTCGAAAGGGGCAAGATCTATCTCTAGTATTGTTCCACATTTTATCTCCACTGCCTAGCACAATGCTGGTATATTATTTAGCACTCAGTAAATGCTTATGGGATGGAAGGAAGCAAAGAAGAAGGGAGAAACTAAAACCCAGGTAGCTCTAATGTCAGAACCTATGCTCTTAAGCACGGAATCACACTGCTGAATTGTTATAGGCTGCCAGCATGAAATTGTGGCCAACACTCTGATTCAGTCATCTGCAAAGTTCACAACAAACCCAGATCCATGTGCTGTGTCAAAGCAGCCAAATCAACAGCAGGCAGAACTCCTAAGACAGTCTATTAAATGCTGTCTTACTCCGTGTGCCACCCCCATGGTCCAATTCTAGGCAGCACTGTTCTTACTGGAATACACATTCTAATAAAACATCCTACCACGCTGGGCTGGTCTGGGGTGTGGCTCACACAAGCAGATCCACAATTTTCTTGGGAAGCAAATATGCCAATGCGCTTTTCCTGCATTCTAGTGGCCTTGGTACAAGAATCATCTATTTCACCTTCTGTCCCTCTGTTTTAATTATTCTTCTTTCTAAGCTCCTCAGTGGCTTTGCTATAAAAAAAAAAACGTTAAAATTAAAAGAACATTTTCCTGATTAAATCCCCTCCCTGCACTTGCAAACCTTCAGTTGTCTATTTATGACTGTGAGCTTCATTTTACTAAGTTCTATTTCTAGGCCACTAATATCATCTCATGCAGAGAAAGATGTATTCAGCATTCCATGTGGTGTCGTTTTCTGAAGGGGGTGAAGTCTCATCTCCAAAGCCTTATTATTCTTTTTTTACAGAGTTTTAAAACACATAAACCAACTGTTTTTGAAGGAATAGCTCTCTTATGTCCTTGCCATTCCTATTACTGGATTTTAGTATATGTGCTGCCGAAGCGAGCACCCTATTACTGGATTTTAATGGTGAGGAATGGATGCATATCCCATGACATAGCAGAGACAGTTCTCAAGGAAAAATATCTCCCCTTCAGGGAAAATATGATGTTCTCTAGAACTTGGTGAAATCCAAGCTAAAATGCAAACTTTTATTCTCAAGTTCACAAAGAAGCTGAAAAATCTAAGACCTGCTACCATGAGCCTTTTCCTCCTTGGATGTGATGCCCTGAAGCCCATCTGAAAATTTTGGTTGAAACTTTAATGAATGCAAATCAACTATGTCAATGGTTTGTGTTGCTCATTTTTGTGGAGTCCCCACCCGCTCTAGAGAGCTCAGCTTGAATCTGGGATGAAAAGATACAGGGATTTCTGATCTTTGGGAAAGTAATAAACATGGATTTTGGATGAGATATAATGAAAATGAAGTAATATATAAGAAATGAAAACATTAGCTGTGTATGCCAATATCTTCAGTGTTCTTGTTATTGTTGAACTAAGTAATACAGAACTAAACATATCATAACTGCACATTATCACATAATCCATTACATCATATTCTGTAGCTTAAACATAATGAAATCTATCATCAAATAATCACTTAATATGTGTCAGCTACTGTGCCATGTGCACATTTATTCAATTATTCAATTTTCACAACATAACCCTATGACATAGGTACTATTACTATTCTCATTTTACACACGGGGAAGCAGAAGTACAGAGAGGTAAATAACCTGCCCCATGATCACAGAGCTCGTAAGTGACAAAGCTGAGATTGTAACACAGGTCTGTGTGACTCCAAACATCACACTCTTAGCTACTGTCTTATAATGACTCTCAGATAAGACAAGGAGTAAAGGTTTAAGAGGGCTAGGTGAAAAAATATATATATAAAGCATGATGTGATCATAGTTAGGCTGTTTTTACAGTAAAGCAAACTCTAAGAATCTAAATATTCTAAGCCAGCTTTGAAATAAAACTGAAAATTTTCCTAACGTTTAAGAAAACACCTTTGGAAAAAAGAATGCAGTTAACAAGAGCGGAATTTCAGCATAGGCATCTATAAAGAGCGAAGAAGCTGGGGGTAGGGAGGAGTAACTGCTAACAAGTATGGGATAATGAAAATGTTCTGGAATTAGTGGTGATGATTGCACAACTCTGTGAATATATTAAAAATCATTGACTTGCATGCTTTAAAAGGGCAAATTTTATGGTATATCTCAATAAAACTGTTATTAAAAAAACACTACAATAAAAACTTATGATGTACTATATGCTAACTGAACATAATAAAAAAAGAAAAACAAGAGGTGAGAATGAAATCAGAAGTATATGATGGCAGAAACTTGCTTCAGAAATAAAGATCTAAAAGGGCTAGAGGGGCACCTGGGTGGCTCAGTTGGTTAAGCGATTGCCTTCGGCTCAGGTCATGATCTCAGGGTCCTCGGATCAAGCCCTGCATTGGGCGTCCTGCTCGGCTGGAAGCCTGCTTCTCCCTCTCCCACTCCTCCTGCTTCTGTTCCCACTCTCGCTGTCTCTCTCTCTGTCAAATAAATAAATGAAATCTTAAAAAATATAAAAATAAAATAAAAAGGCTAGAGGTTCAAGGTCATTTGTGATCTACTTCTCTTGAGACACCAGGAGCCCTACTCACAAGGTTTCCAGAACACCTAGGAGACAGCAGCACTGCCTGCCCACACTACAGTGCCTCCTTCTGGACATTTGTATATGGTGGTAGGAGTGGGTGGGGAAAGGATAGTTACTTAGAACTTTCTTTCTTAGGGGCATTTTGGTAAATAGGTTGATCTTGCTTCTAACCCAATCCTGTTTATAGAGAGCTGATCGGTGCATCAATCTGAAGGGCTATGTTGTCATCACTAGGAACCCAAGAAGAATTCACTGTGAACTGATAAAAGGATTTTAAGTCTAGATAGACCACAGTACAGTCCTTAAGCCTGTGATATCACATTGGGGCTTTGCTACATATCATACCTGGAAGGTTCTTAAGAGGCTCAAAAATTGCCCTTTCTCCCAAAGACTGCCAAAAGCAGTTGGACTGGGCTCCTCAGGTCAATTTCTGATCTAAAAACAGGATAGAGTATCTATGGTTGTGTCTTTACATACACACCCAGGCTTTCTGATAATTTAACCTGTTTTTAAGCAATTTAAAAGGTTTCCTTATCTAGCAAGACAGATAATGAAACTGACTATCTCTTTTGATTAGAATGGCAGCTTAATTGAGGCCATAGGCACACGAGAGCTATATTGACTTTTTAGTCTCCCCAAATGGCCTTTACTATTATTGGACATCATCCTAGCTCCTGGAAACAATTTTAGTGAAGAACACAAAGATCTTATTTTCTTAATCGATTAGTGAAAGAATACAGATAAACTGTTGCTAAGTCACCTCTTGGCCTCAGAACTACTATTATAAGGACATGATCCTGCAGGCAGAACAATATCTGGGTTTGATTAATGATGGTGAGGACTCTCAGATCAAGTATGTCTCCTGAACTGGCCACTCCCACTATTTCCCAACACTGCAGAGGTCCTATTTCCCAACACTTCAGAAGTCATAATTTGTATAAGAACCAATGATTTATAAAGAAACAAGAGGAACACGAACATCTTCTCTACACAATTATTCAGTGACCTTTTCAGTTGAACTCCTCTTCAACTAACAGTAGTTTGGAATCATAGCACTGTCTGTTAATCTCCAGGGTAATTTCCCCTGCCATGGCAATAGATGTTCTGATTTAATCTTTGACTTCAGTACCACGAGTCCCTGTTCTTAGCAAACTGAACAGTGCCCTGGTCTAATAGCTGTCTAAACGGGACATATTTTCAGGCCATGAAATTCAATGGGGTCAATCTGTATAAGGTCTCTGATTTCCAGTACTACTGCTAAATATATGTTTAGAATAAGCATAAGCTAGAGGAGTAGGGCCCAGTGCTGTGACCCTGCATTCAATTCTATTAAATATCTAATTCAATGGTTCAAGCCATATTTTAGAGCCCCAGGATTCTATGGTGGGTCTTAGAGGCCTCTAGAGAAGCTTTAAGGAGCAAGACTAACTGGGCAGGCACGGGATCCCAACCTATCTTCTGCTTCCCCAGAACAATTCTATTTATCTGTTTGATTTATGGGGGTTCCACAGAAGATTTCATTTGAAAATATTGATACTCCTTTTTCAAAAATATTAATTTTATAAGCCACTACTGCAATTAATCCAGACATGATTGACCATTAACATGGATGGAGTTTGCAAGTAATGAAACTGGTGTGTCAAGAATAGCCCCTGTTTAAAAATACATGATTAAGTTTGCCATCCATTAATTTATCACATCTATTTTGAAGCAATGTTACATGATTAAGTTTGCCATCCATTAATTTATCACATCTATTTTGAAGCAATGTTTTCAGCCTAAATCACAGTCAAGTACTTCCAGATAGTAGAAAATATAACAGGATGATGGCATAGCATGACCAGAGTGGTAGACAATGGAACAATGTTAGATAGGATGAGAGTCAGAAAAGACCCCTAGGAGGTGACATTGGGATGAGATGATAATGGAGAGAAAAATAAAACATTCAGCTGGTACTCAGTGAACCAGTGCAATATATGCAGTAACTCAGGATGAGGTCAGAGAAATAGTTCATGCAGCCACCAAAGGAGTTTAAGTATGGATTGATTAACATTTGCAAAACATTAGTCCTGGAGCTGGTTGTGGAGGAGGACAAGAGAGGAATTGGGAAGGCATTAAGGAGACTATTAAAATAGTTCAGTTGAGCAAAGGTGGTGACTAACTACTAATGGTAACAGGGGAGATTAAGAAAAGTAGATACATGTGAGATATACTTTTAGAGGTAAATTTGAGAGCACATGTTGATGAATCAAATGTGATTTGAGAGAAAAAAGAGAAATCAAGGATGATTCTTATGTTTTAAAAGGGTTATGCATTTGGATGAATGATACAGTACCACTAAGGGAGATTTAAAAAATACTGTGTAATGAACAGATAGGTTTAACCACTTCAGAGAAGGGAAGTAGGGAACAGAATCAAGTGAATTATGTTTTGAGCATATTATGTTTGCAATACCTATTAGACATCCAAGAGACACCAAGAAGCCAATTGGATATAGGTGTCCAAAGTACTAGGAAGATATAAATTTGGGATTAGTAAGCATAGAAATGATATAAAAGCAATAAAACTAAATGAGATCACCTACATAATGGGTATAGATAGAGAAGAGAAGGAAAGATACAATTAAGCACTGAGGAAACCCCAATTTTAGAAGCTAGAGAAAGGGGTTTCCAACAAAATAGCAGAGAAAAAGCATTCTACCAGGTAGGAGGAAAACCAGGACATGAAAGTTTGGAGAGGAGAGTGTTTCAGAAAGGAGGGTGTGGTTACCTCTGTCAAAAGTTTCTGAGAGGTAGAATAAGGTAAAGACAGAGTGATGGTGGGATTTCAGGATTTGCCAATGAGTAGGAAGATTGGGGGGAAAGGGGCAAGTCATTACAGTCTTCCCACCTTTTGTGATATCCTATCACTGGCTGGCCACCTACTTTAGAGGTATAAGAATAGCCATAGTCAGTAGAGACCTTTATGAAAGAACTAGAGAGAAAGTTATAGAGAGAAATTTATAAAGAGAAAGCATTGCAAATAAACATTCTTTTTTTATGTTATGTTAATCACCATACCGTACATCATTAGTTTTTGATGTAGTGTTCCATGATTCATTGTTTGCATATAACACCCAGTGCTCCATGCAGAACATGCCCTCTCTAATACCCATCACCAGGCTAACCCATCCTCCCATGCCCCTCCCCTCTAGAACCCTCAGTTTGTTTCTCAGAGTCCATCGTCTCTCATGGTTCGTCTCCCCCTCCGATTTCCCCCTCCTTCATTCTTCCCCTCCTGCTATCTTCTTCTTTTTTTTTTAACATATAATGTATGCAAATAAACATATTCTTGTCAACTGTTGCTTAAAACTATTTCTAGGAGTAGGATCTGGCCCCACAAATTTTAACAGATCAAGTCTTTGGTTTACAGGGGGCTAAAGGCCATAATATGACCACAGATGTGCCTAGAGAAAAGTGTACTTCCTCTACCACCCCAGAAAAGAGCAATATTTAATAAAGAGAGATTCAAAATGTACAAAAGGGAACTTCCAAAATTAACCCTGTGCAAACGACATGTAAGTAATCTCAGAGGAAAGATGTGTAGGTAATTTAAAACCATAATCTATATCTAAAGAAGATATCCTAAAAGCCCCAGCCCCTTATGAGTATTGCAACATATAATCAACACACCCTCTTCTGATGCACTGCCTACTTTGTTGGCCCATGTCTAGCTAGCTCTTTTCCCATTGACTGGTTTTTTTCCCCAGTATATATATTTTAACACATGGTAGAGATAAGGCTTCTGATTCAGACTGGTGAAATAGAATCATAATTACCACTGGGCACTCAATACTGGCTAGTTCAAAAATAAAAGATACTTCTAGGCACATATTGAATGGAGCACTGGGTGTTATATGCAAACAATGAATTATGGAACACTACATCAAAAACTAATGATGTAATGTATGGTGATTAACATAATAAAATTAAAATAAAATAAAATGCTGAACCTAAACCAAAAAAAAGATACCTCTATAATGGTTTATTTAAATCCCTCATATTAAAATTAATGCAGATCAATTAACTCTTTGCAGTGTGGAAGTGTTTGTACGTGTGTGTGTGTCTGTGTATGCACATATGCATCTATGAATCTAGGCACACTGTACATTTGAGAAATGAGTGGTTCAGGATGATCAACCCCATTATATTTACCTCTACTACCAGACCAAGAACTTGATTCAGACCTTATTTTTTATAGACACAGTTCATAAATTGTTTTGTATGTGCTCCTTTTTTAAGGCAAAATATCTTCATATAATTCCAACATTTTTTTCCTTGACTTAAGTCTATCAAGAACCTCATTTTATGACCTCTTAAGTCATGAATGACCTCTTAATGACCTCTTAGGTCATCACAAATCTCAATTATACAAGGACATTTTAGGGGAGTATGATCTATACACTTCTTTGCCAAAGGGCCCAGAGCCCTGGGTATTTGGAGTATATATATTCACCTAATTATATCTCTCCACTCCTCATGTCAATTTTCCATATTGTACTGCTGTAAGTGCCTCTGCCTGAGGCAATCACTCTCCCTCCTAATTAGTAGCCATCTTGGAAACCAGGTTCAGAAAGCTGTTAAAACAATGAGAGGAGTGAAAGTAAATATCAGCAAGGTTGTAGCATACAAGATCAACACAGAAAAATTCATCACATTTTTATATACTGACAATGAACACATGGAAACTAAAATTAAAAACACAATGCCATTTATAATTGCCCCAGTAAAATTAAGGTATACACTTAAGAAAATATGTACAGGATCTGCATACTAAAAATTATAAAATGTGACAAAAGAAATCAAAGACCTAAATAAATGGAAAGACATACCGTGTTCATGAATCAGAAGACTCAAGATAGTAAAGAATTTCCCCAAATTGATTTAACTTAAGTTTAAGCAATTTGTACCAAAATCCTAGCAAGATTATTTTAGAAATTAGACAAGTTTTTTCTAAAATTTATATGGAAAGGCACAAGTCCTAGAATAGCTAGCACAACCTTTATAAAGAAGAATAAAGTGAGAGAAATCATTCTACCTGATATTAAGGCTTACTATACAGCTAAATTAATCAAGACAGTATTGTATTGATGGAGACATAGACACATAGATCAGTGGAGACTTGATATGTTTATAGAACCTAGAAGCCAGAAATAGACCCACACAAATATGCCCAACTGATTTTTGACAAAGACACAAAAGGAATTCAATGAAGAAAGGGTAGCCTTTTCAACAAATGGTGCTGCAGCACTTGGACAGTCATGGGCATAAAAAATGAATCTTGGCCTAAACTTCATATTCTCAAAATGGATCATGGACTTTAATATTTTTTAAAGATTTTATTTATTTATTTGAGAGAGAGAGAATGAGAGACAGAGAGCACGAGAGGGAAGAGGGTCAGAGGGAGAAGCAGACTCCCTGCTGAGCAGGGAGCCCAACGTGGGACTCGATCCCGGGACTCCAGGATCATGACCTGAGCCGAAGGCAGTTGCTTAACCAACTGAGCCACCCAGGCGCCCAGACTTTAATATTGAAACTGCAATTTTTTAAGAAAAAAGGAGAAAATATTTAGGCTATTGGGAGAAAAATTTGATAAACTGGACTTCATCAAAATTTAAAACCTTTGCTCCATTGAAAGACCATGTTATGAGAATGAAAAGACAAGTTACAGATGAAAAGGAAATATTTGCAACCCATATATCTAATAAAGTGCTAGTATCTAGAATGTATAAAGAACTCTCAAAAGTCATCAGTAAAAAATACAACAATCCAAGTATAAAATAAGCAAAAGACACGAAGAGAAATTTCAATGAAGAGAATCTACAGATAGCAAATAAGCATGTGAAAAGATGTTCAACATCATGAGAGATGCAAATTAAAACCACAATGACATATTACTATACATATCAGAATGGCTAAAACAAAAAATAGTAACCACACCAAATGCTGGGGAGTATGTGAGAGGAACTGGATTACTCATATATTGCCATTTGGAATTTAAATGGTATGGCCACTTTGGAAAACAGTTTGGCAGTTTTTTTACAGAACTAAACATGCAGCTATCATACAATCCAGAAATTGTATTCTTGTATATTTATCTCAAAGAACTAAAACATCATGTGCACACAAAAACATGCACAGATATCAATAGCAGTTTTATTCACAGTAGGCAAAAACTGGATACAACCCAGATGTTCTTTAACAGTAAATGATTAAACAAACTGTGCTTCATCCATACCCTGGACTACTACTCAGCAGTAAAAAGAACAAACTATTGATAGAAGTAATGACTTGGATGAATCTATAGAAAATTATGTAAGGTAAGAAAAAAAATCATAACATACTGCATGATTCCATTTATATAATTTTTTAAAGATGTATAAGGGGATTTTTCTCCCAAAACTGTGTATTTTTGTTAAGTATAATTAACAGTGTTATATTAATTTCAGGTGTACAATATAATGATTCAACAATACTATATATTTCTCAGTCCTCATCAAGATAAGTGTACTCTTAATCCCCTTTATGTATTTCACATATTCTCCCACCCACCTTCCCTCTGGCAGCTACCAGTTTGTTCTTTGTATTTAAGAGTCTGTTTTTTTTGTTTATATTAGGGTTTTTTGCTTGTTTATTTCTTAAATTCCACATGAGTGAAATCATATGGGATGTGTCTTTCCCTTACTGGCTTATCTTACTTGGCATTATACCTTCAATGTCCATCCTACTGAATGGGAGAAGATATTTGCAAATGATAGATTCGATAAGGGGTTAATATCCAAAATACATACAGAACTTATACAACCCAACACCAAGTAAATAAATAAATAAATAACAACAAAAAAACCCCAAAACAAATAATCTGATTAAAAATGGGCAGAGGACCTGAATAGATATTTTTCCAAAGAAAACATACAGATGGCCAACAGACACATGAAAAAAATGCTCAGCATCACTAATCATCAGGGAAATGAAATCATCAGGAAATTCAAAACCACAATGAGATATCACTTTCTACATGTCAGAATGGCTAAAATCAAAAACAGAAGAAATAACAAGTGTTGGTGAGGATGTGAAGAGAAATGAACCCCTATATCCTGTGGATGGGAATGCAAACTGGTGCAACCACTGTGGAAAACAGTATGGAGGTTCCCCCAAAAAATTAAAAATAGAATCACCATATTATCCAATAATGTCACTACTGGGTATTGACCCAAAGAAACAAAAACACTAATTCAAAAAGAATATTACTCAGCCATAAAAAAGAATAAGATCTTGCCATTTGCAACAACATGGATGGACCTAGAGGGTATAATGCTAAGTAAAGTAAGTCAGAGAAAGACAAATAGCATTTTTATAACTTTTTTGAAATGACAAAATTACATAAATGGATTTGTGTTTGCCAGGGGTTAAAGATAGGGTTGGGGGTGCAATAGAAAGGTGAGTTTGGTATAAGGAGAGCATTTGACTGTGGCGGTGGTGGTGGTCACACAAATCTGCTCATGTGATAAAACTGCATAGAAGTAAACACACACACACACACACACACACACACACACCCAACAAGTAAAATTAGGGATATCTAAATATGATAATTGAGTTATATCAATATTAATTTTCTGGTGTGATATTTTGGGGGAAATGAGGTAGTGTGCTCTGGGATACCTCTGTATTATTATTTATAAGTGCATGTAGCAAAATAACCTCAAAATAAAACATTTTAAAAATCAATCCACATAAATAAGGTAAATAGATAATGCAAAATCCATGTCTTAAAACAAATGCATTTCTCACACAGAAGGAGGCTCTCCTGCAGGCTCTTGATTGAGCCTAATTTGATTTTTCACAGGCTCTTTTTTCCCTTATTATCCGGTTCTCAACTGTGTTCCCAATGGGTTAGGTGCTTTTTAGTCTTCTCTCTTTCTTTCTGTGTACTACTTGTTTTTCTGGTTCTTCACATGTTTCCAGGGCATTATAACCACTGATGAAAGGCACTCACTCTCTTAAAGATGCCTTTGGGATGCAGGTGATTTAGAAGAATTCTCCTTGGGGAATCGGGACTGAATGTAAGCTACTGATACAACAAAGTAGAAATAGTAGAATGGTAGAACAAGGAGGGGGTAAGATTCAAATAATAGTAATAAAAGAGACCTTTCAAAGGGAGTATGTGTTCAAACAATCAGAGCCAACCAGAATGACTGCAGACTCATGAATGATATTCTCACCTTGTACTTGTTGGCTTTTGACTCATGAACACCCTACCAACTTTGGTGTTCAAATTAGTCCTACTCAGATTTGGATGTCCTGGGTAATTGATCCCATATCTGAGCTTGTACTTCTCTCCATTTCCTAATTCACTAACTAGATTCTGATATCTGTTGCCTTTTGTCATTTTTGACTGTATTTTAGCACTGGCAACCCATGATGGCTTAGCTCACTATAGAGCCAAATAGTTGAGTGCCCAATCCCCAAAATTAGACATCCTAAGTTTAATTTATTAGCTCCCCACTTACAATCTGGGAGACTTTGAATAGAAACTTATTCCTCTAGGTTTCAGTTTCATCTGTAAAATGGGTATAATAATGGTTCCTACCTCTAGGTTGTGGTGGAGATTCAATGAATTATATAAAGCACTTAGAAGAATGCCTGGCACATAATAAATGAAATAATGCATGGAAAGCAATTACTAATGTGCCTGCTACATATAAATGCTCCATAAATTTTAACTCTGATGACTACTACAACTGTATTACTCTTCTTATAATTAAGAAAGGAAATTGTTTAAAATCTGAAAAAAGATTATCTGAAGCAGAACTTTGCTGTGCAGTGTGATTAACAGCTACTTCTGGGAAGTGTCCGGCATTTCTTATTAAATGTTTGAGCATTTTTGGTAGAGTTTGATGAGCTCAAGTGCCCTCCTGGGAAGTTAAATTCATCCAAATGGTCTTATAAGGAGCGACCTACACAGCAGTTTTGTGACAAGTCCTGTAACTTTAAACCAGATAGTCCTTTCTTGATTCTAATGTAACAATGTTATTTGCTACTATTTCATCCTATGAAAAGTCTCCACGAAAGAAATACAAAAGCAGACATGGGAACTAGGAGGAGGTTAATGGAGCCTCTCACGCCCATCATTCCACCCAATCTTCCTCAAGTAGTTTAAAGGAAAGATAAAATTACCCATAGCTGGTCTCTTTGCCCTCTTTTTTTTTTTTTAAAGATTTATTTATTATATATTTTGAGAGAGCGAGAATGAGAGAGAGAGAGAGAGAGAGAGAGAGCACGCGTACACGAGAGGGGGGAGGGGCAGAGGGAGAAGCAGACTCCCCGCCGAGGAGGGAGCCCGATGCGGGACTCGATCCCGGGACTCCAGGATCATGACCTGAGCCGAAGGCAGTCGCTTAACCAACTGAGCCACCCAGGCGCCCTCTTTGCCCTCTTTTAATAACTTACACGTACCTGTCTCCCTCTTGAATCTTATCTCATACCCCTCCGCCCCTACTTAGCTCACTAAACTCCTCCATGAACAAGTGTTTCCCTTAACACAGGTAAAGCTCCTTTATGCCTCAGGGCCTTTGTATCTGTTGCTCCCTCTGCTGGTAATTGCCTACCTACTTCTGCAACCCTCGTGCCCTTACCTAATTTCAGCACAAAGTGTATTATTACCTAGCCCCTTAACTTAGAAGTTATACATAGTTACATACTCCATGGTTTCTACAGTTCTCCAGAGTAATGCTCTGCACAACTTCAATCACTTGCTTTACCTCTGACACAAATTTTTATATCTTGAAGTCCCTGTCAGTCAGTATTCAAGAAATGTTGGACTCACAGGTAAATTCTATCAAATATTTAAAGAAGAGTTAATATCTATACAGACAAGTGAAAAGAAGGGGCACATGCACCCCAATGCTCATAGCACTAATGTCCACAGTAGCCAAACTGTGGAAGGAGCCGAGATACCCTTCAACAGATGAATGGATAAAGAAGATGTGGTACATATACACAATGGAATATTATTCAGCCATCAGAAATGATGAATACCTACCATTTGCATCGACATGGATGGAACTGAAGGGGATTATGTTAAGTGAAGTAAGTCAAGCAGAGAAAGGCAATCATCATATAGTTTCACTCATATGTGGAACATAAGCAATAGCACGGAGGACCATAGGGGAAGGGAGGGAAATCCAAAGGGGGAGAAATCAAAGAGGGAGATGAACCATGAGAAACTATGGACCCCAAGAAACAATCTGGTAGTTTCAGAGGGGAGGTGGGTGGGGGCAGGGGGTAATAGGGTGATGGGTATTGAGGAGCGCACATGCTGTGATGAGCACTGGGTGTTATACTTAACTAATAAATCATTGAACACTGCATCAAGGACTAATTATGTACTCTACAGTGGCTAACTGAACATAATAAAAAATAAATAAATAAATAAATAAAATTCTAAAAAATACCCATTTTTCTCAAACAGTTCCAAAAAATGGAAAAGAAAAGAAAGCTTCCAAAATCATTCTATGAGGACAGCACTACACTGATACCAAAACCAGATAAAGACACTACAAAAGAAAAGAAAAATACTGGCCAATACCTCTGATGAACATAGATGCAAAAATCCTCAAGAAAATATTAGCAAACCAAATCCAACAATACATTTTTAAAAAAAACATTCATCATGATCAAGTAGGATTCATTCCAAGGATGCAGGAGTGGTTCAATATTTACAGATCAATCAGCATGGTGTATCACATTAACAAAAGAAAAGATAAAAACCATGTGATCATCTTGATAGATACAGAAAAATCATTTGACAAAGTACAACATCCATTCATGATAAAACCTCTTAACAAAATAGGCTTAGAGGGAATACACCTCAACATAATAAAGGCCATATAAGAAAAACCCACAGCTAACATCACAGTCAATGATACAAAATTGAGAGCTTTTCCTCTAAGATAAGGGACAAGGATATCCACCCTCAACACTTTTATTCAATATAGTATTGGAAGTCCTATCCACAGCAATTAGACAACAAAAAGAAATAAAAGGTATCTGAATTGGCAAAAGAAAAACTTTCACTATTTGCACATAACATGATACTATATATAGAAAACCCTAGACTCCACCACAAAACTACTAGAACTGAAAAATTAATTAAGACAAGTCACAAGATACAAAAATAATATACAAGAAACTGTTGCATTTCTATACACTAATAAAGAAGTAGCAGAAATATAAATTACAAAAACAATCCCATTTATAATTGTACCAAAAATAATAAAATAATTAGGAATGGGGTACCTGGGTGGCTCAGTCAGTTAAGCATCAGACTCTTAATTTTGGCTCAGGTCATGATCTTAGGGTCGTGAGATCAAGCCCCACATTGGGCTCCGCACTAGGCATGGAGCCTGCTTAAGATTCTCTCTCTCCCTCTCCTTTTGCCCCTCCCACCCCCATCCCCCCATGCACTCTCTCTCTCTCTCCCTCCCTCTCCCTCTAAAAAAAATACTTAGGGGGGCGCCTGGGTGGCTCAGTCGTTAAGCGTCTGCCTTCGGCTCAGATCCTGATCTCAGGGTCCTGGGATTGAGCCCTGCATTGGGCTCCCTGCTCAGTGGGAAGCCTGCTTCTCCCTCTTCCACTCCTCCTGCTTGTGTTCCCTCTCTCGCTGTGTCTCTCTCTGTCAAATAAATAAATAAAATCTTTAAAAAAAAATAAAATAAAAAAATACTTAGGAATAAACTTAACCAAGGAGGTGAAAAACTTATACCCTGACAACTATAAAACAATAATAAAAGGAATTGAAGATGACACAAACAAATGGAAAGATATTTCATGGTCATGAAATGGAAGAACCAGTATTGTGAAAATATCCATACTACCCAAATAATCTACAGATTTAATCAAATCCGTATCAAAATATCCAAACCCTATCAAAATACCAACAGCATTTTTCACAGAACTAGAACAAATAATAATAAAACTTGTATGGAATCACAAAAGACCTCAAATAGCCAAAACAATCCTGAGAAAGAAGAACAAAACTTGGATATATCACAATCTCAGATTTCAAGACACAAAGCTGTAATAATCAAAACAGTATGGTACTGGCACAAAAACAGACACATAGATCAAAGGCACAGAAAAGAGAGCCCAGAAATAAGCCCATGTTTGCATGGTCAGTCAATCTATGACATAGGAGGCAAGAATATGCAATGGGAAAGAGACAGTCTCTTCAACAAATGGTGCTGGGGAAACTGGACAGCTATATGCAAAAGAAGGAAACTGGACCACTTTGTTACACCATACATAAAAATAAACTCAAGATGGATTAAAGACCTAAATGTGAGACCTGAAACCATAAAACTCCTAGAAGAAAACAGGCAGTAATTTCTTTGACATCAGTCATAGAAACATTTTTCTAGATATATTTCCTCAGGCAAAGGAAACAAAAGCAAAACTAAACTATCAGGATTAAACCAAAATAAAAAGCTTCTACACGGCAAAGGAAACAATCAGCAAAACTAAAAGACAACCTACTGAATGAGAGAAGATATGTGTAAATGATACATCTGATAAGGGGTTATTATCCAAAATATATAAAGAATTGATACAACTAAACACCAAACCCCACAAATAATCCAATTAAAAAATGAGCAGAGGACCTGAGTTGACATTTTTCCAAACAAGATATACAGATGGCCAACAGACACATGAAAAGATGCTCAACATCACTCATCATCAGGGAAATGCAAATCAAAAACACAATGACTTATCACCTCACACCTGTCAGAATGACTAAAATCAAAAATATAAGAAATTACAATTGTTGTCAAGTATGTGGAGAAAAAGGAACCCTCACGCACTGTTAGTGGGAATGCAAACTGATGCAGCCACCATGGAAAACATTATGGAGGTTCTTCAAAAAATTAAAATTAGAATTACCATATGATCCAATAATTCTACTACTGGGTATTTACCCAAAGAAAACAAAACACTAATTCAAAAAGACGTATGCACCGCTATGATTATTGCAGCATTATTTACAATAGTGAAGATATGAAAGCAACTCGAGTATCCATTGATAGATGAATGGATAAAGAAGATGTGGTATATATGTCGTGTGTGTGTGTGTGTGTGTGTGTGTGTGTGTGTGTGTGTGTAGTGGAATATTACTCAGCCATAAAAAGAATGAGCTCTTACCATTTGCAACAACATGAACGGATCTGGAGGGTACAATGCTAAGTGAAATAAGTCAGTCAGAGAAAGACAAATACCATGCAATTGTACTCATATGTGGAATTTAAGAAACAAAACAAATGAACAAAGAATAAAAGAGACAAACAAAAAAACAGACTCTTAAATCCGGAAAACAAACTGGTGGTTTTCAGAGGGGAGGTGGATGGAGGAAGGGTTAAAATAGATAAAGGGGATCAAGAAAAAAAGAGAAAAAAAGAAAAAAACAAACAAGAAGTGTTGGATGGATAGATGGAAGGATGGGTAGGGGGATAAATGAGTGGATGGCTAAGTGAATGGATGAGTAAATTCATGAATGGATATCATAAATAGGTTATAGGAAAATATAAATATTCACAGAAGTATAAATATTCACAGAACTATTGAATAAGGGAGGACAAAAGGACCTAAATTACCTTTTAGTGTAATCCTTATCTTTCATAACTTCAGAAACTGAGCCCAGGGAAAGGAACATGGCCTGGTTAAGATCTCTAGTTAGTGGAAAAGTCAGGAACAGATTTTGGTCTCCCGATATCCAAGCCATTCATTCACTTATACATTTATTTATTCATTGAATATTTATTGGGAGGCTACTACATGCCAGACACCATTCTATGCTCTGAGGATACATTAGTAAGCAATTCAGATGAAAATCCCTGCCCTCATGGAGCTTATATACTAGTGGGAAGAGAAAGACAATAAACAGGTTAGTAAGTAAATTATGTGTTAGAAAGTGGCAAATCCAGGGCACCTGGGTGGCTCAGTTGGTTAAGCGTCTGCCTTAGGCTCAGGTCATGATCCCAACATCCCGGGATTGAGCCCTGCATCAGACTCCTTGCTCAGCAGGTAGCCTGCTTCTCCCTCTCTCTCTGCCTGCTGCTCTCCCTGCTTGTGTTCGCTCCCGCTCTCTCTCTGTCAAATAAATAAATAATCTTTTTAAAAAGTGGCAAATCTATCTCTGTTCCTTGAACATATGCCCAACTCATTTTCATTTCATTTCTTCTTAAGAATAAAAAAAGGGGGCACCTGGATGGCACAATCAGTTAAGCATCTGATTCTTGGTTTCAGCTCAGGTCCTGATCTCAGGGTCATGAGATCAAGCCCTGTGTGTCAGGCTCCATGTTCAATGCAGAGTCTGCCTGAGACTCTCTCTCGCTCTCCCTCTGCCTTCCTCCCTCAAATAAATAAATAAATATTTTTTTAAAAAGAATAAAAAAATAGTATATCCAAGTTTCTTTCCTTCTGCCCCATTTATCCATTCATACACATATCTATTCAGAGTACGCTGCCCTCCCTACGGACCAACACAACCCCAGACCTCTTTAGTATTCCATTTTCTGCCCAGTCACATTTTTTGCTGAGTCCTAATCCCTCACCGTGTGCTCAGTATCAGACATTCAGATGAGGCCCTCTGCTCTGAACCTCTCTTCTTTTGCTTCTCTGTACCATGGAAAAGAAGTCAGGGATTAGCTATTTATGAGGCTGTGAAGAGAAGCCAGTCATGAAAGTGACATCTACAGAAACTAATTTGGGACTTCTGCTTCCAGAAATATGTGGTCGACATACTTTTCCCTATTTCTCCCACTAAGTACAACTAAAATCCTGAAAATTACATAAAAAGCAAGCATAAGAAGATTCTGAAGGGTGAAGAGAAGAAATTACAGCAGCTAGAGACCTCAGGACCAGAAACCAACATGGAGATATGGCCCTTGGGTTTTTGTTTTGCTTGTATATCTCAGCAAATAACCTGGTAGTGGAAGAAACCAATAACCTGGTAATGCCAATGGATGCAATCCAAAAAATTGCCAACAAAAGTCTGCTTTTTCTAGCCAGAGAATCAGGAAAGAAGTCTAACAAGAGAGAAAACTTTTAAACAATATTGAAGTGCAATACTGCAATGTTACTCTATTCCAGCTATACACCACAGAAAAACTTGTGGCCTCATCCAAACCAGTAGAGGAAGAATGGACAGCTTAGACTTCCACACTCTCAAGGTTGCAATGAGGCAGCCTAAATTCCATGCCAAATAATGCCAAACAAGAAGCTGACACTTTCATCACTGTATGACCAAAATGAGCCACATTGTCAGTGAAGGCCAGGTGGGGCAAGTAAACTTCCACCCATCCCCAGCATTAACAGGGCTCCATTCCTGTCCCCACTTCACCTAACTGCAGAATACACATTCTTTTCAAGTACATATGTACATATAACAAGATAAGACCATATCCTGAGCCATAAAAAAAAAACAACAAATTTAAAAGAATTAAACTCACACATAATGCATTCTCTGACCACAATGGAATCAAACTAAAAACCAATAATAGGAAGATAAAAGGAAAATATCTAAAAATCCTGGTAACTAACAAATACACTTCTTTTTCTTTTTCTTTTTTTTTTTTTTGAGAGAGAGAGATAGCATGAGCACGAGTGTGGGGAGGAGGCAGAGGGAAAGAGAGAGAACCTTAAGCAGGCTCCATGCTCAGCACAGAGCACCATGTAGGAATCAATCTCACAACCCTGAGATCATGACCTGAGACAAAATCAAGAATTGGACACTTAATAAACTGAGCCACCCAGGTGCCCCTAAAGAATACATTTCTAAATAATACATGACTGAAAGAAGAAGTCTTAATGGATATTTTTTAAACGTGGAAATGAATGACAAGGAAAATACAACATCAAAATTTGTAAGACACAGATAAAGCTGTCCTGAGAAGGAAATTTATAACAATAAATGCATACATTAGAAAAGAGGGAAGTCTCAAAACAATAACCGAAGCACTCACCTCAAGAATCAAATAAAAGAGCAAAATAAAACCAAATCAAACATAAGGAAGAAAATAATAAAGACCAAAAATCAATGAAATTGAAAACAAAAACAATAGGAAAAAATCAATGAAGCAAAGAGCTAATTCTTTGAAGTGGATCAATAAAATTGACAACCCTCTAGAAAGACTGAAGAAGAGAAAGAGAGAGAAGTCACAAATTACCACAGGGAAACTCAAACAGCACTTATCACTCCAAATCCTGCAGATATTACAAGGATATTAAAGGAATACTATTAAAAAATAAAAACAAAAACAAAAAAAATCTCAGGCGCTCAGGTCATGATCCCAGGGTCCTGGGATAGAGTCCCACGTCAGGATCCCTGCTCAGTGGGGAGCCTGCTTCTCCCTCTCCCTCTGCCATTTCCCTGCTCGTGCACATGCTCTCTCTCTCTCCCTATCTCTCTGTCAAATAAATAAATAAAATCTTTAAAATTAAAAAAAATCCTCTACACGCAAAAATTTGAGAACTTAGATGAAATGAACTAATGCCTCAAAAAACAAAATCTACCACAATTTATCCAATATGAAATAGATAATATGAACAGGTCTATCACTATTAAGGAAATTAAAGTTGTAATTTTAAAACTGCCCAAAAATTATCTCTAAGCCCAGATGGTTTCACTAGAGAATTCTATCCAAACACAAAGTATTAATACCAGCTCTACACAATCTCTTCCAGAAAAGAGAAGAGGAGGGAATACTCTTCAATTCATTTCATGAAGCTAGTATTATGCTGATACCAAAACCAGACCAAGAAAGTACAAAGAAAGAAAATTTCAGACCAATATTCCTCATGAACATAGGCACAATAATCCTTCACAACATATTAGCAATTAGAATTCAGCAATATATGAAGTGAATTATAAATGATGACCTAGTGGGGTTTATTCCAAGGATTCAAGACTGGTTCAGTATTCAAAAAGCATTCAGTATAATCCACTGCATTTACAGGTTAAATAAAGAAATCAGATAATTATATCAATTGATGCAGAAAAAGCATTTGACAAAATTCAACACCTCTTTATGATAAAAGCTCTCACAAAAACAGGAATAGAAGGAAATGTTCTCAACTTAATAAAGAGAATCTACAAAACACCTACAGCTAACATTATAAGTAATGCCGAAGGGGCACTTGGGTGGCTCAGTTGTTAAGCATCTACCTTTGACTCAGGTCATGATCCCAGGGTCCTGGGATTGAGTCCCACATCAGGCTCCTTGCTCGGCGAGGAGCCTGCTTCTCCCTCTCCCACTTGCCCTTCTTGTGTCCCCTCTCTCACTGTGTCTCTCTCTGTCAAATAAATAAATAAATAAAATCTTTAAAAAAATAAGAAATGCTGAAAGATTGAATGTTCCATTCCCAAGACTGGGAAAAAGCCAAGGATGTATGCTGTCACCAATTTCATTCAACACAGTGATGGAAGTTTTAGCCAATACAATAAGGCAAGAAAAGTAAATAAAAGGCACACAGATCAAAAAGGAAGAAATACAACTGTTCCTATTTATAGATGGCATGACTGTCTATGTAGAAAATCCCAAGGAATTTACAAAATCTATAAAGCTTTGCCCAGGACTATTAAAGGAATTCAGCAAGATTAGAGGATATAAGATAAACATAGGAAAACAATTGTATTTCTATATATTAGTGATAAAAATGTACAGACTAAAATTAAAAATACAATTTATTCAAAATATGAACTACTTAGGTTTAACAAAACATGTGCAAGACTTGTATGCTGAAAACTATATACTGATGAAGGAAGTCAAAGAACATCTAAATAAATGGAGAGGCATACCGTGTTCATGGATTGGAAGAACAATAGTTCAGTACAGTAATGATGACAATTCTTCCCAGACTGATACATGGGTTTAATTCCTATCAAATTCCTATCAAAATGTCAGCAAGATGTTTTGTAGACATGGACAGGTTTATTCTAAAATTTTATGGAAAAGCAAAGGAACTAGAATAACTAAAGCAATTTTGAAAAAGAAGAGCAAAGTGGTAAGAATCAGAGACAAGTGATAAAAATCAGTCTACTTGATTTCAAGAATTACTACATAGCTATAATAAGACGGCATGGTTATTAATAGAGAGATACACACAGATCAAGAGAACAAAATAGAGAATCCAGAAATAGATCAACACAAATATGCCCAAATGATTTTTTACAAAGGTGCAAAAGCAATTCAGTGGAGGAAAGACAGCTTTTTCAAAAATGGTGGTGAGCACTTTGACATTTATGAGGGGGAAAAAACCTTGACCTGAACCTCACACACAGAAATTATACCCCCCACAAATTTTCAAAGTGAATCACTACCTTAAATGTAAAATCTAAAACGATGAGCAAGAAAAAGATAAAACTTTCAGGATCTAGGAGTAGGCAAAAAGTTCTTAGACTTGACATCAAAGACATGATCCATAAAAGGAAATATCAATATATTTGAACTCAGGGGAGCTTGGGAAGATGGCAGAGTAAGAGGACCTTAGGCTCACCTTGTCCCACGTTTACAGCTAGATATCACTCATACCCTTGTAAATAAACTGGAGAGCAATACAAAGACTGGCAGAACAAACTACAAAACTAAATGTAGAGAAGTCACATCTGAGAAGTTAGGAAGGGCAGAAAGAGTGGTTGGCAGGGTCCCACAGAAAGGAGGGAGTATGAGGAAGAAAAAGCACCAGGGAGCCCACACAGCTAAGACAAATACCCATAAAGTCTGGCTTTGAAAACCAGAGGGCCTGAATTCCCTGAGTTTGTATAACCAGCAGGGACTTGGAGTTGGGGACTTTAAAAGCTGACTCAGCCCTGGGTGAGCCTAGAGGATGAGTGATAGCTGGGTCACCACCCTTAAAGAAACAGCAGCTCATGGAGAAGCAAATAGAAGCAACAGCTTGCACAACAGGAGGGAGATCTGTTTATACTGATTTCAGAGCTTGTTGGGAGGACTTCTCTGGGAACAAAGGATCTGGCAGGTGCCAATTTTCTCCCCCATTCCTGGCATAAACAGAGCCACCTGTGGGAGGCAGCACTGCACAGACATTTGCTCCCTAACCTGCTAGAAGTACACCCTGCTCCCATGTTCTTCTGAGGACTTGCCCACTCCAAGCCTGCTAGCCTCAGCCCTGGGTTCGGGGCAAATTTGGTTAATGCTGTGGGTGTGCACCCTGCACAGCTACCACACACACAGATGCTGCACACCTCCTGCACCACCACTTCCACAATGCACGGTGCCCCTGGCTACTGCCACCTCTTCATACTACACCCCTGGCTGCTGCCATGCACCAGGCCCCAGCAGCCACCATGTTTCAGGAGATCTGGCCTAGAACAAGCAGCTCAGTCCAAATTTTGTTTACACCACCGCCCCACCCCCAAGCCCTCCTGCAGTCATGCTACTTCAGAACTGGCCTGCCTGGGTCTTATCAACACCACAGAGAGCAAGCACAGCCCACAAAAGGCAGAGAGTCAGTGCAGAAATCTGGACTGAGAGAAAAATTGTCTCAGACAAAACAGCAGGATGCAAGCAACACACATAGGAGACTCCCCTGAAGTGCCGGGTTCTGGTAAATAGGGAACACCACACTGCAGAGTACTACAGGCTCTCTTCTTCATAAAGTTACTACTTTCAAGAGCAGAAGATGTAGCTGACTTTCATAACACATTTGTCTAATGAGACAGAGGAATATGTCCCAAATGAAAGAACAAAACAAAATCACAGCAGGAGATCTAAGTGAAACAGAAATAAGTAACATGCCTGATAGAGAATTTGTTGTTTTAAGAATTTATTATTTTTAAGTAATCTCCACACCCATTGTGGGGTTTGAACCCACAACCCCAAGATCAAGAGTCACATGCTCCACTGACGGAGCCATCCAGGTGCCCCATGCCTGATAGAGAACTAAAAGTAATGATCAAAAAAAAAAAAGGTACTGATCATAAAGATACTCACTGGACTTCAGAAAATGGTAGAGGACATCAGTGAGACCCCTGACAAAGAGATAAAAAATAACATACCAGAGATGAAGAGCTCAGTAAGTGAAATTTAAAATACAATAGATGGAATAAATAGTAGGCTACAGGAAGCAGAGTAACATACCAGTGACCTGGAGGATAGAATAATGGAAAGCAATCAACCTGAACATATGAGAAACAAATACTGCATAATGAGAATAGACTGAGAGAACTCGGTGGCACTATCAACCAAAATAACATTTTCATCAAAAGGATCCCAGAAGGAGAACAGGGAGAAAGGGGGGCAGAAAATGTATTTGATAAAATAATAGCTGAAAACTTCCTGAATCTCGAAAAGGAAACAGAGACCCATATTCAGGAGGCACAGAGATACCACAACAAACTCAATCCAAGGAGGTACACACCAAGACATATAGTAATTAAAATGGCAAAAAAAAATAGTGATAAAGAATTTTAAGGATTACTAGAGAAAAGAAGACAGCCACATACAAAGGGAACCCCAAAGGCTATCAGCTAATTTTTCAGCAAAAACACTGCAGGCCAGAGGGGACTGGCATGATATATTCAAAATGCTGAAAGGGAAAAATCTGCAGCCAAGAATACCCAAACCAGGAGTGTGTCATTTAGAATAGAAGGAGAGATAAAAAGTTTCCAGACAACCAAAAGTTAAAAGAATTCATGACAACTAAACCAGCTCTACTAGAAATTTTAAGGGGGACTCTGGGAGTAGAAAACAAAAACCAAAAGTAAGAATAAGAAAAATAAGAAGGACAAAAGCAAGAAAATTAAGTATACCAGTAAAGATCAGTCAAGAGAAGCGCAAAAGAAAATTATGTAAAATATGATACCAAATTGGGGCACCTGGGTGGCTCAATCATTAAGTGTCTGCCTTTGTCTCGGGTCATGATCCCAGGGTCCTGGGATTGAGCCTCACATCGGGCTCCCTGCTCAATGGGAAGCCTGCTTCTCCCTCTCCCACTCCCCCTGCTTGTGTTCCCTCTTTCACTGTGTCTCTCTCTGTCAAATAAATAAATAAAATCTTTAAAAAAAAATAAAAAAATATGATACCAAATTTCTGAACCATGCAGGGGGAGAATGAGTTCCAAATTAAGTGACCATCAGCTTAATATAGACTGAAATATGCAGAAGATGTTACATATAAAACAAATGGTAACCACAAATCAAAAACATTGATATGCAAAAAATAAAGAGAAAGAAATCCAAGCATATCATTAAGAAAACAAAAAAATTAAAGAAAGGATCAAAGAAAAGTTTCAAAAACAACCAAAAAACAAGTAAAAAATGGCAATAAATACCTATCTACTAATAATTGCTTTAAATGTAAATGGACTAAACATTCCAGTCAAAAAACATAGGGTGACAGAGTGGATTAAAGAAAAAGCAAGATACATGTATATGCTGCTTGCAAGAGACTCATTTTAGACCCAGAGACACCTGCAGATTGAAAAGTAAGGGGATGGAGAAATATTTATCATGCAAAAAGATGTCAAAAGAAACCCAGAGTAGCAATTCTTATAACAGAAAAACTAGACTTTAAAACAAAGACCCTAATAAGAGACAAAGGACACTATATAATCATAAACGGGACAAACCAACAAGAAGATATAAGAATCATAAATATTTATGCACCCAACATAGGGGCACCCAAATACATAAAACAGTTAATAACAAACATAATGGAACTAATTGATAATAATACAATAATAGTAGGGGGACATCTGGGTGGTTCAGTTGGTTAAGCATCTGAATCTTGGTTTTGGTTCAGGTCATGATCTCAGGGTGGTGAGTTTGAGCCCTGCATTGGGCTCTGCGCTCAGTGTGGAGTCTACTTGAGATTCTCTCTCTCCTTCTCCTTCTGCCCCTCCCCCTGCTCACTCTCTCTTTCTCTCTCTCTCTAAAAATAAATAACTGAAATCTTTTTAAAAATACAGTAGCAGTAGGGGAACTTTAACATCCCCCTCACATCAATGGACAGATCATCCAAACAGAAAATCAACAAGGAAACAGTGGCTTTAAATGATGCACTGGACCAGATGGATTTATCAAATATATTCAGAACAGTCCATCCTAAAACAGCAGAATACACTTTCTTTTCAAGTACACTTGGAACATTCTCTAGAATAGGTCACATATTAGGGCACAAAACAAGCCTCAACAAATTCCAGAAGACTGAAGTCATATCACGCATCTTTTCTGACCACAATGCTATGAAACTGGAAGGCAACCACAAGGGAAAATCTGGAAAGACCACAAATACATGGATGTTGAAAAACATGTTAATAATCAATGAATGGGTCAATCAGAAAATAAAAGAAAAAATTTAAAAGTACATGGAAATAAATGAAAATGAAAACACAACATTTCAAAACCTCTGGGATGCAGCAAAAGCAGTTCAAAGAGGATAGTTCATTGCAATACAAGCCTACCTTAGGAAACAGGAAAAATCACAAATAAGAAATATAACCTTACACATAAAGGAGCTAGAAAGAACAAGAAACACAACCTAAAACCAGCAGAAGAAAGGAAACAATAAAGACTATAAATAAATGATGTAGAAACTAAAAAAAAAAAAATGAACAAACAATAGAGCAGATCAAACCAAGGAAACTAGGACCTGGTTCTCTGAAAAAAAAAATGAATAAAATTAATAAACCTCTAGCCAGATTTATCAAGAAAAAAAGGCAATGACTCAAATAAATAAAATTACAAATGAGAGAGGAAAAATAATTACCAACAGCACAGAAATACAAACAATTATAAGAGCATATTATCAAAAACTATATTCTAACACATTAGAAAACTTAGAAGAAATGGATAAATGTCTAGAAACATATAACCTACCAAAACTGAAGCAGAAAGAAATGGCAAATTTGAACAGACTAATTACCAGCAAGGAGACTGAAGCATTAATCAAAAATTCCCAACAAACAAAAGTCCAGGCCCAAACAGCTTCACAGGAGAATTCTATGAAACACTTATTTATTTATTTTTTAAAGATTTTATTTATTTATTTGACAGAGAGAGACACAGCAAGAGAGGGATCACAAGCAGGGGGAATGGTAGAGGGAGAAGCAGGCTTCCCGTTGAGCAGGGAGCCCGATGTGGGGCTCAATCCCAGGACCCCGGGATCATGACCTGAGCCGAAGGCAGACGCTTAACCTACTGAGCCACCCAGGCGCTCCGTCTATGAAACATTTAAAAAAGAGTTTAACACCTATTCTTCTTAAACTATTCCAAAAAATAGAAGAGGAAGAAAAAGTTCCAAATTCATTCTATGAGGCCAGTATCACCTTGATCCAGACAAAGGCACCACCAAAAAGAGAGGACTACATACCAATATTTCTAATGAGCATAGGTGTAAAAATTCTCAACAAAATCGTACCAAAATGAATCCAATAATACATTAAAAATATATTCACCACGATCAAGTGGATTGTTCCCAGTGTACAAGGATGGTTCAATATTTGTAAATCAATCAATGTGATGCATCACATCAATAAAAGAATAAAAACTATATGATCATTTCAATATATGAAGAAAAAGCATTTGACAACATATAACATCCATTCATGGTAAAATCTCTCAAGAAAGTATGTTTTTTTAATTAATTTATTTATTTTGGAGAGAGAGAGACAGGGACAGAGCATGTGAGCGAGTGTGGGGAGGGGCAGAGGGAGAGAATCTTCAAGCCGACTCCTCCTGAGCACAGAGCCAGATGCAGGGGCTCAATCTCACCATCTATGAGATCATGACCTGAGTTGAAATCAAGAGTTGGATGCTTAACTGACTGAGCTGCTTAGGCGCCCCAACAAAGTATGTTTAGAAGGAACATACCTCAACATAATAAAGGCCATATATGAAAAACCCACAGTGAACATCATACTCATGGGGAAAAACTGATAACTTTTCCCCTAAGGTCAGGAACAAGACTAGGATGTCCATTCTCACCACTTTTACTCAACATAGTACTGGAAATCCTAGCCACAGCAATTAGACAACAAAAAAATAAAAGGCATCCAAATTGGTAAGAGAGAAGTAAAACACTATTTGCAGATGACATGATACTATATGTAGAAGACCTGAAAGATTCCACCAAAAACTGCTAGAACTGATAAACAAATTCAGTGAAGTTGCAGGATATAAAATGAATGTACAGAAATCTGGTGCGCTTCTATACAGTAATAATGAAGCAGCAGAAAGAGAAGTTAAGAAAAAAATCCCATTTAAATTACACCAAAAACAGTAAGATACTTAGGAATAAACCTAACCAAAGAGGTGAAAGCCCTATATTCTGAAAACTAGAAAACACTAATGAAAGAAATTGAAGATGACACAAAGAAATGGAAAGATATTATATGCTCATGGATTAGAAGATCAAATATTGTTAAAATGTCTATACTACCCAAAGTAATCTATACATTTAATACAATCTTTATCAAAATAAAAACAGCATTTTTCACAGAACTGGAACAAATGATCCTAATATTTGTGTGGAACCACAGAAGACCCCAAATTGCCAAAGCAATCTTGAAAAAGAAAAGCAAACCTGGAGGTATCGCAATTCCAGGCTTCAGTTTTTACAAAAAGTCTGTAGTAATCAAAACAGTATGGTATGGCACAAACATAGACACATAGATCAATAGAACAGAATAGAAAACCCAGAAATAAACCCACAAATATATAGTCAATCAGTTTTCATCAAAGCAGGAAAGAATATCTAATGGGAGAAAGACAGTCTCTTCAACAAATGGTGTTGTGAAAACTTGACAGCTATATGAAAAAGAATGAAACTGAACCACTTTCTTACACCATACAAAAAAACAAACTCAAAATGGATTAAATACCTAGATGTGAGACCTGAAACCATAAAAATCCTAGAAGAGAACACAGGCAGTAACTTCTTTGACATCAGCCATAGCAACATTTTTCTAGATATGTCTCCTGAGGCAAGGAAAATAAGAACAAAAATAAATTATTGGGACTACATCAAAATAAAAAGCTTCTGTACAATGAAGGGAACCATCAACAAAACTAAAGGGCAACCTACAGTATGAGAGAAGATATTTGCAAATGACACATCCAATAAAGGCTTAGTATCCAAAATATATAAAGAACTGATACAACTTAATGCCCAAAAAACAAATAATCCAATTAAAAATGGGCAGAACACATGAACATTTATCTCGCCAAAGAAGACATCCGGAAAACAGACACATGAAAAGATGCTCATCACTCATCATCAAGGAAATGCAAATCAAAATGAAATGAGGTATCACTTCACACCTGTCAGAATGGCTAAAATCAACAACACAAGAAACAGTGTTGGCAAGAATATGGAGAAAAAGGAACAGTCATGCACTGTTGGTGGGAATGCAAACTGGTGAAGCCACTGGAAAAAAGTATGGAGGCTCCTCAAAAAGTTAAAAATAGAACTACCCTACAATCCAGTAATTACACTACTAGGTATTTCCACAAAGGATAAAAAAAAAATATGGATTAAAGGGGTATATGCACCCTGATGTTTATAGCAGCATTATCAACAATAGCCAAACTATGGAAAGAGCCCAAATGTCCATCCATTGATGAATGGGTAGAGAAAATGTGGTGTATATATACAATGGAATATTACTTGGCCATCAAAAAGAATGAAATCTTGCCATTTGCAGTGATGAGGGTGGGGCTAGAGTGTATTATGCTAAGCGAAATAAGTCAGCCGGAGAAAGACAAATACCATATGATCTCACTCATATGTGGAATTTAAGGGAAAAAACAGATGAACATATGGGGGGAGAGAAAAGAAACAGGGAAACAAACCATAAGAGACTCTTAAATATAGAGAACAAACTGAGGGTTGATGGAGGGAGGTGGGTGGGGGATAGGCTAGATGGGCAATGGGTATTAAGGAGGGTACTTGTTATGATGAGCACTGGGTGTTGTTTGTAAGTGATGAATCACTGAATTCCACACCTGAAAACAATATTGCACTGTATGTTAACTAACTAGAACTTTAAAAAAAGATGCTGTTAAGAGGATGAAAAGACAAACTAAAATGAGGAGAACGTATTTGTAATGTACATATCTGACAAAGAAGTAGCATCTAGAATATATAGAAATCCTCAAACTAAACAGTAAAATATAAATAAGCCAATTAGAACATGGACAAAAGATGTGAAGAGACATTTCACTAAAGAGGATATACAGATGGCAATTAGCACATAAAACAATAAGTATAAATTGATGTTGATGAGCACACCATGCTTAAAGACATAATTTGTGACAATAATAGCATTTATGGAATGCAAAACAGACCTACAGAGAAACAAAACTTTTGTATGCTATTGAAATTAACTTGGTTAATTTGAAATAAATTGTTAAAATTAAGATGTTATTGGCAATTCCCAGTTCAACCACTAACAAAATAGCACAAAAGTATGCAGCAATATAAATGACAAAGGAATGAAACCGATACATCAGAAAATACCTATTTAACATAAAAAAAGGCAGTACTGGAGTAACTGGGGAACAAAAAAGACATAAAACACATAGCAAACAAATAGCAAAATATCAGACATAAATCTACCTTATCAGTAGTTACATTAAATCTAAATGATGCTAAAACAATTTGGGAATGAATGGAAAGCTGGGAGAACTGGATATCTACATGCAAAGAAACATGAAGTTTGACTCCTACCTCACACTATTTACAAAAAATTAAAGTGGATCAACAACCTAAATATAAGAGATAAAACCATAAAACATGTAGAAGGAAGCATAAGTGTAAATTTTCATGACCTTATATTAGTAATGGTGTCTTAGATATGAAACCAGAAACACAAAGAAAAAATAAATTGTACTTTATAAAAATTTAAAACTTTTGTGCTTCAAAGAACACTGTAAAAGTAAAAAAAAAAAAATCCTAACAATGGGAAAGAAGATATTTGCCAATCATATATCTGATTAAGTTCTAGTCTCCAGAATATATAAAGCATACTTACAACTCAATATTAAAAAGACAACCTAATTTAAAAAATGGACAAAGGATTTGAATAGACACTTCTAATAAAATATACATATGTACAAGACTTACATAAAAAGATGCCTGGGACTTCTGGGTGGCTCAGTTGGTTAACTGTCTGCTTTCAGCCCCTGCATCGGGCTCCTTGCTCAGAGGGGAGCCTGCTTCTCCCACTGCCTGCCACTCCCCTTGTTTGTGTTCTTTCTCTCTCTCTCTCTCTCTCAAATAAATAAATAAATAAATAAATAAATAAATAAATCTTTACCAAAAAAGAAAAGATGCTTAACATCATTAGTTATTAGGAAAATGCAAATCAAACCACAGTGAGATTCTACTTCAATACCCACCAGGTACACTACAATCAAAAAGACAGAAAATAACAAGTCTTGGTAAGAATGTGGAGAAATTGGAACCCTCATACATTGCTGTTGGGAATGTAAAATGCTGTAACCACTATGAAAAACAGTTTGGTGGTTCCTCAAAAAGTTAAATGTAGAACTATCATAAGTCTCAACAACTCCACTCTTAAGTATGTACTGAAAATAATTAAATATTGGTATTCAAACAAATACATTCATACAAATGTTCATAGCAGGACTGATCATCATAGCCAAAAGATAAAACAACCCAAATGTCCATCAAATGATGAATAAACAAAATGTGGTATATCAACACAATGGAATATTATTTGGCCATAAAAATAAATTGAGTACCGATACTTGCCACGACATGGGTGAACACTGAAAACATTATGCTATGTGAAAGAAGCCAGACACAAAAAGCCACATATTATATAATTTCACTTATATGAAACATTCAAAAGAGATAAATCCATTGAGATAGAAAGCAGACTATGGTTTTCCAGGGCCTAGGGGCAGAAGAGAATGGTGGAGGGACTGCTGAATAGGTGCAGAATTTCTTTTGGGATGATAAATATATTCTGGAATTATATAGTAGTGATGGTTGCACAACATTGTAAACATACTGAAAGGCACTAAATTGTACACTTTAAAATGGTGCATTTTACTGTGTGTGAATTCTATGTGAATTTAAAGAGAAAGAAAAAAAACTATGTTACCCTACTCAGTGGCTTTATAATCTTTGCCTATTTATTTAAACTTCTGTGTCCAGCTTGGTTCCTCGAGTGTAAAAGAATAATGGTAGCTGTAGTTACCTCATATGATTGTTTTTTTTCATTTATTTATTTATTTAAATTTTATTTCATATGATTGTTTTTAAGAATAAATGAGAATATAGATATAATGCCCCTAGCATAATGCCGGGCTCAATGTGATCATTCAATTATTACTATTATCATAACAATAATTATTACTATTTTCTAGCAGAATGGGGATAAGTTATACCTGACCAAGTTTATTTTTTTAAAAGACTTTATTTATTTAGGTGAGAGAGAGAAAGAACGAGAGAGAGAGAGAACACAAGAGGGGGTAGGGTCAGAGGGAGAAGCAGACTCCCTGCTGAGCAGGGAGCCCAATGTGGGACTCGATCCTGGGACCCCAGGATCACGACCTGAGCTGAAGGCAGTCACTTAACCAACTGAGCCACCCAGGCGCCCCATATACACGACCAAGTTTAAAGTGTTACAATCTGTGGTTGGCCTACCTTGATGAGTATTTTTTTTTCCTCTTTTTCTCCCTGAAGGACATGTTTATAGTTTTCTAACACCCTATATTTTCAGATCCATGGATGTGACTGTCCACTAACAAATTGCTTTCTCATTTTTTCTCCCCCATTTGGTAAGATTAGTGCCACTTTGAGCTCTTCTTATCAATTTATGCTGAATATTTGGGAAGACACACACAGGGCTAAACAATATCCCTAGTGCCAAAATCTTTGGCGCATTCACCCTATCTGACACTTTCTTTTTTTTTTTTAACTTTCTACTTAAATTCATTTTTGTTAATATATAGTGTAATTTTAGTTTCAGGGGTAGAATTTAGTGATTCATCAGTTGCATGTAACACCCAGTGCTCTTATATCAAGTGCTCTCCTTAATGCCCATCACCCAGTTACCCCATACCCCCTCTCCAGCAACCCTCAGTTTGTTTCCTATAGTTAAGAGTCTCTTATGGTTTGCTTCCCTCTCTGTTTTTATCTTATTTTATTTCACCTGACACTTTCTGGTGTAATGAGAGCCACAGGATGAAAAACATCATTCAAAAATCACTTGATGAGATCACTGAGGGTAACATGTCTGAATTGGGAGTCAAGGTCATATTTGCAAGTTTACCTCTCCCATTGGTCTTTCTAAATGCCTATGTACTTGTTCTTTGGTAACAGGAGAAGGGAGCTGAATTGGAAGGAGATCCTGAAAATCTCATGGGGGAAGTTTGCCTTACAAAATGCAGCCAAAGAGTTCTACTTTGGTTTGTGCTTGAGATACCTTAATGCCTAGTCCCATGGTGACAGCAGGCATAAAATCAACAAAGTTTCTAAAAATTTTTTTCAAGAAAAACTAGTCTAGGCTTTTCTCTATGACACCTTAGGATGTCAGGAATGGTAAGCGGGAAGGCAAGAAATGGATTCCCAGTAGCCATAAAATTTATCAGTATTTAAATTTAATGAAGAATTTAGATATGCCGAATTCAAGTCTATTGCTCTTTCCATAGCATACACATGCTTTCTAATGAGACTATGTCAGAGATCAAGATTATTTTGATGGGAAAGAAGTATTAGGTAAAGGGCACATGCAATCTTCCAAGAGAATAAGCCAAGATGAGGCACTTGGAGAAGTAGAGGTTACAAGAAGGAAGAGATGGCAACCAGTACAGCATGAAGGTCACATTTTACTTATTATTTTTGCATTTTTTTACCCACTGGTTCATCATCATGTATCACCCCTACCTTCCATGACACCCCCCCTGCCCAATTCAGGGACTGGGCATTATGGTATTTTTCAGGGACTGGGCATTATGGTATTTTGGCATGGGCATGCTCGAGGCGGCCTCACTGGTATATTTTTAGAGTATAGGGAAAGGGATTTCCCTATTGGTAGAAGGTGAGTTGTGACCCTCTAGCTCAGAAGTCCAGTCTGAAGACAATACATGGACACTAGCCACAACACTAAATTACCCATCATTAATTACTGTATTAGGGACTAACCACATGCAGAAAGTTGACCTCAAAAAGGGAAAACAGGTTCTCCTATGAGATACAGCTATTTCATTTCCAGTGTCTCTTGAAGTGTTTCTAAACCACTCTCAGACTTGCTAGCCCCAGGCAGAGAAAAACAAACTGATATCATAGGCAACTATGAATCCTAAGGAGAGAAGACAAAAATTGAATTGTAAAGTATTAATAACATTCATAAATTTCCATAAATAACATTCATAACATTCAAAAAAAGGGGAAACTCAGGAGAGGCTCCTATAGCATATAATCTATGAGAATGAGTTCCCAATAGGACTTCACCAAATCTTAGCTCTCAAAGAAGGAAATGGAATCAGGCTTTGTCAGGAAGTTTGTTTCCTGAGGAGTTTTTCTAAGAATTAGGATTAGACGATATCCTTTAGGGAGTTAGGCTTCTTTGATAGGCTTTTTGCTAAGTGAATAGATCTAACTTTTCCACTGGATTGGCTTTTCCACCCGACCAGTATGAAATTAAAATGGGAAAGATGGTTCCAAACTAAGCCAACGCCCAAAACCTGAAAGAGATCTGTTCTGCTCCAACTATGGTCAACTGAAAAAAAAATTAATCAACAAACATTCACAGAGAACCCACGGCATGCCAAGCACCTTTAAGAATTTCACAGGCACACAAAAACATATAGAACAGGTCACTGTCTTCAAGAGCCAACACACTAGTTGTGAAAAATAAACCATGAGTCGATAATAAAAAGAAACAGGAAAGGGCAATGGACCAGGAGGCCAGAAAATATGAACTCTAGTCTTGGCTCTAACATTTACTTACTATGAGACCACAGACAGGTCCTTTCTACTCTATGGAACTCAGTTTTCCTATGTGTAAGCTGAAGAGGTTGGAGTAGATTCTTAAGGGCCTTTTTAACTCAGACATTTAATTAAAAATAATGAGTGTATAAAACTGGGAGGAAAATAATTGAACATTCCTTGCTAATAAGAGTTTCAATTTTTGGAAGATGAATTTCTTTTCTATTCCAAGGGCATGAGGTATCTTCCCAAAACTTTGGGGTCACTGGAAGCTGAGGGCCATAGAAGTACAATGCCAGGGATAGATAACATTTCCTCTCTAAGGATCAGTAAATGCAGTCTGGAAAGTTGGTGACTCATTCTAAGACCTCCTCAGGGCAATTGTAGAGGGCAATTCCAAAGTCAGCTTCAAAGTTTTCAGACTCTCCTTTCTCATCATCTGCTGTACAAACACAGGAGGATTGAAAGAAGGTACATATCAGGGCCATTACTTTGGCAAAGAGCCCAGTATCTGCCTGAGAATAAAGGTGGTGTTTGGTGCTCCTAAGTAAGGCTGGCAAATTGGTATCCTTTGTAATATTGCTGAGAGGACAATGCCAACTTCAAGACAGAAAGGCCCATAGGTAGACTGGAGGTGAGGAGAAGACAATGGAATGGGAATGGGATGATCTATTATAGAGAATATAAGCACAGGGTTTAGAGCCATTCAATCTTAGGCTCAACTCCAGCTCTAGCACTTTGAGCAAAGTGTTTAACAATTCATTGAGCCTCAGTTACTTCATGTGTAAAATGAGGATAATAATAATATTGACAATATAAGTGTTATTGTAAAGATTAAAGAAGATTTGTTTATAAAGGGCAGGGCATGCACCTGACATCTAGTAGGTGCTCAATAAATGGTAACTGCTAACAACACCATCATCACCAATTTCTCTCCATACTGGCAGTAAAGATATTTCTAAATCATTCACATAACAAATGACTTATCAAAGGTCACTAACATTAAATATTAAAAAGTCATCAATGTCTCCTATTTGCTATGGTTTCAGATCCAAAACCCTTGTTTTGGTACCTAATGCTCCCTACAATTTGGCTTCATGCAGCCTCTCCCATTTCATTAGTCTTTGAAGCCATTTACTTGCAATTCCAGGCCTGCTCAATAGCCCTACAAATCCTAACTATGACTGGTAGTGTATTGGGAGCTTTATCTCTTCCAGTGGATAGGTTTGGTCTTAGTTGTTCTTCCCCATTCATGGTGTCCAGTGGGCCTGGAGTGATCCCAGGACTCATGTCCCTGTGGCCTTTCTGTTCCTTAACCCATGGTGATTCAGTCTAGATGACCGAGCTTCTACTGCAGTTTCTTGGTACAAATGACTATGTTGTCTGCCTAGATCTAACAAGTTCTTTCTCAGGAAGTTGGGTTCTGCATTATGGAATCTTCAGATATGGTCGGGGTTTTTATTACAACAGACTAATAATTGAGAACCAGGATGCCACCCCATATCAGACTTTGAGTGTTGTCTGTCACCTAGACCCTTGTGCTCTCGTGCTTTAGAAACAAACCCCAGTACATTCCTTTGAGTACTAGATTGGACTGATGATATTTCATCAGGGTCACAGGGGGAAACAGATGTCACACTTAAAGTGGTTAATTTAGGCGAGTTTAATAAAGGGGCTATTTAAATGGTGTGGGAAAGGGTAAGAGAATCCAACAAAGGATGATGAAGCACCCTAAAGCTAGCAATAGCAGAGGAGCCTTTACCACGCCTAGGCCTAAAGGGACAAGTTGGGGGGAGCAGTTACTAGAACCCAGAGAGAGACCTATAGCTGAGACTATAGGAGACTGAAACTTTTTCCTCAAGAAATCGTGGCCTTTGAGGGAGGAATTCAGCTACTGACAACTAACATGAACCTGAGGGAATAATTATCTTGATCTCCATCTCCTCCCATCTTCTGGGGCTGTCTTCCATTGGCCGCACCCAAATGAAAAGTCAAAAGGCAAAATAACCTAGTCAATATATCCACAAAGGTCAGCTTCCTGGAGCACATAGCAGAATGCAGAAGGGTAAGGACTGAGTCTAGAAAAACAAATGGAAAATGCTCAGCACAGGAGAATACTTCTGTTGGAGACTACACTAACAGGTGGACCAGTTCTGCTATCACCAGTCCTTCCCTGCTCAAACTTCCTTGTGCTGCTGAGGTACCTACCATCCCAATGTCCAATTCCCACCCCTCAACTGTGAGTTATGCCAAAGACTAGATCTTATGCATCTGTGTGTATTCCCCTGTACCATCCATGATACTTGCTGACAGATTGTTTGGCAAGAGTTAACAGTTTCTCCAAATTGTCTCCTTTATATCTTGTCTGCCTTTCTACTCATTCAACAAGTATTTCATGAGTTTCCATCATATGTTAGCCACTGTGCTAGGTGGAGGGATATAATGATACATAAAAACATACATATTCTCTCCTCTCATGACACTTGCAATCTAGTAGAAGAGAAAAGCACTAATCAAAGAACCACACTAGCAAGTATAAGAACTAATGTCTAGTAAATGCTTACAATATACCAGACACAGTGTGGTGTTTTTGTATTATACCAAATTAGTCATAATCTAGAGCTATGTTTCTCAGAATTACTTTCCCTGTATGGTTCCAAGGTATGGTTGACTACAAGAGAAATTTGCCCAAGATTTGAATGGTGAAAGTGAAGGAGCGACCACTGTTGACACTGAAGATCCTTATGGGACCAGGTTTCAGTTCATGATCATGGTTGCTAATCCACTGACCCAGCTCACTGGCATGGAAGGAGGGGCCATGCCTACAGCTCCTCTAGCTCCCTCAAGATGTCCTCCTTTAGCTTCTCCAACTTTGGGCCAGGTACATGTTCAGCTCTATGGTGAAGGATACCAGCTTTTCCTGGAGGTTACCCACATCATCAAGGCTGAAGGTGGTGAAAGATAGATAATTTTAGATTGTCCTCATGGGATCCAGTTTGTCCTCTTAAGTTCCAGTTTGTCTTTTCTCTCCCCCACTTCCCCTGATGATTTTAGGCTCAACACCAAATACTGAAATGAGCCTTGCTGAAACTATTTAATTAGCTCCCACAATTGCATAATGTCTCATCCTTATAATACAATATCTTTTTATCTATCACATATAGTGGTTCTGCTTCTCTGATTGAACTTTAATTGAGACTGAAGTGGTTACTATTAGTATCCCCATTTTAAAGAGGTGGATACTAAGGCACAGAGAAATTAAGCTACTTGTCCAAAGTCAAGCAGATAATAAATGAGGGAAGCCAAGTTTTGAACCCAAGTAGTTTGGCTTAAGAGTGTGTGTGTGTGATTAACCACCATACTGTCTGCCTCTCAAACCTGTTTGAAACTATGCACACAGAGGTAAATAAGTACGATGAGAAAAAGCACACAATTCCATAACAGCACAGCATGTAACAAAGAAGCTTGAATGAGATTATATATCTATCTCTCTGTTTACTTATCAATCTTATCTATATACTTAGAAAAAGATGTATCTTTGACAAAATAGTTGATGCAAGAGGAAAAGCCTAACCTTATTAAAATGAGGCAACGGTGAAGAAAAATCAAGAGCACTTTCCCTCTCCTGAACCACTGTTGGGGAATAGTGGCTGTCTACTCCACAACAAAGAAACCAGCATAGTAAGTGCATAACCATGCAGAAGTCATTTTCAGTTCTGAACATTGATGAGAGTATAGTGTTAAGTGCACTAGATTGGGAATCAAGAAAATTACCTTATAATCCTAGCTCTATCACTGATTAGTTGTATAGCTCTGTGCAAATGACTTTCCTTCTCTGAGCCTCAGTTTCCCCTTTCTAAGATTATATGGTTGGACTCCATAATCTCTAAGACTCATTCTAGTTCTGGGACTCTCTATAACCAGTGGCCTGTGAAATTAGAGTCTGTCCAGGCTTTCAGCTCAGTTAAGAAAACACTTGGGTAATGAGCTGGGGACTCTTGGAGATTATTTGCAGACTCTTAATAGAAAACCAGAGAGCTAACATTTAGATAATTTTGCTGGAGCTCCTGAAGAGAAAAAAGTGATGGTTGGTCCAGTTTACCTGGTCATAAACCAGTCTTACAGTCACTGGCTATAGCCTATAATCCATTTCTCTGACCAAGATCTCAAATGAGTTCTTGTGTTATAATAAAAGAGATGAACACATTCATTTTGGAGAGGTGATCTCTTCATTCAAAAAGTCTCCAGGGGGACTTTTATCAAATAGCAGAATGTGAAAGCAAAGCATGATTCAAGGAAACCACATGACCTTCTGCCCAGAGAATGATAAATACTTTCTGCTTTGGTCAGGAAGGAAAACATGAACTAGAATTTATTTGCTCTCTTCTCTTGGGAGAGAGTGGGAGTAAGAGCATTAGAAATTCCATTTTGAAAAGTCTGGATTCACATCTTTGTATTTTTTGATAAGTGGGAGTTAAGAGAAATAAAATACTTGTCCTGTTCAATTATGTTTGCTGTTCTGCAGATTGAACTGAATACATTTTTCTAATTAAATTTTAAAATGATAGAGTTTTTAAGTAAGTGAGCAGTTCAGGTATCATGGCTAAGGCTATAATTCAAGCAGCCACCTCTTAACTGAAGAAAGGAAGATAACAGCTCCAGATTTAGCATCACATCCTGAAGCATCTGAATCAGGTAACTGAAACACTAGGTGTGTGGAGGGGAGTCTTCCTCTTATCTTTAAAGAGCATGAAGTGATTTAAAGAGATTTTTCTTAGGTCCATGAAGACCAAGGTCCTGAAGGTATATGGATGCAACAAGATCACACTGTTTTGACCTACAAGTCCATAAGGTACTCTAACTAGTTTTTAAGTAAGAGAAATGAATAACCTCATTTAATTAGCATGGAGTGGTTTTTAAGGGGAAAAAAAGAGGTTTAATTAACTGCTTGTAAATGACCCTATTTCAAAAGACGCAAAATTCACAGGGGGAGTTTATGTTTGGAAAAAAAGCTGATATCACAGGAAGCCATTTTTATCTCCCGTTTTGCTTCTAGTTGCTCCTTTGGTTGTGGCATTTGTTCAGTTCACTCATTCATTCAAATATCTATTAAGCATGGATTTTATGTCAAGTGCTATGCTAGATATTATATTTCTTTGGCTTTTAAGAAATATGTTTAGATGTTAAGCCTCCAGAGCTGAAAGTTCAATGCCAATTTTAAGATTTTTCACTTTGCTTTGGAATTTCCTCCCTCTCTGGTTTTCCTTCAACCTACTCCTTTAATTCAGGTTGTAGACTATCAGGAAAGTGGAAAGGGGGGTGTGGCATGCAAGACAGCATAAATGCAAGCCACAGTGGGCATATAAAGGAATGTCTGCAAATGTCAAGACATTTTAGTGACCATATATAGCAAAATTCGTCTCTGTTCGTTGGACTCCCTCAGGATTCTGATCAGTACCTGTGGACAGAAGTCTGCCGCATCCAGCAAAGGAAAACCAAAGTACAGAGCAAATGCTTCTGCCCTAGCATTATTGTTTGTCTTTAGTATCCCTTGCTCACAAGTGCTGACTGCTGCTACATTGGATTTTTCAGCTTCTAAATCATGATCATCTAGTTCTGGGACAGCACCCCCAACTTTCATCATCACTGTCTATTCCCTTGCCCTGCTTTTTTATTTCATAGCACTTACCACCTCCTGACATATTATACATTTTTCCATTTACAATCTGTATAAGCCCCACGAAGACAGTTTTGTCTGTTTTGTTCACCCAGTGCCTAAAATAGTGTCCAATATATAGTTAAGCACTCAAAGAAAATATGTTAAATAAACTAATGAATGAATGATACCTGCCTGTTCCTTTTTGCCTTAGCAGACTCTCTGGGCTTCAATATCCCTGTCTCAGCACTGGAGCATCAACCTCATCTTCCTGTTCCTCGGGCATCAATCCTTTGCTTGCCCTACCTGACATAACCAGATTCTGATTAATGAACTGGACCTACATATAATCCAGGAATGAAAATAGCTAAATCAACATTTTTTTGCATACAAAATGGTCCGCCCACAAAACTATTCATTTATTCATTTTTCTTTAAAGCTATTTTCCATGTTACTGCATATGTGAGTACATAAAATGGTTTTTACCTAAATATATGAGGCACAAGCATAACAACCCCCCACAGCCCCCCTATGAATGAATCATACTTCACTCAGTTCTGGTTAAGCAGGTTCTGGTTAGCCTTACTTGACTTATTCTCCTTCCTAGGCAGTGTTCGCATTTTTATGGGGAACACTTTAATGCCCTAGGCCTAACTCACAGGAGTGAAGAACTATGGGCCACATTAATTAGGGGGCAGCAGAAATTGGGGCAACAGAAATCGGGGACCTTTTAAACCTCTAGTCAAGTCAGTCTAACTTGCCCCCTCTTTCACCAGCCCATTTGGTAGGCCATGCTTAGAAAAGAGTTTAGAAATATTGAATACTAGGAATCTGTTCCTCAGGGAGGGATCAATCTAACCAACCACTTTTTTCTTTACCAACAAACTCTTTTAACTTATGCCCAGTAGGCCAAGAACCCAAGAGGACTCTTCTCTACTGACAATTCAAGAGACTCTTCACACTTTCTTTGCTCCCAGTGTGTGTTAAGGACCTATTTTCTAAGTATGTAATCAGAGGAGAGAAATACAAAGAGAATTGTGTTCCTGTCTACTTCAGAAGTGTCCTTGGTATATGTTATGTCATCCCAGGGAATTAATGTGGAAACTGGGGTTGGGGTAGGGAGGCTTGTACTTTGCACATGTTATCATAAATGAGATTGCCATGGCAATCATAAATGAGATGCCATCCCTAACAGTAAAGTGGGAGGGGTAAGGTTGCGAGATCAGTTAAGCAGGCAAGTTTTTTTTTAATAAACTATATATTTTGGAATAATTTTAGATTCACAGAAAAGTTGCACAGGTAGTATAGAGAGTTCCCACATACCCTTCACTCAGTTTCCCTAATGTTAACATCTTTATATAACCATGGTACATTTGTCAAAAGAAATTAACATTAGTGCAATCCTATTAACTAAATTACTTGATTTCACTAGTTTTTCCACTAATGTCCTTTTACTGTTTCAGGGTCCAATCTAGGATCTCACACTGCATTTAACAGACAGCTTTTTGGTAGAATGTGAGATCTGATCAGGAGGCCAAGCCAAGGCCGAGCTCATTAGGGGAAAGCTGCTCACTCGGGACTTTTTTTTTTTTTTTTTCTGATTGCAAATCCTGGTTAGTCTGCACTGCATGGTGCAGCCAAGAGGAGTTTGGCTAAACAGCAAAATCAAAAAGGACATTGCAAGGGGAATGACATCTTTCAGATAATGGAAAAGCATGAGAGAAAAGAAAGAGAACAGGTGCCAAGTAGAGATTAGGTGGACAAAAAAGAATTTGATGGCCATTTTCCCAGAGCCTCCAAAGTCACTAATCAGAGTTTCTGAAATGCATCAAGGAGAAGAAACCACTAGGAATTCAGTAGGACTCCATAATAAACACAGTAGCAGGGGCGTGCTCAGGCATGAAAAGGCATTATGGTCAGGCATCCAGGCTGACACACTGAACGAATTCCCTGCCTCTGACTCTATCAAGAATGACAAACGTATATTATCAGGTAGCCATGTTGGAGTTACTAAACCAAAGTGTGACAAACACATGGAATGTTCTAGACCAGGGGTGTGCAAACTACAGCCCTGCAGGCCAAATCTTGCCTGCTGCCTGGTCTTGTAAATAAAGTTTTATTGGAACACTTAACATTTCCATTTGCTTACATATGGTCTATGGCTGCTTTTGCACTACAAAGACAGTTGATGAGTTGCAACAGAGACCCTTTGGCCCATAAAGCCTAAAATATTTACTATCTGGCCCTTTATAGGAGAAGTGATCGAGATTTAGTCAATAGGTAGAGAAATAAGAGCCTGGATTTCTAACAAGTGGAAGCTGTGCAACTGTCAGTCAGAGGTCTAGTGCATGGCCACTGGCATACCCAGTAGTTAAGTGAGGTTTCCCTGGAGACTGGGAAGGAACATCAGAGTGCTGAGCCTCGCTTCTACCCCAGGCCCAGGTGCTGAAATCTCTAATTAAGAGTAGATCACTGAACCACAGAAAGGCTGGAAAGGCATGCTAGTTGGAAGGGGGAAGTCACTCCTGACCTGTACTCTGAGAGATTGGTAATAATGAAAAACAGAAATAAAGGAAACCCATGGGTATAATCTATTTAAATATTTTGATGCTTTCCTTGGACAGAATTGTATCTTCAGGATGACTTTAAAACATTACACTATCATCAGATAATATTTTTATCATTCAAGTCTTTATTGAATACTTAGTGCATGGCCCTATGGGGTTACAAAGAGGCATTAAACCATTATGATTTTAGTGAGGAAGAAAAGGCACACACCCAACCACCTGTAATAAAAGTACAATAGAGAAAATATCAAAATGTCTAAATGCCCCCATTTAATCCCAATTCACTCTCACTCATAGGATTGTTCTGTATTTCCTTTCCCTGTATCATCCTTCCAACCTTTCCATTGGGCTCTCTGGAACCAGCATCTCAAGGTAAGCAAACTCTCTGACATGGTCAACTTCACATTACACTCCTCTGCTTAGCTGAAATCTGGCTCTACCATAAGCCTCCTCTTTCTCCTCAAGCTCTCTCAAGAGCAGGCTGCTCATTTCCTTATGTCTCAGAAGTCATACAACCATAATTGCTTTTATCGACTTCATTTAAAGATGAGAAAACTGAGGCTCAGAGAGGCCAAGTAACTTGCCCAAGGTCACACAGCCAGTGAGAGGAATTGGAACCCAGCTAGGACTGATTGGAGCATTACACTCTTTGCCACCACAGTAAACAGCCTTTCAAATCTTCTAATCCTCCATCATTATTTGTTGCTAAAAGTGAAACATTAGAAAAACAATACACTTTAAAAAATTATTTTAGGATCAGGTACTTTCCTAGAGTACCTGATGCAACTGCCTGATGTTTCTGTAGGGGCAGCAGGGATTACACAGGCTCACTTTATGTTCTAGCAGCACCTATTACCCACCCACTCTTTTCTCTTGGAACCAAATTTTGTCATCAGTCATCTAACTACAGTCTTGAGGCCAATTTTTGTCCGATAGAGTATCTGCCAGAAGCCATGTGGAAGTTGGAACCAGGAGAGGTCAAAAGAGACATAACCAGGAGAGCTAAATGAGCAGAGTCTGGGACAATGCTATTAACTAGCAGTACTCCCTAATTAGTCTGCCCCAGCACTTCAATGTGCTGCAAATGAGCTACAGGTTTGCCAATATATTGATGATATATGGATCCCTCAGCCTCAAAGTCCCAAAGCTGATTACCTCTGGGTGCTACAACTCTCATCATTTTACACCAGGATTCCACAGAAACAGTTTTTTACTTATGCCACAGTTGCAGTGCAGGTGTTTAGAAAGCCCTGAGCTTGAAGATAGCTAAACTGATATTCTGCCTGCCAGAGGCTTTGTGCCTTATATCCGATGGGTAACCCCTTCTTTTCTCCTGGTCTGCTATGATGTCAGAGGCTCAGGCTGCCTTTCAGAGAGTTTGAGAGAGTCAGGTGTGAGAGGAAGTGTGGGAGAGAAGCAGAGTCCACCACAGTGGGGTGCAGTGATAGCACTCAAGGTGCACTGGTGTCCAGCTTTTTAGAACCATTTTAGCTCTCTTGATAAATCTTTTGCTCAGCATGCAAGAGAGATGCATGAGCAAAAATGGGCTTATGGACAAATAGGTGAACCTTTCCAAAATACTTGTGTCAGTCAGATCAGTCCTGATCAGACAGAGGCTGAGATCTTGGAGATTACCCAAACACAAATGAAGTGAGAGAGAAATAGACATATATATATATATATAAAGGGAAACAGTCTTGGAAGGCTATATACCAAAATGTTGACAGTGCTGTTTTCATGTTTTTAAAACTTCTTCAGGTCGGGATGCCTGGGTGGGAGGCTCAGTTGGTTAAGTGTCCAACTGGTGATTTCAGCTCAAGTCATGATCTCAGGGTTGTAAGATGGAGCCAGGCATGGGCTCCATACTCAGTGGGGAGTCTGCTTAAGATTCTCTCCCTCTGCCCTTCCCTCTGTGTATGCTCTTGCACATGAGTGCTCTCTCTCAAATCAATAAATAAGTCTTTTAAATTTTTTTAAAATAAAATTTCTTCAGGTCTTTCTGTATGTTCTCATTTACCTTAACATTGAGTATGCATTTTCCTATAATAAAAAATAATAGAACTAAAGCTATTTCTATTTTGAAAAATGCCACAACAACAAATAAAGTACTGCACAACCTCGGATACATCCAAACCTCACTTAAACTCAGTTTTCCTATAAAATAAGGATAATACCAGTGGCTTACAGGTTGTTATAAAGATCAAAAGAAATAGCAGACTGTACATAGCAGGAACTAAAAAAAAAAAAAAAAGCATTTCTTTAAGCAAACAAACAAGCCCTCTTTGAAAGAAGAGTGTCAGTGATATAAATATGAGATTGTTTCTGCAAAAAAAAAAAACAATGGAAGTCCTTGAATTCAGGGTCAGACTGCTTAGTTTTTGTGCCTATAGAGGTCAGGTTAAAACAACAGATGAAGCAATACGTAGAATGAGGAACCTTATTCTGAAGGAAGAAACTTCCCTAAATTCTATTAAAACATTTTGCTGTGCCATTGTTCACTCCTGTGTCGCTTTAACTCCTCTATTTTCCCTTTTCCTGGTGATATGGAAGACTGAATAAACCTAATGGAGTCCTCAAGTATGTCACTGGAAGATCCTCCTTGTTAGATGTAAATCTAACACACAGAAGGGCATACGCCCTTTTTGGTACTGACCATAGTGATCCAAGACTCTCTAAGTAGACACAGGATTTAGCTCAAACCAATCTGACCTATGCACCTGTAAACTCATGGCCTGTGGTATATTTTTTGCTCTAAGGAAGTTTGTCTTATCTCATTATTTCATGTGAGGTACACAAAGATAGAGGCTTTCCATGTGTTTACATTTAAACAAAAGAAATCAAGTAAGAGAACAGAGTAGGGAATACCCGTCAAGCCAAAATCAGAAGATGAGCAGCCACAGTAAAAGAGGAATGGACTCAGAAAGTCATCATAAAACAAAAAAGATAATCAACGTTACTTATGTAGCAATTACTGTGTATCAAGCCCTGTTCCATACTTCACATACATCAACTCATTTAATCTTCACACAACTTCATGGGGTAGGTACTTTTACTATCCCATTTTACAGATAAAGAAACTGAGACACAGACTCACTCAGGTAATCCAGGTAATAAGTGGTAGAACCAGAGAGCCTGACTGCTGGGTTCTGCTTGTAAAGCACAGCACTATGTCACCTCTCTAGGACACAAAGCACTTTCAAGGACACACTGCAGTTAATCTGAGTAAAAGAGTCATGGGAATAAAAGGTACAGCATAGGGAATATAGTCAGTGGTATCGTAATAGCATCATATCATGACAGATGGGAGCTACACTTGTGAGCATAGCAATTACACTGTACCCCTGAAATGGATGTAACATTGTGTGTCAGCCATACTCCCAATAAAAAGAAAAAAGGAGAGAAACCCTTGATGTGTTCCTTCTGAGTTTATCCAGGAAGTTTTTCTTTTCAAATGTCCATCTTTATCCCTACTTATTTACCTCTTCTAGCCTGCAATATCCTCACCCACACTTAATGACACTTGGGACCTCAAAAAAAAAAAAAAAAACTTCAGCAGAACCTTGCCTCCAGCAGGTCCTGAAAACTAACCACTTACTTCTTCCCTGCCTTCTCATTCATCTGCACTCACTGGATCTTGTGCCGTTGGTAGTTTGCCAATACACACACAAAGTGTTCTGTCTCCTGCACGTGTACTACTCTTGCTCCTCCTGCCAATTCAAGCCATTCAAGAATATGGTTTTTTATAGGAAATGAGAAAGAGAACTGAAAGAATTAAATATCCAAAGAATCAACTGTACCTTATCTTTACATTCCCAGGTAGTGGACCCAGAGGCTACACTGGCACTTGGAGTGTTTTCACTGGGTAGCAGGTAGCACCTCTGAAAGACATTGCTAAATAGTATGGATCTATAAGCCATTACTAATCAGCGCTTTTGTCAAGAACATTAATTAATCGTTAAAGCTTTTAAGAAAGGACTGATTCTTTGGATGGAGGTGGTTTCAACAAGTTGATTGTTCCTCTGGTTGCAAATCTCTTTAATCTCCTTCCTCCTGAAGAGTGCTGCATTTTTGTATATGAATTGATTTTAATGAACATATGTTCCATTTCTAATGAATATGTTCTCCATTAATGGCATTGGAGTGGAAGGCAAAACGCTATAATGCTGGCACTCCTTGACAGTAATAAAATCCTTAGGTAGTCCCTGGCATTACACCTGCAGGATCCAATGATCTGGGGGCTGGAAGAGCACCTAAAGACTGAGAAAGGAAATTGTTATAGTGACAGCCCATTCAGGCCTTCCTTGGCTGTTACCTGACTGCAGAAGGAATAGAAAGCCAAAATAATAGGAATGTGATAGGAATACAAAACCAAAGTACTGAAAACTACAGCAAATAAACTAGAGCCAACAGTATTAAAAACAAAAGAGAGCAGTTTTAAACCAGTGAGCTCTGTCAGTAGGGAATGGAATTTCATACTGGGATTGGCCCAGCAGGAGACAGATGATTCAAGTTGAGTGGGTTCAATCAATCCAATTCCCCAAGGACTTGCCTGGGCCGACCTATGTGCCTAGCTTTGCTCTCAGAGCCAGGGAGGAGGGAGGAATGGAGGTGGGGTATGAAGAGAGGATTAGAAAAGAAAAAACAAGAAGAAAAAGAAGTCCTTTCCTTCAATGAATGGACCACTTAGTTGCAGAGACAAGACACACTAACAATAGACAAAGGATAATTCATGCCAATCTATAAACAAGTGTTGGATAAGATGGTGCAAGCTACTGTATTTTCTCAAGACTAAGTCCTGTGTATTTCTTTTAGCATTTTAATGCTTCTGAAAATAAAGGCTGTCTTATTATGTGCATTTCATACAGTGTTTCATTTTATTTTCTGAAAAACTGTTTTTAAAAGCAATCGTGTATCTTAGAATGACAGAAATACGGTATATGGGCTCTGATTCTTTGAAAAAGGAACAATCTCTATGATCCCAGTATGAGACATAGTCACCATATATGGGGCAGTATCTGGCCAGGTACCTGAGAAATGAACGCAGTAGAATAAGGCAGAGAGAAGAAGGCACTGCTGTTGTGGATAATGGGAAGGGACAGACACACAGCCTGAACAATGCCAGAGACAGGAAGAAATGTGGCCTGGCAATAGGCAGGGGAGCCTGGCTGGAAACGAAGTTGTTTATAAGACTAACAGGAGATCAGTCAGGTAAAATGGTGGGCCTTGCTCTTTTTAGGAGACCCCACAAGTATGAGGTAGCCTATAACCAAATTGCTATGGTCAGGAAATGATCTAATTGAGGAAGGCACCCTGAGGTGAGTCAGGAGGGTGAGCCTTTGAGAAGCGGTTGTAAGGAAACAGACAAGAAGCCAGGAACCAGGCCAGAGTCAGAATTGAGGGGGACTATCCCAACAGGAAAAGGCAGGCTGGAAGCAGATTATAGACAGATTTTTGGATTTAGATAAAGATAGTGGGATTCAGTCCCCTCTGGGCAACAGGCATAGCCAACAGCTACCAGAGTGACATGTCCTCTCTATGCCCTGCTGGGCCATCTGTGAGCCGTCAAAAGCTGGCAAGTATGAGGGGAAGCCAGAGAGAAACAGGACTTACCCATCCCGTTATTTTATGGTCTTAGCAACTGACTGGAGCAGAGAGATTTGACTTACCTAATACTTTCTTCCAGAAAAGAGTTTGTTTTTTCCTCAGCCAAAAACTCAACAGCCATTGGGAACTTCAGCAGGATAGTTATGGAGGGAAAGGCAGCTAAGGTCAAACCACCATTTCCAGGAAGGACCCTAAGTAGAGGTCAGAACTTGAGGTCAGGGACTGGGATGCCTGCAGGGAGGGTGTCCCACACACCCCTCTTCCCATCAGCTGCCTCAAGAAGTACCATGAAACTCTAGCCGCATGAGGCTGCTTGCAATCAGTGGAAATCACATAGGCTTTGGGTCAGACTGCCTGGTTTCATTCCAGCTCCACCACTTACTAATTGGCTTCCCATGGACAAATCACTTCGCCCCCCACCCCACACCTGAATTTCCTTAATTATAAAACTTAGCCCGATTTTACCAATGAGATGACTGAGGTTTCAAAAGGATGCATGTTACTTTTATATCCTTCACTAAACTATCTCCCATGACTGCAGAGAAATTAACTAGTTGCCCTATTCCCAAAGGCTCATGCAATTCCCGCCAGCCGTGAATTAATGGATTAACACTTAAGAGTGGGTGAGCATTGGAGACATCCACCCTATCCCCAGTTTTCAAAAGGAACTAACCATTTAGTGAAAGCCTACTCTCCATTAGGTGCTTTTCATATTTCATCTCATTTAAACCTCCCAATAACCCTATAAAAGTGGGTACTATTGGGGCACCAGAGTGGCTCAGTCAGTTAAGCCTCCGACTCTTGATCTCAGCTCAGGTCTTGATCTCTGGGTCGTGGGATCAACCCCCATGTTGAACTCCCTGCTCAGCACAGAGTCTGCTTGTCCCTCTCTCTCTCTGCCCCTCCCCCCGCTCATTCTCTCTCTCCTTTTCTCTTTTTCTCTCTCAAAAAAATGAAGTCTTTAAGAGTAGCTATTATTATTCATCTCCAATCTACAATTGAAGAAATTGAGGTTCAGAGGGCTTATGTTTCTTTGCCAAGATCACACAGTTAGTACTTGAGTGGGTCTGACTCCAGAGTTCAAGCACACACTTTCCATTCCAAATGTGCCCATCATTGGAAGCAGCTTCTGGTTGTGCTGTAAAAGGCTTTATCCTCAAGGAAAAGAAATGGAGGCCTCAAAGGTTCCTCGGTAGAATGTTGGGAGGTACTTTGTGAAGTGAGAAAGATGCTGCCCGCTCTACCTATGATAAGGGCCGCCCCTTGCTGCAGCACGCTGAAACACAGCGTTTGCAAAACTCTGGCCCAAGGAACAACACATTGGAACCTCACGTCAACCCTCTAAGGTACACAGGACTGCTATTATTACTCCCATTTCACAGAGTTAAGGATGGTGAATCTCGGGAAAGGTAACTGATTTGCCCAAGGTCACAAAGCCAGGAATTTGACAGAGCCAATATTCAAACGCAGGGTTTCTGGCTGGATTCTACACACTTGGGTTCTTTCTACAATTTGATGTTGTGCTTTGTACAGTTCTGCATGTGCTAGGATGCTCAACAAAAATCAATGACATCTACTGCCTGGCTCCTGACCAAGAGTAGAACACAGTGAAAGTGCGCTCCATGCATCTTAAAGCACGGGAATATAAAGAACAGATAAATGAAGAGAAGTGTAAAGTGTGTGCCAGGTGCTTAGTATTCATCATTTAGCATCAGCAGCGGGTGTCAACGTTGAGGGAATTCTATTTTCAGATGCCGCTAAATAAATTCATCTCCTTTCCCTGGTATGACACTAATAGTAATAAATTCTTCTGACTTTTCAAGATGAAACTCTGTCTCCTTACACTCCTCTGAAGTAGAAAATACTAAGCAAAATTGGAACAAAATCGGCGGCAGAAATTCCTGAATAAACTACATTCTGGGGAGGCTTGTCTACTTCAGATGGCAAAGGACATGAAACGAATCCATATATTTCCGAGATGGAATCAATGACAATTAACTATAATAAAGGTCTCCTAGTAGATAAGTACTAAAGTCACTTTTTGCCCTGAGGTCTACCCTCTCCCATAAATTTTTTAAAAAGATTTATTCACTTGAGAGAGAAAGAGAGAGAGAGCACAAGTGGGAGGGGCAGAGGGAAAGGGAGAGAGAATCTCAAGCAGACCACATTGAGCATGGAGCCTGATTCGGGGCTCGATCTCACAACCCTGAGATCACAACTCTGGGATCACAACCCTGAGATCATGACCCAAGCAGAAACCAAGTGCTGGAGGCCCAACCGACTATGCCCCATCTCTCCCATATAATTTTATCTAAAGAACTATTTCAGTTTAACCAGCTAGAAAATAGTGTAGTAGAAAGTACTGTGGGCAGGAGTTTCTAAACCAAATTCTATCACTAATGATGTCAGGCAAATCATTTCTCCTCTCCTCAATGGGAAAATGTTGCCAGGCTAATGTTTTTTCAATTGGAAAATGATTGACAGTTTTTATCAGTTTTAGAACCAATCATGCAAACACTGTCCCTATGATATCCTCCCCAAAACCAATCCACTAAAGAGAAGAGAGGGAAAAAATGAAAAAGGAGAGTTTTCCTAGATGTTACAAGCAGAAAACCTGCCTCCTTGGAGGGCAGTTTGTTGCCCCAGAATGATTCTCTTCAATCAAGATTGATTCAAAGCGAAATAATTTTTTCATACAGTTTTAATTGTTGTTGTTGTTTTGAGTTTTTATTTGAATTCCAGTTAGTTAACATATAGTGTAATATTATTGTTGTTTTGTTATTATTATTCCTTTGGATTCATTTTTTTTAAATATGTTATGTTAGTCAACATACAGTACATCATTAGTTTTTGATGTAGTGTTTTGTTATTATTATTGTTAAACCAGATTGATTTGGTTAACTGCAGATCATATACCTATGATGTAATTGTCTAAAATTTCTTTCCAAAACAGCAAATGTAATTACATTTAATTAGAAGAAATACAAGTTATTTATAAATCTGTTCCGTTGAAGCTAATTATAAAAGTTGCTGGTTATAGGGGCATGACCCTAGCAAGTCACGGTTTGCATGTGGAAGAAAAGGTGTTAATCAGAAAGGTGAGGGGGACATTCAAATGGATTTTTCCTCAAAAGAGAGAGAGAGAGAGAGAGAGAGAGAGAGAGAGAGAAGAGCAACCTGGCAGAGTAATCCTGGCAAGCACAAGGCCTCATGGTGCTCTGAGCCACATCAACCAGGCTGTCTGTCATTCTGTCTTCTTTGGCCCATAGAAAGGAAGGAAATGAAAGGTGAAATGTCAGTGCATGCATTTGACAACAAGTTGGGTAATGATTCTTTAGGCAGAAATACTCTAGTTGCTTTTGAAACTCCACCATTATAAGATTCCAGCACTGAAGTTCCAACAATCTTTCATATGAATTAACTTGAAGATAGGATTCAGCATAGATTCTAAATCTCATTGGTGTCTGGGGCAGATTTCAGGGTAGATGAAGCTATAACTCATAATGGTTAAGGATTAATAAGGAACCATATTGTATCTCCATGTTTAGTACTTGTTCTGAAGAATTAACATATTCGTTTGTGCTATGTTTAGTTATTTTAAGATCTATTACTAGAGATAAGACATAGGCACAGATACTGTCAAGGACTTCAAAGAGCACATGCTTGTTGTTCAAATACCCTAGACCAATGAATCAAGGTATATACCAACTACCTAATGTCAGAGTAGCAGAAGAGCAGGATCAGGTTGAGAGGGATGGATAACCGTTTTATTACTTACATTTTCAAGCTTTAGGTGACAACAGAAATGTCACACTCACAATTTGTATTTAGTCTCTAAATCTAAAATGTAAAGATCAATTAAACTGATTGAAATATTGCACTATAAGCCATTAACAAGATTTAAAATGATTGAAAGTGAGGAGCTTGTCTTCTGCTTATTTTGTTTCCCCCAATAGTGACTAGCATGATGTTGGGCTCATGGTAGGCATGAATTCCTCATCCTTTTCCAGTTAGTAAATCACGTCACTTTTTCCTTCCACATTTATTAGACCAATGCTCTCTGACTCCAGACTAATTCAACCTTAATTCATTGTACCAGCCTGATATTCCTTAAAGCACCTTTTCAGCATGTTATGTCTCTGTTGAAGTCATCAAGGTCTAACACATTTACTGCCAGAAATACCAAGTCTAAACGTCTGTGCAGTTTTCTTTTCCCCTCCTTTTTTTACTGAGGCTTACTTGACAAACACCACTATATTAGTCTCAGGTGTACAGCATAATGATTCAATACATGTACATATTGGAAAATGACCACCACAATAAGTCTGGTTAACATCCATCACTATACATAGTTACACAATTTTTTTCTTGTAATGAGAACTTTTAAGATTTACTCTCTTAGCAACCTTCAAATATTAAATACAGTATTTAACCATAGTCTCCATGCTGTACATTACACCCCCATGACATCGATTTTATAACTAGAAGTTTATACTTTTTAACCCTCTTCACCCATTTTACCCACTCCCACCCCCCCCACCTCTGGCAACCACCAATCTGTTCTCTGTATCTATGAGCTTGTTTGTTGTTGTTGTAGCTTTTTAGATTCCACATAGAAGTGAGATCATACAGGGGTGTCTGGGGGGCTCAGTTGGTTACGTGGCCAACTCTTGATTTCAGCTCAGGTCATGATCTCAGGGTCCTGGGATCGAGCCCTCCATCAGGCTCCACACTCAGCAAGGAGTCTGCTTCAGGATTCTTTCTCTCCCTCTGCCCCTCCCCCTGCTCAATCTCCCTCTCTCTCTCTAAAAATAAATAAATAAATCTTTAAAAAATAGTGAGTTCATACAGTATTTGTCTTTCTCTGTCTGACTTATTTCACTTAGCATGATGCCCTGAAGGTCCACCCATGTTGTTGCAAATGACAAGATTTCATTCTCTTTATGGCTAAATGATATTCCATTGTATATATACACCATACTTTCTTTATCCATTCATCCATCCATCGATGAACACTTTGGTTGCTTCCATATCTCAGCTATTATAAATAATGCTTCAATGAACATGGGGATGTATATATCTTTTGAGTTAATCTTCTTCAGATAAATACTCAGAAGCAGGATTGCCAGATCATATAGGGGTTCTGTTTTTCATTTTTTGAGAAACCTCCATAATGTTTTCCATAATGGCTACACCAATTTACCTTCCCACCACAGTGCATAAAGATTCCCTTTCTCCATGCTCTTCCCAGCACTTGTTATTTCTTGTCTTTTTGATAATAGCCATTCTAACAGGTGTGATGTGATATCTCATTGTTGTTTTGATTTGTATTTCCTTGATGATGAGTGATGTTGAGCACCTTTTCAGGTGTCTCTTGCACATGTGTGTCTTCTTTGAAAATATGTGCATTCAGATCCTCTGCCTCTTTTTAATCAGACTGTTTTTGTGGGTTTTTTTCTTTTTTTCTGTTAGTGTGTATTAGTTCTCTATATACTGTGGATATTAGCCCCTTATCAGATATATGATTTGCAAATATTTTCTCCCATTCAGTAGATTGCCTTTTCATTTTGTTGATAGTTGCATAATCTTTGATAGCTTTCATAATATGACTCCTCTCTATCTTTGTAACCATGTTGCCTGCCACTGTACACATGGGCACTCGCCATTCTAATTTGTGAGGAGCTCCACAATACTTGAATACATCAAACGCTCTCATTTCTGGGCATCCACTCAAAATAATCTCCCCAAAGACACTCTCTTCTTTCCCAATCTAAATCTACACCATCTCACAGTGCCAGTCCCTCATGAACTTCTTTCCCTCTGTCCTCCTAGAAAAGGAAATTAAAGTCGGTTTCATCTTGCACACCAACTCTAATCAGCTGTGATTGACTGCAGATATATGTTGAGAAGGATTCTTAATCTGAGCCCAGGCTTAATGGGAATGAATAAAGTGATAGTCTATCCACATCTAGTGATGAGCATGAGAGAGTGGAGTGGAGACATACAAACCACATGTAAAACATCCCTACCCTAGATTCTTTCTACTACTTCCTGTGGATTGGCCTAATCTCTCCCATTAGGACTATAAGCTTCTGTAGGGCCTAGCACTGTTTGGGGACATAGTAGAAGCTCATTAAGTACTTGCTGATAAAAGGTCTCTGGAATAAATGAGTGCAATTTCAATTTGACATCCCCATCAGGGAAGATTTTTGGGGAATATAATGTTGCTATTGTTGTTAAGAACATAGGCTTTGGAATCAGGGAATTTTGTATTCTAATCCTGGATTGGCCCCTTAGTAGCCATGTGTCCTGAGCAAGTGACTCAACCTTTCCACATGCCCAAGTTTCTTCATCTGTAAGATGAGAATGATGTTCATACCCACTTTGCACTGTGTGCATGTGTTTGTAGTTTTTAAAATAAAAGATCAAGTACATATACTTAGCAGAGTTCCTGGCACATAGTAGGTGCTTCAGCTTTTGTCTTGGTTTGTATGTTTGAGCTGCTGCCTATCCATATTTACTCCTATGGCAGGGAAAGCTCTATATTCTCTGCCCTCCAGGGCTCTCTCCCCTCATGTTGTTCTTTGCCACCCCTCAAGAAAAAGCAGAGCTAAAACTCTGATTCACACTGAAGGGTGAGGGGCTTAAAGTGCTACCCCAGAGGTATTCCTATTTTGAAAGGATGATGGAGAGAGGGGAATGCTTTTCTCCAAGGAATGAATCCCTGTTGTTAACATGTTAAGAAGTGACATATTAAAAAACTGGGGAGAAATTTTTGAACTGGGGATAGGGACCACGTGTTTTTCACTGAAGGAACAACAAGGACATTGCAACTGCAAGACTTAACAGTTTACCAAGCTCCTTTACATACACACACCACACAGGTACTTATAAGAGGCAGTTCCCCTTGTATTTAAATTTCTTAAAGAGTACATCCCTTTTTATTCACTCCTACTTATCATTTCCTTTCTCATTCCACACAGTTAATATTGCAAACCTTTATCTCTTTCCTCTAATTCCTTAGCATGGCATTCAAAGCCCTTTGTAATCCATTTCTAACCTATCTCTCAGAGCTCTCCTACTCTCTCACCTCCTCCCAAGATATACACACAAGACACACATAGACACCCACCCCCAGCTCCTGTAACATAATCTGATCAGTTATGCTTTCTCTCTCCCTCTACCTGCTAGGTCTATAACCAACATACCCACTTTAAATGTCCACCTTCCTCAAAACTCTCCCTTAAACTCCCCGTGTCCCACCCCTATCCAAGCTGAAAGCATTTATTTTTTTTAAGGATTTTATTTATTTATTTATTTGACAGAGAGAGAGAGAGAGAGAGAGAGAGAGAGAGAGAGAGAGAGAACAAGTAGGCAGAGCTACAGACAGAGGGAGAGGGAGAAGCAGGTTTCCCGCTGAGCAGGGAGCCCGATGCGGGGCTCCATCCCAGGACCCTGGGATCATGACCTGAGCCGAAGGCAGCCGCTTAACCAACTGAGCCCCCAAGCTGAAAGCATTTAAATAGAGAGTGCTTGCTGCCTGAGAAGCCCTTAAGTGTGACTTTCCCTTCCACTCCCATAGCATTCTGCGAGTGTGTTCACTATTGTACTTATCATATTGTGTTACAAGGAGCTGTGCACATATATGCTTTTGGAGTGCAGAACCTGATACCATGCATCTCTGTATTCCCCATGCCAAGCACACTGCCTGACATATAAAGGCTTGTAGAATGAATGAAACGCCCAAGGTAAACTATTAAGTTTTTGGCAGAGACAGGTTTAGAGCCTAGGTCTACCTCCCCCAAGGGACCATGACTTCCTTAAAGGCACAAACTTTTCAGCACTTAGTAAAGTAGAGGCACACAGTAAGTGCTTAGTATATATTTCACTGAAACGGTAGACTCCACAAATACCAATGAACACCTACCAATTTATGAGCCTCTGCTCCAGGTTATCCCATACCAACAGACAAGATGTACTCAGGTTCTGTCCCAACCCTCAAGACAAAACCACATGTAGCCCTAAGAGATAGGATAGGACAGGAAAAACTAGAGTAAAGTAACAGAGTGTGTAGGCAGACTTTAAGATAAGTGAGAAGGAAACGATCTATAAAAGCTGAGATACGGAGGCTCCGTGGAAGTGGCTCTCTATCTGGATGCTGGAGGACAGGATGTATTTATATAGGCACAAGAAAGGGGAGGAGGAAGAGTATTGGAGATGTGGAGAGCAGTAACATCACAGGGATTGCTACAGAGAGGGACATACTTGGGATCCCTGAGGAGACCAATCTGGATGGAGTACATTTGGCACAATGGAGAGAGAACAGCACGTAGCTATGCCGAAGCAGATTACTGAGGGTCTTGAATGAAAAGCTGGGGTCTGAACATGCCTGGGGACAGTGGAGAGCCCCCAGAGGTTTGTGTGACAAGGAATAAAGTGACAAAGTGAAGAAAGTGACAAAATGTTTGTCTTACCTTGCCCAGTTATTAAATAGCCTATGTAAAATTGAGTTTCTGGATTTATTTGAATCTAAATACATTGGCATGAAGAGAGGTATTTTTACTATTTCCCTTCTGGATCCCTTTGGAATATGAGATTAGTAATTTAACATGACAATATTTGGGAACATGGATGTCACATCTTAGATCAGCCACGGAAGTTCACAGTGGTACTGGGTAAGCCACTGAACTTCCCTGGGACTTACTTTCAGGCTCTCAAATATGTCTATCCTGCCTCGGGCTCCAATGGAGACTTACACTGATGCTGAAATAATAAATGAGCAAAAGATTCTACTCCTGATTATAACTAAAATTACCTATGATGGCTGCAGTGAAGCCACTTCATATCTCTACCTTAAAAAAAAATCTCATTAGAAGATGATACAAATCAATGTGACAAAGACAAACACACTAATAGAAAGATGGGCAGAGGACACAAAAAGGCAACACACAGAAAAAGAAATACAAGTGGCCAATAAACAGAATATAAATTAAAGCAAGAATGAAATACCATTTTTTTCTAACAGAGTGTTAAAGATTTGTAAGATAGATAATGCCCAGTGTGACAAGAGTTCCCAGAAGCAGGCTTTCTCTTGTAAGCTGGCTAGTGTGTATACTTGTGCAAACTTTTTGGAAGTCAGTCTGACCATACATCTCAAAGGCCTTCAAAATGCATATTCTTTGACCTAGTGTTTTCATTCCTAGGAACCGACCCTCAGGAAATTATCAGAGAACAACACAAAGAATATAGCCACAGACAGATTCATTACATAACTATTTCTAATAGTAAAAATAAATGCAAACAATGTGCACGTCCAACAATTGAAGAATGGTTAAATTGTATCTTAGTACATGCACAGTAGATACTATACAGCCATTTAAAATGTCATAGAGGAAATATATAATGACATGGAAAGATAGCCATCACATATCATTAAATGGGAAAACATCATATAGAATCTAGCATATTTGGTAAAAAAAATCTAATTGTGTGTGTATGTATGTATGTATGTATGTATGTATACGTATGTGTGTGTGCATATGTGTGTGTGTGTGTCTGTGTATACATAATGATTTCCATAGTATGTGAAGAGAGACAGAAGACCAAAGAGGATACATACCAACATGTTAGTAGGCATCGCTCAGTGGTGGGACTTCAAGTCCTTATTACCTCTTTTGTTTGTCTGTATTCCATATTTTACATAATAAATATTTCTTGTATTTTTAAAGGACTATTTTAAAAATCACATTAGGTGTCTAATAAGTATTTCTTTAAAAATGGCTTGTTTTTGAAAAGACATGAGCTCATTTAGAAGTGTTTCTGGTCTAGGCTGAGATTATGAGGACTTCTTGGTTTATCCGAAGCAGGCAGTTTCCTTTCAGCATTGGATGCTGGGGCCAAATGCTATTCAAGTTGCCTTTCAAGGCAGCCACCTAGGAAGCAGTGGGTCAAGGCAGGTAAGGCCCGGCCAGTGTGGTAAAATCAAGAGAAGTCACAAGAGCTGTTGGGTCACAGGGAAGCAAGGGGCAGGTTCAGGGCAGTCAAGAGGGTACCATGGATCCAGAAGGAACGAATGAAAGGCAAGATCTCAGCAGGGACACCTGGCAAAGATCAGTTTCTACAGCACCAGACTGTGCTGAAGCATAATGGTGGGAGCAGAGTCTGCATTTAAGGGGACGACCAGGAAGAGGCTCCAAATCATGCAAAAAGGAATAACTGAAGAAGAGAGACTCCTTGGAAAGAACCAGGTACAGCAGCTCAAGAAGCAGTAGAGGAGGGCATGAGTGTTGAGGCTTTCTGTGTTGGATTTAAGCAGCCCTCCTGGCATGGTGTGATTATTTTCCTAGCGCATCTACATAGAAGTAGAATGACAGGTGTTGGGTGTTGAGGAGCTTCCAATTCAATAGCATCTCCTTTCCTCACTCAGGTTATCAATCAAGAGGTTTTTGGTTTTCTCATTTTAAAAATAAGGAAAAAAATAAAAAAGATATTAAGACATAAAGCTGACAGTAGAGGATGTGTTTATATCAGCAGCCAGGTGTATTTTCTCTTTCTAAAACCAAATTTATCCCCACTCAAGTCACAAGCAACATTGGACCGTAAAACTTACATCCCAGAGGAGTACCGGAAGACAGGTGCTCAACCTCATCCTAGCCTCCTAAAAGGAAGGAAAGGTGGAAGGGATGGATTTCACCAACTCAGTCCTGCTTCCACACTCACCAATAAAAATCAGTTACTTCTCTCCCCTGGAGAAGAGTGAGTAAAGGAGCAGAGACAGGCCAAAAGTGCTACACTAATGGGACTCCCTTGGTGTGAAAGGAGATACCTAAAGTGAGGAGGAAGCATGCCCTCACTAATGGCAAGATCACATGATCTAAACATCTTCAGCTTCACTAGACCCAGGCAAATCGCTCATTTAAAATGTCTGTGCCAATTTGCACTCCCTCAGGACCATTTTCTTCACATTCACATTTGGAATCATCGGACTTTTAAAAATTTGCCAACGTGATAGGTAAAAAGTGGTGTCTTGTTTTCATTGCATTTCCCTCCTAACTAGTGAAGATAGGCATGATTCTTTTTTTCTTTTTAATTTAAATTCTAGTTAGTTCAAAAAAAAAGACAGGTGCCTGGATGGCTCAGTCGGTTAAGAAACTGACTCCTGATTTCTGCTCAGGTCATGATCTCAGCATCGTGAGATCGAGCCCCACTTCGGGCTCCGTGCTGGGCATGGAGCCTGCTTAAGATTCTTTCTCTCCCTCTCCCTCTGCCTCCCCGCCCCCACTTTGTGCATGCTCTAAATAAATAAATAAATAAATTCTAGTTAGTTAACATATAGTGTAATATTGGTTTCAGGAGTAGAATTTAGTAGTGATTCTTAGCCATTCAGATTTTCTTTTCTGTGAATTGCGTGCATATAAATTTTTAATTTTAATTTTTCTAATCATGTTGTTAGCCTTTTTTTTAAGATTTTATGTATTTATTTGACAGAGGGAGAGCACAAGCAGTGGGAGTGGGAGAAGCAAGTTCCCCACTGAGCAAGAAGCCCAATGTGGGGCTCGATCCCAGGACCCTGGGATCATGACCTGAGCCGAAGGCAGAAGATTAACTGACTGAGCCACCCAGGCACCCCTAACCTTTTTTTATATATGTGTATATGCTCCTAAAATATTCTGGATCATTTGCCAGCTAAATGCTTTGCAAACATCTTCCATTCTGTGAGGTGTCTTTTGATGCACAGAATTGATTTTAATGCATTCATTAATAGCTTCCTTTATGGTTTGTCCTTCTTATGTCATGTTTATGAAATCTTTCCCAGCTCTGAGGTTATGTATTTGGCTATACAAAAATTGTGAAGTTTTGGGCGCCTGGGTGGCTCAGTTGGTTAAGCGACTGCCTTCAGCTCAGGTCATGATCCTGGAGTCCCGGGATCGAGTCCCGCATCCGGCTCCCTGCTCAGCAGGGAGTCTGCTTCTCCCTCTGACCCTCTTCCCTCTCGTGCTCTCTATCTCTCATTCTCTCTCTCTCAAATAAATAAAATCTTTAAAAAAAATTGTGAAGTTTTGCTTTTTCTGTTTAAGTCTTTGTGATGTCAAGTCTTTTGGTTACTAAAATGGAATATCCTTGTCTTTTTTTCAGGACTACTTTTATTTCTTTCATTAAATGTTTTATAATTTTACAGTGTCTCTTACTTTTGTGAATGTATTTCTTTCCACCACATTTTTCTAAATTTAATTACTGGCATATAAGTATTCCCTTGATTTTTTTTTTTAAGAGAGGGAGGGGGAGGGGCAGAGGGAAGGAGAGAGAGAATCTCAAGGAATCTCAAGGCTCCATGGTGGGGAGTACGTTGCTCAGTCTCACCACCCTGAGATCATGACCTCAGCTGGAATCAAGAATCAGACGGCTCAACAGACTGAACCACCCAGACGCCCCCCCTTGATTTTTTAATATTTATCTTGTATCTAGATCACTTATTGAACTCTCTTATTAATCCAATCTGATGAGTCCTTTCTTATAAAAGTTTTGTTTAATTTATATTCGTTGTAATTAATCTTTTTTTTACCTGCTTTTGACATTTTTTTTTTTTGCATTTTACCAAACTTTGTAATTTGGCTTTTGTGTTTGTCCATTCTTACTTTTCATTGAGTTTCTTTATTTCATTTTCCCTCTGCTGGTTGGAAAATTTTTTAGTGATTAACTTTACATTTTTAACAAACACTAACTAGAGACTTCTGTATCCAATATCTCTATCCTCCTCTCAAACAAGGCAAAGGCCTTCATATGTTCAGTAACACTGAACATCCACATATTTCCTGTGATTGCGTTCTAGAGTTTTAGTTAGATCTTCTCTTATAAATATACAAATGTCATTATTTTATACAGTGTGTAGTTAATTATAGTTTTGTTGTTTCTGTCCTCATCATTGTTGCTTGTACCCTACTCCTCCCTTCTGGGTTCACTTCCTATTTGTCAAAATATAATCTTAAGTAATATTGTATGCCAACTACACTTCAATTAAAATTTCTTTTAAGTGCAAATAAAGTAGTTCTCTTTTTTGTATTTTAAGACTTTATTTTTTTTAGAACAGTTTTTGGTTCACAAAAAAAAAAAACTGAGAGGAAGGTACAGAGATTTCCTGTATAGCCCCTGACCCCACACATGCAACCTCCCTCATTATCAACATTCTCCTCCAGAGTGGGACATTTGCTACAACTGATGAACCTGCAATTGACACATCCTATCACTCAAAGTCCATAGTTTACATTAGGGTGCACTTATAGTGTTGTTCATTCTATGGGTTTGGACAAATGTATAATGAAATGAACCTGTGATTATAGCATCACACAGAGTATTTTCACTGCCCTAAAAATCTGTCTTCTTCATCCCTCCCTCCCCACTAACTCCTAGCAACCCATGATCTTTTTACTGTCTTTGTAGTTTTGCCTTTTCCAGAATGTCTCATACACGGAATTATATAGAGTGTAACTTTTTCAGATTGGCTTCTTTCACTTAGTAAAATGCACTGGGTGTTCTCCATGTCTTTCACATCTTGATAACTCATTTATTTTTAGTGCTAAATAATATTCCATTGTCTGGATGTACTATAGTTTATTTATCCACTCACCTACTAAAGGACGTCTTGGTTGCTTCCAACTTTTAGCAACTATAAATAAAGCTGCTATAAATATTTGTGTTCAGGTTTATGTGTGTATGTAAGTTTTCAATTCATTTGGATAAATACCAAGGAGTGTGATGATGGCTGGATCATGTAAGAGCATGTCCAGTTTTGCAAGAAACCACCAAAACGTCTTCTAAAGTAGCTGCACCATTTTGAAATCCCACAAATAATGAAAGTTCCTGTTGCTCCACAACCTTAACAGCATTTGGTATTGTCAGTATTCTTGATTTTTGCCATTCTAATGGGTATGTAGTGATATCCCATTGGGGTTTGTTTTTTGATATCCCATTGTTTTAATTTGCTTTTCCCTGATGATATATGATGAGGCACATCTTTTCATATGTTCATTTACCATCTACATATATTCTTTGATGAGGTCTTTGTTAAGGTCATGGGCCCATTCTTTGTTTTTTTTTTTTTATTGTTGAGTGTTAAGAGTTCTTTATGTATTTTGGACAACAGTCCTTTATCAGACATGTCTTTTGTAAATATTTTCTTCTAGTCTGTGTCTTGTCTTTTTATTCTCGTGATAGTGTCTTTTGCAGAGCAAAATTTTTTTATTTTTTATTTTTATTTTTATTTTTTTTAAAGATTTTATTTATTTATTTGAGAGAGAGAGAATGAGAGATAGAGAGCACGAGAGGGAAGAGGGTCAGAGGGAGAAGCAGACTCCCCGCCGAGCGGGGAGCCCGATGCGGGACTCGATCCCGGGACTCCAGGATCATGACCTGAGCCGAAGGTAGTCGCTTAACCAACTGAGCCACCCAGGTGCCCCTACGAAATTTTTTTATTTTAATGAGGTCCAGTTTATCAATTACTTATTTCATGGTTCTTCAATTGGTTCCTTTGGACAAACTGAATTTTCTCATTGTTGGATTCAATTTGCTTTGGTGTTGTATATAAAAAAGCCATCACCAAACCCAAGGTCATCTAGGTTTTCTCCTATGTTAACTTCAGGAATTTTATAGTTTTGAATTTTACATTTAGTTCTGTGATCAATTTTGAGTTATTTTTTGTGAAGAGGGTATGGTCCATGTCCAGATTGGTTTTTGCAAGTCAATGTCCAGTTGTTCCAGTATGATTTTTGGAAAAGACTACCTTTGCTTCATTCTATTGCTGTTAATCCTTTGTAAAAGATCAGTTGACTATATTTATGTGGGTTTATTTCTGAATTCCCTATTTTGTCCTATTGATCTATTTGTTTATTCTTTTGCCAATAATGCATTGTTCTGATGACTGTAGATCCATAATAAGTCTTGAAGTGAGGTAGTGTCAGTTCTCCAACTGTCCTCCTTCAATATTGGATTGGCCATTCTCAGTCTTTTATCTCTCGTTATAAACTTAAAATCAGTTTTCTGCATCTATTGATATGATCACATAATTTTTATTCTTTAACCTGTTGATGTGATAGATTACATTGATCTTTGAATGTTGAATCAAGCTTGGGTACCTGGGATAAATCCCACTTGTTTGTGGCATATAATTCTTTGTATACATTCTTGGATAGAATTTGCTAATATCTTTTTGAAGATATTTGTATGTATGTTCATGAGAAGTGCTGATCTGTAAATTTCTTTTCTTGTAATATATTTGGCTAGTATTGATATTAGGGTAATGCTGGCCTCATAGAATGAGGTAGGAAGTATTCCCTCTGCTTCTGTCTTCTGGAAGGTGTGTAGAGAATTGGTATTATTTCTTCCTAAAATGTTTGGTAGAATTCACCAGTGAACCCATTTGGACCTGGTGCTTTCTGTTTCAGAAGATAACAATTATTGATTCAATTCCTTTAATAGATATAGAAGTCTATAGATTGTCTATTTCTTCTTGTGTGAGTTTTGGCAGACCATTTTTTCAAGGAATTGGTCCATTTTAGGTCATAAGGCAAAGACATTCATAGTATTTCTTTATTATCCTTTTTAATGTTCATGGGATATCTAGTCATGTCCCCTCTTTCATTTCTGATATTAATGATTTTTGTTATCTCTTTTTTCTTAGCTTGCTTAGAGGCTTTTTTATTATATTGATATTTTCAAATAATCACTTTTAGGTTTCATTGATTTTCTTTATTTTTTTAAATTTCATTGATTTCTGTACAGATTATTATTATTTCTTTTCTTCTGCTTCCTTTGGATTTCATTTGCTTTTCTTTTTCCAGTTTCCTATGGAGGAAGCTTAGTTGTTGATTTTAGCTCCTTCTTCTTTTCTAATGTATGCATTCAATGCTATAAATTTCCCTCTTGGCATTGCTTTCATTGCATCCCACAAACTTCGGTAAGTTGTGTTTTCAATTTCATTTATTTAAAATTATTTCTTAATTTCTTTTGAGATTTCTTCTTCTTCATATGTTATTTACAAGTGTGTTGCTTAATCTCCACACATTTGGGGGTTTTCCAGTTGGCTTTCTGTTATTGATTTCTTATTTAATTCCATTGTGGTCTGAAAGCAGACATTGAATAATTTTTATTCTTTTACACTTCTTAAGGTGTGTTTTATAGCCCAGAATGTGGTCTAACTTGGTGAATGTTCCAATGTGAGCTTGAGAAGGTGTATTCTGCTGTTGTTGGATGAAGTAGTCTATACATGTCTATACATGTCCACGAATAGCTCATGTGGTTGAGCTCAACTATGTCCTTAATGATTTTCTGCCAGCTGGCTCTGTCAGTTTCTGGTAGAGGAATTTTGATGTCTCCAACTATAACAGTGGATTCATCTATTTTTTTCTTGCAGTTCTATCAATTTTTGACTCCTGTATTTTAATATTCTGTTACTAGACACAGAGAGATTAAGGATTATTATGTCTTTTTGAAGAATTGAGCCCTTTATCACTATGTAATATCCCTCTTTATCCCTAATAATTTTCCTTGTTTTGAAGTCTGTGCTGAAATTAATATAGCTACTCCTGCTTACTTTTGATTACTATTAGCATAGTATATCTTTCTCCAGCCATTTACTTATTTTAAAATATAAAATATAAAACAATAAAATTTTTCTTTCTTTATTTTTTAAATTCTTTATTTAAATTCAATTTAGTGAACATATACTGTATTATTAGTTTCAGGGGTAGAATTCAGTGATTCATGAGTGGCATATAATACCTGCTCATTACATAAAGTGCCCATCTTAATGCCCATCATCCAATTATCCCTTCTCCCCACCTACCTTCCATCCAGCAACTCTCAGTTTGTTTCCTAGAGTTCAGCATCTCTAATGGTTTGCTTCCCTCTCCATTTTCATCTTATTTTATTTTTCCTTCCATTCTCCCTGTGTTTATCTGTTTTGTTTCTTAAATTCCACCTATGAGTGAAATCATACGGTATTTTTCTTTCTCTGACTGACTTATTTCACTTAGCATAATACACTCTAGTTCATACAAATGGCCAACAGACACATGAAAGAATGCTCAACATCATTCAGCATCAGAGAAATACAAATCAAAAACCACAATGAGATACCACTTCACACCTGTCACAAAGACTACAAGGAACAACTCAGGAAACAACAGGTGTTGGCGAGGATGCAGAGAAAGGGGAACCCTCTGACATTCTTCATGGGAATGCAAACTGGTGCAGTCACTCTGGAAACCAGTATGGAGGTTCCTCAAAAAGTTAAAAATTGAGTTACCTTATGACCCAGCAATTGTACTATGTGGTATTTATCCAAAGGATACAAACATAGTGATTTGAAGGGGTACATTCAACCCAATGTTTATAACATCAATGTCTACAATAGCCAAAATATGGAAAGAGCCCAGCTGTCCATTGGCAACTGAATGGATAAAGAAGATGTGGTATACATATACAATGGAATATTACTCAGCCATCAAAAAGAATGAAATCTTGTCATTTGCAATGATGTGAATGGAACTGGAGGGTATTATGCTAAGCGAAATAAGTCAGCCATTTACTTTTAATCTATATGTCCTTATATGTAAAGTGGGGTTTTCTGGGCTGCAAGGTTGGTTCAACATCTGCAAATCAATCAATGTAATACAATACATTAATAAAAGAAAGAATAAGAACCATATGATACTCTCAGTAGATGCAGAAAAAGCATTTGACAAAGTACAGCATCCTTTCCTGATTAAAACTCTTCACAGTGTAGGGATAGAGGGTACATACCTCAATATCATAAAAGCCATCTATGAAAAACCCACAGCGAGTATCATTCTCAATGGCGAAAAACTGAGAGCTTTCCCCCTAAGGTCAGGAACACGGCAGGGATGTCCACTATCACCACTGCTATTCAACATAGTACTTGAAGTCCTAGCCACAGCAATCAGACAACAAAAAGAAATAAAAGGCATCCAAATCGGCAAAGAGGAAGTCAAACTCTCACTCTTTGCAGATGATATGATACTGTATGTGGAAAACCCAAAAGACCACCCCAAAACTGCTAGAACTCATACAGGAATTCAGTAAAGTGGCAGGATATAAAATCAATGCACAGAAATCAGTGGCATTCCTATACACCAACAAGACAGAAGAAAGAGAAATTAAGGAGTCAATCCCATTTACAATTGCACCCCAAACCATAAGATACCTAGGAATAAATCTAACCAAAGAGGCAAAGGATTTGTACTCCGAAAACTATAGAATACTCATGAAAGAAATTGAGGAAGATACAAAGAAATGGAAAAACAGTCCATGCTCATGGATTGGAAGAACAAATATTGTGAAGATGTCAATGCTACCTAGAGCAATCTACACATTCAATGCAATCTATCAAAATGCCATCCACTTTTTTCAACGAAATGGAACAAATAATCCTAAAATTTGTTTGGAACCAGAAAAGATCCCGAATAGCCAGAGGAATGTTGAAAAAGAAAACCAAAGCTGGTGGCATCACAATTCCAGACTTCAAGCTCTATTACAAAGCTGTCATCATCAAGACAGTATGGTACTGGCACAAAAACAGACACATAGATCAATGGAACAGAATCGAGAGCCCAGAAGTGGACCCTCAACTTTATGGTCAACTAATCCCCGACAAAGCAGGAAAGAATGTCCAGTGGAAAAAAGACAGTCTCTTCAACAAATGGTGTTGGGAAAATTGGACAGCCACATGCAGAAGAATGAAACTGGACCATTTCCTTATGCCACACACAAAAATAGACTCAAAATGGTTGAAAGTCCTAAATGTGAGACAGGAGTCCATTGAAATCCTAAAGGAGAACACAGGCAGCAACCTCTTCGACCTCAGTTGCCGCAACTTCTTCCTAGAAACACTGTCAAAGGCAAGGGAAGCAAGGGCAAAAATGAACTATTGGGACCTCATCAAGATAAAAAGCTTTTGCACAGCAAAAGAAACTCGGTCAACAAAACCAAAAGACAACCGACAAAATGGGAGAAGATATTTGCAAATGACATATCAGATAAAGGGCTAGTATCCAAAATCTATAAAGAACTTATCAAACTCAACACCCAAAGAACAAATAATCCAATCAAGAAATGGGCAGAAGACGTGAACAGACATTTTTCCAAAGAAGACATCCAAATGGCCAACAGACACATGAAAAAGTGCTCAACATCGCTGGGCATCAGGGAAATCCAAATCAAAACCTCAATGAGATACCACCTCACACCAGTCAGAATGGCTAAAATTAACAAGTCAGGAAACGACCGATGTTGGCAAGGATGCAGAGAAAGGGGAACCCTCCTACACTGTTGGTGGGAATGCAAGCTGGTGCAACCACTCTGGAAAACAGTATGGAGGTTCCTCAAAAAGTTGAAAATAGAGTTACCATACGATCCAGCAATTGCACTACTGGGTATTTACCCCAAAGATACAAATGTAGGGATCCAAAGGGGTACGTGCACCCCAATGTTTATAGCAGCAATGTCCACAATAGCCAAACTATGGGAAGAGCCAAGATGTCCATCGACAGATGAATGGATAAAGAAGTGGTATATATACACAATGGAATATTATGCAGCCATCAAAAGGAATGAAATCTTGCCATTTGCAAGGACATGGATGGAACTGGAGCGTGTTATGCTGAGGGAAATAAGTCAATCAGAGAAAGACATGTATCATATGACCTCAGTGATATGAGGAATTCTTTATCTCAGGAAACAAACTGAGGGTTGCTGGAGTGGTGGAGGGTGGGAGGGATCGGGTGGCTGGGTGATAGACATTGGGGAGGGTATGTGCTATGGTGAGCGCTGTGAATTGTGTAAGACTGATGAATCACAGACCTGTACCTCTGAAACAAATAATACATTATATGTTAAAAAAAAAAAAAGAAGAAGATAGCAGGAAAGGAAGAATGAAGGGGGGGATATCGGAGGGGGAGACAAACCATGAGAGACTATGGACTCTGAGAAACAAACTGAGGGTTCTAGAGGGGACGGGGGTGGGAGGATGGGTTAGCCTGGTGATGGGTATTAAAGAGGGCACATTCTGCATGGAGCACTGTGTTATATGCAAACAATGAATCATGGAACACTACATCAAAAACTAATGATGTGATGTATGGTCATTAACATAACGTAATAATTAAAGAGAAAAAAAAGAAATAGGAATTATAAAAAGAATCAAATAGAAAACCTGGAATTTGAAAGTAAAATAATTGAAATGAGATTTTCATGAGAGGGGCTCACCATCAATCTGAGAAGGCAGAAAAGAGTCAGTAAACTTATAGAATGGTCAACTGAGATTATCCAGTATGAGAACAGAAATAGAAATGAACAAAGAAAAATGAATAGACCCTAAGAGTCCTGTGGACACCATTAAGAATACTAAAATATACCTAATGGGAGTTTTAGAAGAAGAGGAGAAAGGAGGGCAGACGGGATTATTTGAAGAAACAATGGTTAAAACTGCTAATTTCATAAGAAATCTTAATCTACAAGAAACAACAAATTCTAGGTAGGATAAACTCAAGAAGATTCATACCTAAATACCGTTAAAACACAAAATGGAGCCCAGACTTGAAAATTCACCAAGCAAACAAAACCATTTAAGTCATATAAGTGAAATTTAATTAAGCTTGTTGGTCTAAACAAGCAAAACTTAACTTGGACTGCTTCTTGTAAATGCCTCTGGTAATCATAAAAGAAACTCAAGTCATCTTCCTAAAAATGGTATAAGGTATTTGCTTTTAATCTGGAAACCCCCATTGTAATAACCAATCATAATAAAGATTAAGAAACTTCCTCATTTTTCCCTTTATAAGCCATTTTGTACCATCATGTCCCTAGCTTCATATCAGTCTTTGAATCTGAAAGCTCTCAGTTTACGAACTGTTCTTATATGCACAATAAACTCTGGCTGAATACTCTATGGATTTGGTGATTTTCATTTTGCTTTACCTGGAATTTTGACAACACATTATACTCAAACTGTTTGAAAGTCAAAGAAAAAAATCTTGAAAGTATTGTACTTAGTTGTTTCTATATTTTTTATTTTAAAATGTTTGTTTTAGGGTGACAGATGGTAGCTACACTTGTGGTAAGCATAGCATAACATACAGAGAAGTTGAATCACGATATTGTACACCTGAAACTAATGTAACATTGTGTGTCAACCATACTCAAGTAAAAAAATAATAAAATAAAATGTATGCTTTAGAACTATTTATGTCATCTCATATTCAAATAGCCAAACACAAGCATTAGAGTTTCATTTTTATTGAAATAAATACTTGTATGGAAAATTGTACTTATTTCTCTGTTATATTAGCTTACAGAAAGCCTGATTGCTTGAATCTTGAATCCATAATCAAAATGCTTACAGACAAATTATTTCAGAGGAAAAAAAAACTTGATTATTAAATAAATCAAAATATAAAAAACCATTACAGAAATATCTCAACAATCAACTTTCATTTAGTCAGTTTGATTGGGAAATGGCATATTTCTTAATTGATCACTCTGGGCAACTGAAAGTTATCAGCCCTTTTTACTTTCTACATAAATTGCCATTTTTCAAATAATCAAGATGATAACATGAAAAACAGAAAATCTACTCTACAGAGAATGACCATTTTTTCTTCAGTGATTGAACCTTGTTTATAGCTTTAATGTTCCCATGGAGATTATGATTGCTCATTATCCAGTACTAGAGATATAACTGGTTTTAGAAACTTGAGTTGAATATGTACCAAGTCCTAACCAGTCCTTGGATGTTGCTTTTTAAAAAATCAATTCCTTATTTCAGTTTGCTTATTCTTTCTCATCAAAGCAGTGGGTAGAAAATGCCAAAGAAATCTGTTTATCTGACCTTTCCATGGTCTAGACTTCAGATACATAAACAATTGTTTTACCTGGCTGTAAATTAAATAGTTTGAAAGCTATTGAACACTTGTTAATGACTGGGTAAATGTTCAGTAAGCTTTTTCATAGGCTCTTTAAGGTCCTCTAGGGACATAAGTTCATCCAACTTTCTAAGATACCTTCCTTAAAGCCAGTGAGACTTTGCTGTAACATAAGAATCTGCGTTGACAGTTTGAAAGGACTGTGAACTTTCTCGAAGAAAATGTCAATAAAGACCCAAAGTCTTATTTTTCTTGAGTCTAACTCTCTAGTAGAGATAAGAGTAGTATAAATCTGTTGGGGAAAAACTTCAGAAAGTTTACTGGACATGGAAGGGGGTAGAGACCACTTCTTCTAACCTTTTTTAACTGGACTGCTACATAGCTGGGTTAATCTGCAGAGCAATAGCTTTCTTTCCTAAAAGCCTGTGTGGCTGGACAGGAGAGAATACAAGGTCAAGTTGCTACCAGGGTGGTAAGTTATTCATTCATCCATTCAACAAATATGTAATAGAAAGCTACCATGAACCAGGCACTGTACTAAGCCCTAGAGATACTACAGTGAACATTAACAGACACAGATCCCATTCTTATGGAGGTTACAGTCTAGTAAAGAATAATTATTCTCCAAGTTTCCAATTATAAAAACTTTCATTAAGGGTTTCCTAAATGCCTTTGGCTCAGGTCATGATCCTGGAGTCCTGGGATCGAGTCCCGCATCGGGCTCCCTGCTCAGCGGGGAGTCTGCTTCTCCCTCTGACCCTCTTCCCTCTCGTGCTCTCTATCTCTCATTCTCTCTCTCTCTCAAATAAATAAATAAAATCTTTAAAAAAAAAAAGGGTTTCCTAAATGCCTTTCAAAGTCCACTCCAAATTTATGTTAGTCATCAACCACTGAAACTTGGAGCCAAGAACGAAGTGATTTTTTTTCAGCATTTTCCAAATTGCAGAGCACTGAGAAAAAAATTAAAAACCTCCACCCCTACCCCAGCCCCATTTATAGCCCTCAAGACCATAGTACTATAGCCTGCGACGGTATTAGGAGCAACTATGGCCATTTAGGATGAGTTTGTTCCTCTTCAGGCCAGTCTGAAAATAGCACTCTTGATTCACCTTAAAGAAGAAAATAGGGGCACCTGGGTGGCTCAGTTGATTAAGCGACTGACTCTTGGTTTCAGCTCAGGTCATGATCTCAGGTTCATAAGATCAAGCCCCACATTGGGCTCTGTGCTCTGTGGGGAGTCTGCTTGAGATTCTCTCCCTCTGCCCCTCTCCCTACTCGTCCTCTCTCTCAAATAAATAAATCTTTTCTAAGAAAAGAAGAAAGTACCTAAGAAAAGAAGAAAGTATTGTATAGATACTATAACCTTATTCCCTTATTTCTGATTGGTCCTTAAAAGTCTAGAAATTTGTAGGAAGAACCACCTCCGCCCAAATGTTGTTTGTTTTATGGATTTAAATGCTCAATAAGCACATTAAAATATGTGTTGACTTACAGTTGCTCTCTCCTTCTCCTCTGTTCCCCTCTAGCATTCCATTTGTAAACCTGCATGAATGTTAACATGGAGATTTTGTGATCAGAGGAGTTATGAGGTCAGGGCTTGGAACAGAATTGCTGCAAAATAGGTTTGATTAGTCATTGCTTTGAATGGATTAAAGCAGCATGAACACCTACCTTGCTGAGGGGGACAAAAGGTGAGACTGTAGAAATAAATTAAACTCATTTTGCTTCCAGGGGAACATATAGACCATACTGAACACCATCAAATCTGTTTCTTTCTTTCCCAGTGGCTAATGAAAAGAAATCGTGAAATGACATTCAGCATTGACATGAAATCATCATACTTCTCACTAACTTCAGTGCTGGAGAAGTAGCATAAATGGCTTCATTACTGATATTTCTCTACATAATGCAGAAGTGATAAAGGCAAACTTTAGTAATGAGCCAGGATAAACTGAACGGTCAGTCCACATTAGGTTGTGAGGCAGGGCTGGAGAGAGTGGTGAAGAGGCAAGGAAAACAAGCAGCTCCAAATAATTACCACTTATCAGTCTCCGACTCTATAAGTGCTTCATAATTGCATTTGGCTCAACCCTGAGCTTTTTCCATTGAATATGTGCTGAGAGGCTTAAAAATCATGCACAAAAAAGGGAAGCTTCCAGACAAAGAAAAACATTCCCAATGGGACAAATCTCTATGAGACCATGCACTGACACCAGCATTCACAGCCAGCCAGGGACTGTCTTGTATGTCTGAACCTGGTTGTGAATAATATCCTTCCTTTTGGAAAAATTAAAAATGAAAGATTTAGCTTTCTTGATGTACCCTAACTGCTCCTCTTTTTCTGGACTTTGTTTCAGACAATGTGGCCAGACCTCTTTCCCATGGGAGGGTGAGAAAGCAGGGGTGGGTCCTCAGAAGTCCTTGCCTGATGTCCCTTGGAATCCCTTGTGTAAACCAGATGGTCAGTACTGAGAAGAGCGGAAACAAAGAGTGCTTTTCAGAATCCAGAGAAAATGGGTAGGTGGGAAAATAACCTCAGTTAATGCCATCAGAGTAATGGTGTCCAATTGTTTCTTCTCATAATCTTCCATGTTCCACATTTGCCTTTATTAAAGCAAAAGCCCTGGTTGATCTCTTGGTACAGTTATTTAACTTGAATTCCAGGTTCCTAGAGCATCCATGGATGGGCCTAAGGGGGTCCATGAACTTATGGCAATAGGCAAAAATTCACAGTCATATGTCTATACAACTTGAAAAAAGTATTTCATAACTATTGTCAGATTCTCAATGGAATCTTTTACTCTAAAAAGGTTAAACACCACTGTTGTGGATGCTGCCACTACTGAACGTTTGTATGTCTTCCCTCTTGAATTTCAGTATATTAAAACAGGCGATAGAGAGGTAAAAGAAAAGTGGCTATGTTTGGGAAGGTGGTGGGGGGCAATTTGTTTCAGTCAGGAGCAATCTATTGGAATCGAAAAAGCATCTCCTCTGCCTAGGTTTCTGCCATATCTTTAACGTCTTCAAGTTTATCTGCCTTCTCCATTTTATCTGCTCTTTCTGGAAGTGACAAACCATCAAACTCCAACTTGAAAATCACTACCTGACTAATAAATCTATTTTAAGAGCCTCATCTGTTCTAAGAACCTGGCCCCAAGATTCCTTTATGTATACACGAAGATACTGTCCATACTTGGAATTCTTCCCAACTCATGGTCTTTATATTCTTTTCCATGTACCAAATTGAAATTTCTGTTTCCAAGAAAAGCTACCAAGCTATATCCTGACAACTTCTAAAACACAGATAACTTAATTAGTGCTGGCCTAGCATCATTCTAGCTTCCTGGGCAGTGCACATATTCTTCGTTTCATGGGAACAGTAGAATTGTCCTGCCAAGTTTTAGAGATGGTAATTTTTTCAAGGATCACCAGCATTTCTTTCAGATGAATAAAAAACAAACTCCTTGCAGTGGACTACAAAGTTGAATGCCCCCCTGCCCCAGTCACTCTCACTACTTTTCTGACCTCATCTTCTGCCATATTCTTTTCCTCTCTCACATCGTCCCTGGCATAGGGGCCTCCTCATTGTTCCTTGAACACACAAGCACAGTCTAACTTCATATCTTGTGTACTGGTTGTTCCCTCTATCTAGAAAGGATTTCCTACCAGAAAACCCCATAGCTGGCTCCCATGCTTGCTTCAGGTCTGTACTCAAATATCACCTTATCAGAAAGACCTTTCCTAACCACCTTATTTCAAATAGTGAGTAACTTCCACCCCAGGTTTCTCCTTCTCCTTTACTCCCTTTTATTTTTCTTTTTAGCATGTCTCACTATCTAATGTATATTTATCTTCTTCCCTCACTAGGCTATAAGCTCCATAAAGGCAGGAACTCTATCTACCATGCTTCCCACACTTTCTCCCAGCACCTAACGCAATGCCTAGCATATAATAAGTACTCAAATACTCGTTGAATGAACAATGAACAGAGCACTCAGTATCAAAGCTCTCAAATTGAGTTTCTCATTGGCAATTTAGGGAAAAAGAAAAAGTATCTGTATGAACCATGCACTTCATTTCTATTCGAAAGTCAGATGAGACCTTGAAGTATAAGCTTAACTACCACACATTCCAATCTAAATTATAACTCCCATTATTCTTTGTCAAAGCTCCCTGACCTTTTATTTCATAGCGCTATTCAACATGTGCAATTATCTTATATTTATTTTTAAAAGATGTTCAACATCTGCTTCTTCTCATTAGAATGAAAGCTGATGAGGGGTCCGGGACCTGGTCAGCCTTGTTCACTACTTGTATCACTAGTGCCCAAGTCACAGATGGGGACATGAGGGACTCTCAATAAATATAAGTTGAACAAGTAAATGAACAAATAAAAAGAACTTTAGAGAAGTTAAATCTTCCTTCTACTTAGCTACGCTGTCCCAATGCCAATGAAGGGGAGGCAGTTTTTTATTAAAAAAATGGATAACTCCCTCAAAACCACTGTTTAAAGATTTGGAGTTGAAGTAGGGATATATAGGAAAGTAAGCCTCCAATTAACATATTGAATATTTTACTTTGCATTTTTGACCCATTTATGTGGAGTCTGGCTACAAATTTTGAAAAAACTGGTCAAATAGGAGGAAGTGGGAGAAGGATGCTTTCTCATATCTGGTTTGGTAAAGAAAACACAAGTACCACCTATAATTGCTAATGTTTTATTCTCCAGATCTATGAAAGAAGATGACATGTAGTCCAGTCACAAACTTGTTTTAAATTTGACAATTTTGCTGACTGTCTTGATTTCAAATCTCTCAAAGCTCACTGAAACTTTATTTTCATAGATAGAGCAGATGCATGAGAACAAGCATAAAATTCTCTCCTGTTTCCTCTGGAGCCACAATCAAATAAAACCCTACATTTGCATAGCTATCCACAGTTGAGCATTTTTACCTATATGAATTATTTCATTTACTGATCACTACTCTGCATGATGGATACTAATGATATCACCATTTTCCACATGAATCAGCTATGACCTAGGAAGGAACAAGGAAATTCCCTAGGGTACATGGCTGTAGATGACAGAGTCAGGATTTTAAAGATTTTATGTATTTATTTGAGAGAGAGAGCACGATGGAAAGCATGAGAGAGCATGAGCAGGGGAGGGGGTGTAGGGAGGGAAGGGCAGAAGAAGAGGCAGACTCCCCGCTGAGCAGGGAGCCTGACCCGGGGCTTGATCTCAGGACCTTGGGATCACGACCTGAGCTGAAGGCAGACGCTTAACTATCAGAGCCACCCAGGCACTCCCAGAGTCAAGATTTTAATCTAGATTTTTAGTTCTAAGTTCAGTGCTCCTTCTATAACATCCTTCTGTTTCCGTATTTTTCACTTAGGGAAGCTTTGTTGTCTAGGGTGACAAATTTGTCCTGGTTTGCCTATGTCTTTCCTGGTTTTAGCACTGAAAGTCCTGTGTCCCAAGAACCCTCCCAGTCCCAGGTAAACCAGTATGGTTCATCACCCTAGTTGTCATTTAGACTGTATCTACAAATTCGCCCTCTTTCTACTTTACAGTGCCCATAACTATAACCCAAATTTGATGTCACCAAATTTGATATTTGTTTTATCCCTGTGCTCTTATTCGTCATATGTTTATCCTTTGCATATAGAAAACAAAGATTTAGAGAAAACAAGTCTATATACTTTTTGCTTCATGCCTAGTGTAAACAGGCACTTAATAAAGTCTGCTTAATAATTCTGTGATGGGCACCATGATTCATGTTTAGGAAGAAGCAATTAAGACTAGATCCAAGGTATGGATCTACTCTTTGTTTATGCACAAGACCCTTCTCCTCTTCTGAATCTCAATTTCCTCATCAGAAAATAGACATAATAATCCCTGCCCTGCTCATCCCATAATGATGAAATAAGATATAAGTGAAAATAATCTAAAAAGGGCTAAGTATATTAGCAACATTGTATTAGAAAAGCAGGAGGCAGATGATGAACCTAGCCTCATGGGTAGTGTGTATATGGAACACCCTGGTTTATGTCAGCCATTTTTGTACCCAGCACTGCCCTGGAAGGCAAGCAGTGGATCATTAAGGCAGTGGAAATCAACAGATTAGCTCTGCCACAATCGTATTATTCTGCCTGCACAGACATAATGTTAGCTTTGCCCTCATTACAACCACCCGATGGCTGAGAACATAGCACTCTTTCATCCTTCTTGGAGCCTATTTACCTATTTACTGAATTTGCCAAATATGTTCCCTGCCTCTGGGTGCAATTAGCAATAGGCAGGATGTCACATCCTGCCATTAGTACCTAGACCACTTCTCAGATGACCGGAAACTTGGAAATAGCCCCATGCTCATATTTCTAGATATTCAAAGTAAATGTAATTTAAGAAAACTGACAATAATAAATGCTTGAACCTTGGAGAGCTTGTAACCCACAGTCTCCTCATCCAAAGAAGAAATGATATATGTCACAAACTTCCCAGACCTCTCAAACACCCAGTTGTTTTTGCTAAAGAACTTGGTGATGAGTGCATGGCAAAAGCCTGAGATTAAATCTGAGGGGGGAAAAATGATGCAAAAGAGACCCAGTAGGGAAGAGGCATTGGCAGTTTCGCATTTCACCATACATTTGTGCCTTTTTCCAGAGCCAGAGTGAGACCCAAGATGAGGCTGTTGGCACAGTGACCATGACAGCTGAGCTGAGGCAACATCTCGAGGTTAGTGAGACACCCCCCCCACCTACTACCAGGAAAAAACAGATAACAGCAAAATTGTTAAATCAGTTGGTGCTTTAATACATTGCTACCCTCCTTTATGCTCCCCAGCTACATCCTCAAGTGGTGATTGTTTCATCAGGCTGACTGACAGGCCAGTGTCCTCCTCTCAAAATAATCTTTTTCTTTCTACCACCTTCTTTGCTGATGACTGTGGGTAAAACAGGCAATAACCTCCAAAAGTTATGTTCTGCCCCTACATTTTGCCCCCACCAAAGTCTAATCTTCACAAAGTAACCAGAGAGAGCCTTCTAAATTCTCCATAGCTCCCTATCTCATACTGAGTAAGAGGCAAGGTAGTACTTAACTATTACCTACAAGGTTCTCACCATCTACCTTCCAACTCCCCAGTTACCTCTCTGATCTCTTATCTATCTATCTATCTATCTATCTAAGAGAGAGAGCATGAGTAAGCACACGAGCTAAGGGAGGGGCAGAGGGAGAGGGAGAGAGAGAATCCCAAGGAGACTCCCCCACTGAGGATGGAGCTCGACATGGGGCTCAGTCTCACAACCCTGAGATCATGACCTGAGATCATGACCTGAGCCGAAACCAAAAGTTGGACACTCAACCAACTGAGGTACCCAGGCACCCCTCTCTGGCCTCATTTTTTACTGCTGTTCTTGTTCACTCAACTCCTGCCACACTGGGCCCTTTGCTACTCTGTATATGCATTATCCACTCCCCTGCTTGAGGATCTTTGAACTTGTCCTGTACTCTCTGCCTAGAACGCTCCTCCCCATATTATTTGCATTTCTTCAGCCCTCTACTCAAATGTCACCTTTTCAGTGATCCCCTCACTGGTCTCTCCATTCCAAACTGAAACTCTCACTTAGGATACTTTCATAATTTCTATCACCTTTTCCTTTGTTATTTTTCTTCCTGGTACTTAGCACTGTCTAACATACAGTGGCATATTTTACTTACCTTTTTATTGTCCATCTCCCTCAAAAATATTGTAAGCTCTAAAAAAAGTGAGGACTTATAGGATTACTTATAAAAGGGCCTCACTCATAGCAGGCATTTATTAAATATCTTTTGAAGGAATTAATAAGTGAGTGAATGAGTGAACGAGATTAATCTTATAGGATAAACTGCTAATGTAATCATCAGCTGAGGCTTTTTTCTTTCCAGGAGAAAAGAATGACTGAATGGCTTAAACAGTGAAAATACATATGTCTCCATTTGCAGATAGATGAAGGATATACTGAGATACTTAAGGGCAGGGAGACTGCTTTCCCTACCTGCCTTAGAGGTGTCATCATCCCCCACTCCCTACCTGGGCCGCTTAACAGATAAGACACATTAATAGGATAAGATGCAGGGACTACTTCCGGCACAAGTAAAACTAGTTTGATTTTTTTAAGCTACTCTAAATTGGGAATTTACTATGTTTCCAGACCCTTTATATAACCATCTGAACTCCTCACACAAACTTATCAAAGTATACATCATTATTTTTATAAGATTTTATTTATTTATTTATTTGAGAGAAAGAGAGACAGAGAGAGCAGGAGGAGGGGCAGAAGGAGTGAGAGAGGGAGAGAATCTCAAGCAGACTCCCCAGTGAGTGCCGAGCCCCATGCAGAGCTCAATCTCATGACCCTGAGATCATGACCTGAGCTGAAACCAAGAGTCAGGCACTTAACTGACTGAGCCACACTGGCGCTCCATTGTCCTTATCTTATAGAAAAGAAACTAAGAGAAATCGAGTGACTTGCTGAAAGTAACATGACTAAAAATATACAGAGCCGGGTTTCAAACCCAAGTCAGTAGCACACAGAGGCTCTGTTTTTTCTGTTCTACCATACTCCTGTAGTTGAAGGGAGGACATGTAACCATATCCAAGATTCTCATACCGAACAACAGGTCAAAATCTTCACACTTGGCATTACTTAGCAACTGCGGTGAATATTTTCCATTCTCAGCTACAGAAGGCCTTTGCACTGACACGAATTATTTGCTGCCCTGCCCCACCCCCTGCAGCACATCACAACAAATGTCAGTCTTGCAGGCTATTGACTGTATTTGCTTGTACGTCCCTCACTATATTTCTTTTTAATTTGACAGAGAAAGAGACAGTGAGAGAGGGAACACAAGCAGGGGGAGAGAGGGAGAAGCAGGTTTCCCAGTGGAGCAGAGAGCCCGATGCAGGGCTCGATCCCAGGACCCTGGGATCACGACCTGAGCCAAAGGCAGACGCTTAACTACTGAGCCACCCAGGCACCCCTGTCCCTCACTATATTTCATTTCCATTATCAGAGCTGGAGCTGGAAGACCAAAACCTGAATTTCACACTTTAAGTGTCACATAGCAGTCCGATCACGTTGGGAGAAGTAGAACACATGTACTCCTTCTTGTTTATGATATGCTAATAAGCATTAAGGAACTCCAAGCCTATATGACTGTACAGTGCAAGTTCCCAGAAACAAAACGTTCCAATGAACACCAAATGAGCGGGAGGCACCAGGCTCCCTTGAGGTCTTCCAAATGATTTTCCTCCCCTTCTTATAGCCGCCCTCTCCCAAAAAGGAAAGTCTGTTATTCATTCAATATATGTTGGATGAGCATAGTCGTTGGGCCCTGTGCTAGGTGCCAAGGTGAATGTGATTCCATCTAGTAGAGGAGACAGACATGATCAGATGATAAATGTCTTCCCAATGTGGCAAAGACTATAGTGGTGGTAGAAAAAGGATCCAGGGAGTACACAGAGAGGGAAAAGTCTGACTTTTTCTAGAGGATATAAGGAAAATTTTCCTAAAGAAATGTCAAAGAACCACTCAAACAATTCTTTTTAAATTAACCATTTTTTGAACACCCAATTTTTTCAAGTTATGATGTTGAGCCATATTCATCTAGATGTTTACCTCAAATGGGGGCAGTGAGGAGCTTACATTATGGTCAGTTCATTGAAGAGCAAGTGGTCCTGACTTCACCCCACACGTATTGATGACTCTGTGGTATGTGGCCCAGAGGCACAGAAGAATTTCCTAACACTGACCAACAACCCTGTATTACCAGCCCTTGGTCACAAGGAGGGCAGATGAAAATCTAAATTCTAGAGTTTTAAAAGCCAAAGGACACAGAATCCATCCAGTTGAGTGGTTTGGGAAACATAGGGCGGGGGGGGAGGGGTGAGTAGAAGCCCAGAATATGGGATTACTGACCTTATACTAAAGTTTGAGATTTTTTTACATTAGGTTTCTGTATCTACTTTTGTTTTAGATGAGGGTCCTGTTGCTGAAAAAAAATGAGTAAAATGACTGGAATTTAAATAAAAATTTGGAGAAAAAAATAAACTAATCCACTCACTCATTTTACAGAAAAGGGAAACTAAGGCTCAAAGGAGGGAAATAATTTGCCCCAGATGACACTGTGACATGGAGCAAATGATTTTACCTCTATGAGCTTCAGTTCCCCTATCTGGGAAATGGGAATTATAATAGTGTATTCCTCGTATCATTGTTTTGAGGATTCATTGAGCTAATGCATTCAAACACTTAGGCCAGTGCCTGAAACATAATAGAGATGGAAAAAAATTGATTACTACCAGGATGATGATGATGATGCAATTAGTTCCAGCTAATTATTTAAAACTCAAGTTTCCTGCTTTGCAAACCAGCATTCTATTCTCTATATCATATTGGCTCAGGACAGGCCTCTCAGCAGCACTGGTCAGCATGACTTGACACAGTTGATCACTTCTTCCTCCTGGATTTACTTTTTACATTTGGGTTTCTGGGAAAGGCACTCACTGAGTTTGTCCTCCTACCTCACTGGCTATTCCTTCTTAATCTCCTCCACATCCTCATTTTCCCCAACCATTAACCTCAGGGCTCAGGCTTCAGATCTCTCCTCTCTTCTACACTCATTCCCTGGGACATCTTATTCAGGCCCGTGGCTTTAAATTCCCTCTATATGTTGAAGACTCAAAAATGTATATCTCCAGCTCAGACCTCTCTCTCCTGAACTCCAGATTCATACCAACCAATACCAACCAATCATTTCAATATAGACATCTCAAAGTAAATATGACTAAAATAGAATTCTTGAGTTTTCTCCAAATTTGCTCTTCCTCTCACTGTTCCCCATTTCAGTAAATACCCCCAACATCATCCCCGTCGTTCAAACCAAAAACCCAGGCACCTTTTCTCTTTTCCTCCCATTCCGTAGGCAGTCCATCAGCAAGTCACATTGGCTATGACTGTAAAATTCATGATATTCATGATATTCACAAATTTACCCATTTCTCATTCCTGCATTGCTAAAATCTTAGGCTAAGCCACCTCCAATCTAATCACCCTGTATTCACTCTTGCCATCTTATAAACCGTTCTCTGTGTAGTAGCCAGAGTGATCATTTTAAAATCATTATCCAGATAATGTGCTTCTGCAATGACTTTTCATTGGACATCCTTAGGTAAAGCAGCATAGCCTTGCCCTCACTCCCAATGCACTCTTTCTCACTATCCCGCTTCTTTCCTTCATAGTACTTACCACTATTTGAAATCTTATGTACCCGTATATATATTTTTACTTGTTTACATTTTTAAATGTCTTCCACACACACACTGGCCAATGGAATGCCATTGCCATGAGGAAGGATCTTTACCTTCTCTATTGCTCTATCCCCAGCACTTAGAACAGTGCCTGGCACAGTAGACCTTCAGCAAATAATGTTTGAGCACATGCGTGAAAATAGAAACCTGACTAGAGACTTGACTTCACTGGGTCCCAATGTTCCCTGCCTATCTCTGTGAAGCCCCCTTCCCAAATGGAGTCCACATTCTAGGTAAGACCATAGGGAGTTTGGGAAGAAACTGCTTTCCACCTCATCTCGACTCTGACAGATGAATTAAGCATCAATATAGCTCTCAGAGAGTATTTTTTTTTTTTGTGGCAAAACTGATTTCTCCAGTCTACAAAGGATTTTAATGAGAAAGGATCCATCATGATCAAAAGTACTATTCCTAACTATGCTCATGATGAATGGATAATAATTAAGATATTCCAACTAGTGTCACTTGCTTGGCACATTCCAATTATGGAGGATGCTATAAATAAAGAGATTAAAAACATCACCTGTTGCAAACATTGTATAGGAGAAGAGCTCCTGCACAGAACCCTTCTGTATAATAGCTCTGATGATGAATAGCTTATTGCAACAGAAAGAAATTGACTTGTAAAACTATAGACACAGGGAAGGAGGGGAAGATCATGCTGATGGACAGGGTCACTCCAGGCCAGCATCAGGATCCTTCAAAACAGGTCAAAGTTGAGATTAAAAAGTAGGACTGTCCCTAGGCAACAATGCACAATGTACAGTTAGAGAATCTGTCCAATGGAGGAAGTGATAAGTACAAGGGTTTTTCAACATCTCCAGTCATTATTCAGCTACATGGAGAAGTGAAGGAATAGAAGGAAATTTGGCCTGGTGTTTATAGCACAGTAGGTTGCAACATTGAATTCACATTAGAATCACCTTTAAATATTAAAAGCTATTCATGCCTAGGATTCACTCCCAGTGATTCTGATTTAATTAATCTGGAGCAAGTCCCAGGCGCTAGTATGCTGTTTAAGATTCTCCGGTGATTCCGATCTGCAGTCAGGTTTGAGAACCATTTTTAGCTGATCCAGATCTTCAGAAGGCATCCCGTTTCTTTAACTCTGGTTCTCAAAGTTGGTCCCCAGACCTGCAGCAGCAAGATCACTCAGGAATATGTTAGAAATGCAAATCATGGGGTCTAAACTCAGATCTACTGAATCAGAAACTCTGGGGACGGGGCCCAGTGATCTGTGGTTTAACAAGCCCTCCAGGATAAAGCACCCCTAAGCAGGAGAACCACTGCTTTAACCAGCAATTACAGATTAAACAAAGTGAATATATCTAACTGTAATAGAGTTAAACGGCTGGAACTGCAAGGAGCAACTAGAGGTACTTTGACTACAAACTGGACTGAAGCACTACAGCTGGAGCTGGGTTTTTGCAGGGCTCCCACTTCAAGAGGAAACGTTAGTGAGTTAAGAGTGAGCACTGAACCAAAATGTAAATATAAGATTAAATCCAAGTTTTTTAAAATTATTTATTTATTTGACAGAGAGAGAGCACAAGCAGGGGGAGTGGCAGGCAGAGGGAGAGGGAGAAGCAGGCTCCCCGCTGAGCAGAGAGCCCGATGCAGGCTCTATCCCAGGACCCTGGAATTATGACCTGAGCTGAAGGCAGATGCTTAACCGTCTGAGCCACCCAGGTGCCCCTAAATCCAAGTTTAGAAGATATCTGGAAATATTTAGGAATTAACAACAAGGGTACCAGTTCATACTTAGAAGACTTTTTCCTTTAAAAAATATTAGTTCTATAGAAGTGCTTTTAAAAAATTATTGTGCTACTGAAACCTGTGGGTAGCTTATTAAAAATAGAGATTCCTGGGCCCCACATCCAGAGATTCTGATTTATTTTTTATTTATGTTTTAATATTTATTTATTAGAGAGAGAGAGAGCAGGGGGATGGGCAGAGAGAGAGAGAGGGAGACAAGGAGACTCCCCGCTGAGTAGGGAGCCCAACACAGGGCTGATCCAGGCAGCCTGAGATCATGACCTGGGCTGAAATCAAGAGTTGGACACTCAACCGACTGAGCCACCCAGGCTCCGAGATTCTGAGTTAGTAGGTCTGGAGTGAGACCTATAAATTTCATTTTCAGTAAACTTTTTAGGTGATTCTGTAGTAAGTGATCTTTTTTTTAATTTTTTAAATTTTATTATGTTATGTTAGTCACCATAAGATACATCATTAGTTTTTGACATCTTCTTACCAAACTTTAAGAAATGCTGTTCTATATGAACTTGATTTTATCAATGGGCTGATCAGAAAGAATTCTGATTAAATCCTAATGTCAGTGGTCTAGATGGCAGATGAAATGTGTCCCCTGTAGATTTAATCATATGACCCGGCAAATAAACATACCTACTGACATCATTCTGGTGGCTATATGCTAACTGGGAAGAAAATAACTGACAGGATTCAATGGCCTCTTTAGTGCTGAATCCACATGCCCAGAATTACAGAATAACAACAATAATGCCAAAAACAAGACCCTTGGAGTGGACATGTGGAAGCTGACTGCAGCTTATTCTATATTTTCAATTTAATTCTTGTTTGGGACCTACTTATTTTAACTGTATGATAAAATTTCCTAAGTTCATCTCAGAGTAATTTTAGGATGTCTTAGAATACCTATCTTGGCATGTAAAGTAATGGAGAGGTCACAGCTTTCTGACTGACTTATCCTATAGCAGCCCAACACCATCCATCTCTAGTCATAATCCATAAATATTCAGTGATGGTAATGGCATCTAAAACATTCTTCTCTATTTCCAGACTATGCCTGGATGTATGCTAACATAAGCCATAAATGGGAGATGAAGTAGTCTACTATTCAGCTTAAAACAACATATACTGTGCTTGCACCAATTATATACATACACATACAGAAACACATTCATATCACAGGACTTTCAAACTCCACTTAGCTTTTTAGTCTCCTACCCCATGGTCTAGCTGAACTTATTAGAACAAGGACAACTCATTCATTGTCATAGACCAAAGCCATTGTTTAGTGTCCTCAGAACCCCACCTTGGGTATGGCCAGTCCAGGCAATTGTCCAGGCCCTGATCTTTGACTGACAGAGGATCTATCTTCAATAATAGGAAATAATTAGTTCCAGACTGAACATAAGTCTAGTTCTGCCTAACAAACCTAAAAGTAAGAACTGAACATATCGTTCTCTTTCCAAGTGGCATCACTATGTCCCAGAACAAAACTCAAGAATATTTATAGGAATACAAAAAAAAAAAAAAATCCAACCCCAACAAAGTAAGACTCACAATATCTGGTATCAAATAAAAAATTGCCAGGCATGCAAAGTGGCAGGAAAAGATGACCCATAATGTGAAAATAAAATCAACCCACTGAAACTGGCCCACTACTGACATAGACATTACTATAAGCAGAAAAGGATACTTAAAATTTATTATAACTGTATGCTACTACATTAAAAGTTAAATAAAGATATGGAAAATATAAAGAAGACCTAAATCAAATTTGTAGAGATGAAAACTACAATGTGTAAGATGTAAAATGCTACTAGACATAATTAATAATGAACTAGATAATACACCTAATCCACAAAAATAGATAGTATCCAAAACGAAACACAAAGAGTGAAGAGGAGAAGAAAGAGAAGGAAAGAAAAAATATTTGAAGATGATGGACAAAAACTTTCCACATCTGATGAAAATATAAATACACAGATCCAAGAAGATCAAGAAAAAACAAAAGAAGAAGAAGAAGAAGAAAACCACACCAATTTACATCATAATCAAATTTCAGGAAAGCCAGTGATAAAGAAAAAATCTTAAAAGTAGAGAAAAAAGACACATCATGTAGAGAAATAAAGAAAAGAATGACAGATTTTTTCACTGGAAACAATGCAAGTGAGAAGACAGTGCAGTATTATCTTCAAAATACCAAAAGAAAAAACTGTCAAGGGAAAATATCTTCTAAAAACAAAAGGGACACACCCCTATACTTTTGAGTATATACCCAAAAGAAGTGAAAGCAGGGACTTGAACAAGCATTTGTACACCCATGTTCAAAGCAACATTATTTACCATAGTTAAAAGATGGGAACACTAATGTCCATCAAAAGATGAATGGATAAACAAAATGTAACATACACATAAAGTAGAATATTATTCAGCCTCGAAAAGGAAGGTAATTGACATAAGCTACAACATGGCTGAACATTGAGAACTTTATACTAAGTGAAATAAACCACTTGCCAAAAGACAAATATTGTGTGATTTCACTTATATGAGGTACCTAAAGTAGTCAAATCCATAGAGACAGAAAGGAGAAGGGTGGTTGGCAGGGACTGATAGCAGGGGAGTGGAGAGTAGTGTTTGATGGGTATAGAGTTTCAGTTAAGATGAAAAAGTTCTGAATATGGATGTTAGTGATAGTTGTACAACAGTGTGAATGTACTCAATGTCACTGAACTGAATAATTTAAAAGGGTTAAAATGGTAAATTTTATGTTATGTATATTTTACCACAATAAAAAAAATCTTTAAAAATGAAGAGGGATTAAAGATGTTTTCAGACACAAAAAAGCTGACACAACTCATCACCAGCAGACCCATGCTTCAAGTAGTGTTAAAGAAAGTCTGTCAGACAGAAGAAAAATTATACTAGATAGATACATAGATCTATAAAAAGAAATAAAGAACACCAAAAATGGTACACATATGAGTAAATATAAGAGAACTGTCTCTTATTATTTTAATATTTTAAGAGATAATTGTTTAAAAAATAAAAACAATTTATTGTGATATTTGTTGCATGAATAAAAGCAAAAATCCATGACAACTGTAGCACAAAGGCTTAGAGGAGAGAAATGGAATTTTACTGTCGTAAGGCTCCTATACTATATGGTAAGTAGTATAATATCACCTGAAAATAGATTGTGATTAGTTAAAGATGTATATTATAACCAAACCCCAAATACTAATAAAATTACAAAACAAAGACTTAACGTTAATAAGACAATAAAGGAGATTAAATGGAATTAAAAATGTCAGTTAATCCAAAATAAAGCAAAAAAGACAGGAAAGGGAACAAAGAACACATATGACAAAAGAGAAATAAATAACAGGAAGCGAGGATTAAAGCTAGCCATATCAACAATTACATTAAATGTAGATGTCTAAACACCGGAAATGACTCAACTGTCCATCCATATGTGAATGGATAAACAAACTGGTATATCCATACAATGGAATACTGCTTATAAATAAAAAGGAATAAATTGTTGATATACAACATTTAGATATATCTCAAAATAATTACATTGAGTTAAAAAAGCCAGACCGAATAAAAAAAGGATATATACAGTATGATTCCATTTATATAAAAATCTGTGAAATGTAAACTATTATACTGTGACCAAAAGCAGTTTTCTGGGGCTGAGAGGGGATTCCAAAAAGGCCTGTTACAACTTTGAGAGATAATGGATATGTTCACTATCTTTATGGTAATAATGGTTTCATGGATGTAGACATATGTGAAAAGATTAAATTATACACTTTAAATATATAGAGTTTATGTATGCCAATTATACCTCCATAAAGCTGTTTGGGTTATTTTTTTAATGTACTATGGGAATTCTGAGCAGATAGACTCAAAATGGATCACAGTAGCAGGACATGGAGGCTAAGTTTCTCATCAGATGAGTGTTAAGAATGATCTCTAGGGGTAAATTATCCTTTTCTAGGATCAGTATTTGCCTTGAAATAATGGAAGTATGGAAAATCTCAAATTGCACGCCCAAGTCTGAAATGAATTAGTTCCACAGAACCTAAGATAGAGAAGGGTCTTAGAGGTCCAAAGGTTTTCAAACATTGTTCCACAGAGCACTGGAGTACTTCTGAGTTCTCCAGAGTGTATGAAGAGGGTGGTGTTGCAGGAGTTGAGAAGACATAAGAGTTAATTCTTTCTCTTCCATCCTGACTCAATTAGAGCAGCTCTACTCTTATCTGTTTTACATACTGAATTTCAGAGTGATATTTTATTTTTTCATTTTTTTTTTACTTTTGAGAGGGGGAAGGGGCAGAGGGAGAGCAAGAGAGAATCTTAAGTAGGCTCCACACCCAGCATGGAGCCCAATGTGGGGCTCAATCTCACAACCCTGAGATCATGACCTGAGCCGAAATCAAGAGTGGGATGTTTAACCAACTGAACTACTCAGGCACCCTGAGTAATATTTCATTTTAAAAAATAAAAGTACCCCATGACTAAAAAGATAAAAATGGAAAATCACAGGTATAGCTCCAAAAAAATGTGCTATGTGACTAATTATTTACTACATCCATTTACTGTACTTATTGTAGTGTAGCTAAAATGTTAGAGAGATTGGGAGGTCCTGCTTACTATGCTAGTTATTCTAGTTATAGCATAGCATGGGAAGGAAGAAGTTCTTGAGCAAGAAAGCACAATGGGAAAGCTAGCTGACCTGATTTTTCATGAGCCAAGTCTTTGTTTAAAATGATACAGATCAATACTAATAACAGCAAACATTTATTGAGCACTTACTATGTACCAGGCACAGGATAATCACTTTACATGTATTAAGTCCCTAAATCTTCACAACCACCTTATGGAATAAGAGCTATTTAGCACCCTCAATTGTCAGATGTGGAAAACTGAGGCACAGAGGGATTAAGTAGTTAGCCGAAAAGCATAGAGCTATTAAGTGGTGAAGCCAGGAACATAACCCATATATGCTTGACTCCAAAGCACATGCTCTTGACCATTAAATGCTATTGCTCTCTAGATCAACTACTTTCAAACTATATGGAATTGGTTCATGGATGTGTTGGTGGTATGGAGAGGGAATGAGAAGGGGGGAGGGAATCTGACTCTTTGCCATCACTATCATCACTTTGTGATCACAGCAGCTCTACTTCTATTTGTTTATATAAGATGTCCACTGAACACATATGTTCACTACTAAAAAAATTTAAAGAGGTTTGAAAAGCACTGATAATAGTATGATCCCCTCATGTTACAAATGAAAATACTGAGGACACAGGGGAATGTGCTCTACCTTCAGCAACAGTAACATAACAAGTAGGTGGCAGGTCTTGACTCTGTCCAGCATTCTTTCTTATATGCCATTATTTCACCATGAACCCCAACAAGATCTCATCAAAATTTTAATGGAATTACATGAATTTTGAAAAATCAAAATTGAAAGTAAGCAATGTCTAAAGAGAAGACCCTATTCTGAAATTCAGAGTGAGCTGTACTCGAGGAAGTTAGTCATCTCTAACATCCAGTACTCAAGGCAAAATATTTTTCCTTGACCACTAGTGGGCACTGAAGTGCACAAATAATTTAATGCTATAATGGAACTTTCTTAGTGCCTATCGGGTACAAGTCTAGGTAGGAATTTCTTTTTTTCTTTTTTTTTCTTTTTTTATTAACATATAATGTATTATTTGTTTCAGGGGTATAGGTCTGTGATTCATCAGTCTTACACAGTTCACAGCGCTCACCATAGTACCTACCCTCCCCAATGTCCATCACCCAGCCACCCCATCCCTCCCAAACCCCCCCTCCATTCCAGCAACCCTCAGTTTGTGTCCTGAGATTAAGAGTCTCTTATGGTTTGTCTCCCTCTCTGGTTTCGTCTTGTTTCATTTTTCTCTCCCTTCCCCTATGATCCTCTGTCTTTAAACTTAAGCTTCATGCATCAAGCTTTTCATAGGGATATGCCATAAAACTGAAGAGAAGATAATCACATCCAACCTTGCATTTGAAAATGATTCATCCAAGTTCTGGCAGAGCCAAGGTACTAGGTTTGGTGCTCATTCTCTGTCTCAGATTTCAGGGCCATTTTTTCAGTTCCAGACCCTAAGACCTTTATCTCAGATGTAAACCTCAGAACTTTGAGGGGGCCTATGAAACTCCTGAATTGTTACACAAAATTTTGCATGTATGTGCATATTTTTAGAGAATGAATATTTAGTTTTCTTTAGACTCTCAAAGGAGTTCATAACCCCTAAAAAGTTAGGAAATGCTAGTTTGGACTGAGTTTCTATGAGTGAACTGGGCATTAAGCCCTTTGGGAGATCAGAGGGAAGCAAGCTGTTAGCTTGACCTGAAAGCTCCAGCAATAGTAAAAAGTGAAGCTGGGGTTTTATATTTCTCCCTGCCTGCCTGCTTAATCTCCTTTGTGGAGAGCATGAGAAGAGGTAATAAAGAGAAACAAAAGCTAGATTATTTCTATGTGTTCTGTTTATATGATGTCAGATAACCTATTTAGCATAAACTCTTGCCTTTTAACCGGTTGTTTCAGTGTCATGCAGAGGTAGTCTGATACAGTGGGGAAAGTATTGGCTTTAGAGACAAACAGACCTGGATTCAAATCCAGACTCCACCACTTTGGGACAATTTACTCAACTTCTTTGGGCCTCTGTTTTCTAATTTATAAAATAGGAATTATAGGAACTACTTATTAATGTTGTATAGGTTAAATGGGGTAAGGCAAAGAGCCTAGTAAATAGAAGGGGCATAATAAATAGTAGAAAATTTTTAATTAGAATTCACTATTATCACCATAGACACAATCTTTCTACTCCCATTTTTTAATTCCTTCTACTTATTTCTCTCTGTTCTGCTAAATCTATTTATTTTCCTGGTTGGTCCCTTTCTTCCATCTTCCTTGCTTCCCCTCTTTCTTTTCCAATATCTTTCTACCTTCCTCTATTTACTCTCTCTCCTTCTCTCACTATATATGTCTCCCTGCTATTCACCTATCAGGAAAGAGGGAAATATGAAGCAACTTGAAGGATTCAAGACATGAATAGTCAAGGGAAAATAAAAGCCATATTTCAAGGATATCAGGTCTCTTTATTGAAGTTCTGCATCTTCACCTGAAATCTCATCTATAAATATGTAATTACCTCTAAACTTACCATATCCCCTTGAATGGCTCAATCTCAGCCAAAATCAATGTCAGGTTTCCTGTTGCACTCTGAGCTGAAAATAAGTCCCTGGGTACCATGGAGATTTGAAGTTCTCCTTAAGCTCTTGAGCTTTTACGTAAATGAAAAGCCAAACATCCAAGCAATATTTACCCAAGAACTTGTTTGCTACATTAATTAGTTAAAATATGATGCAAGCCCCCTTACCAATGCCATAGAGACAGAGGGCTAATTTAAAAATCTCCTTTAAAGCAGAAAACAGTAGGAAAGGGTACATAAATGCCTTAAATATTTTATTTTAACTTAAAACATAAATGTGCATTCCTTTCCCAATATTTTGATGTAGGACCAAGGCCTACATTATAATTTTTCTTGTATAAAACTCACTCATAAGTGTCATCAATGATTTCTAGTTTCAGTTCTTTTGACATGGAGTAAGAGCCTATAGGCACTGGTAAAGCATACTGACTGAAGAATCCTATATTGTGTGATCTTATTCCCAATTATTTATAGATGTCATAAACCCATTTGGCTTGATAGCCCCATTTTTAGTGACATGGATTTACTGAATTTTTCCAAATCAGTTTAGTATTCTCTTGTTTTTATTATTAAATGTATCATATAAAAATAACTTATAATGTGTATGTAAAATATAGAGAATAAACATTAAATGAAGATCCATGTATTCACAACCAGTTTAAGAAATATATCATCCCAAATAACTTTGAAGGCTCTTGTGTCAAGAACTGTGAAGGGTCTGAGATTTTACCCTACTTGTAAGCTGACAAGTTGGCCTGTCACAGTTTCATGGATGCTGACAAAAATCAATCTAGTTGTTTATCTTTATGCCAATACTACACTGTCATGATCACTGTAGTATTATATTAAGACTTGAAAATCAGCTAGTACAAGTCCTCCAAATTTGTTCTTTTTTTAATTTGTTTTGGCTAATTCAGGTTCTTTATATTTCCATGTAAATTTGAGAACTCTCTTTTCAATTTCAAAAAAAAAAAGCATACCGTCATTTTAACTGGGATTGAGTTAAATCTGTAGATAAAATTGTGAATAATTAACATTTTAATAATATAGAATCTTCCTTCTGATTCATGAAAACAATATATCTCTTTACTTATTTAGGTCTCCTTTGATTTTTCTTAGTTTTACACATCTTTTCTCAGATTAATCCATAAGTATTTAACATATTTTGAAGCTACCGTTAATGGCATTTTTTTCCATTGCAATTTTGATTGTTGCTAATATATAAAAATACAACAAATTTTTATTGATGTACAGTTGACACACAATGTTACATTAGTTTCAGGTGTACAACATAGTGATTCAACAACTCTATATGCTATGTTCACCACAAGTGTAGATACTATCTGTCATCATAAAACATTATTACAATGCCATTAGCTATATTCCCTATGCTGTAACTTTCATTCTTGTGACTTACTCATTTTATAATTGGAAGCCTGTACCTCCCACTCCTCTTCACCTATTTTGCCCATCCACCACCACCCTCTCCTCTGGCAACTGTCAGTTAGTTTTCTGTATTTATGGATCTGTTTCTATTTGTTTGTTTTGTTTCTTAGATTCTACATATAAGTGAAATCATAAGGTATTTGTTCTCTGTCAGACTTATTTCACTTAGCATAGAACCCTCCAGGTCCATCCATGTTGTTTGCAAATCTGAGATTTCATTCTTTTTTATGGCTGATTAATATACCATTATATATATATCTTCATCCATTCATCTATCCATGGACATTTATGTTGTTTCCATAACTTGGCTACTGTAAATAATGCTGCAATAAACATAGGGATGCATACATCTTTTCAAATAAGTGTTTTCATTTTCTTTGGGTAAAAACCCAGTAGTGGAAATATTGGATCATGTGGTACTTCTATTTTTAAATTTTTGAGGGACCTCCATACTGTTTTCTACAGTTGTTGCACCAGTTTACATCCCCACCAACAGTGTGTGAGGATTGCTTTTTCTCCATACCAACACTTGTTATTTCTTGTCTTTTTTATTCTAGCCATTCTAACAGGTATAAGGTAATATATCATTATGGTTTTGATTTACATTTTCCTAGTGATTAGTGCTGTTGAGCATATTTTCCTGTGTCTATTGCCCATCTATGTTTTCTAAGAAAAATGTCTATTTAGGTCCAATTAAGTGGGATTTATCCCAGGCATATGAAGATGTTTCAATATCCACAAATCAATGTGATATATCACATTAACAAAATGGAGGATAAAAACCATACGATTACCTCAATAGATGCAGAAAAAGCATCTGACAAAACTTAACATCTGTTCATGATAAAAATTCCCATCAAAGTGGGCTTAGATGGACCATTCCTCAACATAATGAAGGCCATAAATGGCAAACACACAGCTAACATCATACTCAATGGTGAAAAGCTGAAATCTTTTCCTCTATAATCAGGAACAAGACAAAGATGGCCACTCTCACCACTTTTATTCAACATAGTACTAGAAATCCTAGCCACAGCAATCAGAAAAGAAAAAGAAATAAAAGACATTCAAATTGGTAAGGAAGAAGTAAAACTGTCACTGTTGCAGATGACATGATACTACACACAGAAAACCCTACAGACTCCAGCAATAAACTACTAGAACTAATACATAAATTCAGTAAAGTGCAGGATACAAAATTAATATACAGAAATCTGTTGTGCTTCTTTATACACTAATAATGAAGTTGCAGAAAGAGAAATTAAGAAAATAATCTCATTTATAATTTCACCAAAAAGAATAGAATACCTAGGAATAAACTTAACCAAGGAGGTGAAAGACCTGTGCTCTGAAAACTATAGGTCACCAATGAAAGAAATTGAATATGACATAAAAATGGAAAGATATACCATGCTCATGGATTGAAACAATTAATATTGTTAAAATGTCCATATTACCCAAAGTAATCTACAGATTCAGTACAATCCCCATCAAAAAACTAATAGTATCTTTCACTAAACTAGAGCAAATAATTCTAAAATTTGTATGGAACCACAAAGACCCCTAATAGCCAATGCACTCTTGAGAAAACAGAACAAAGCTGGAGGTTTCATAATCCCAGATTTAAAGATATACTACAAAACTATAGTAATTAAAACAATATGGCACTGGCACAAAAATAGACACACAGATCAATGGAACAGAATAGAGAGCTCAGAAACAAACACATGCTTATATTGTCAATTAACCTCTGACAAAAGAGGCAAGAATATACAATGGAGAACACAGGCTCTTCAATAAACGGTGCTGGGAAAACTGGATAACTGCATGCAAAAGAATAAATGTGAACCACTTTCTTACACCATACACAAAAATAAACTCAAAATGGATTATAGACTTAAATATGAGACCTGAAACCACAAAACCCCTTAAAGGAAACATAGGCAGTAATCTCTTAGACATCAGCCTTACAACATTTTTCTAGATATGTTTCCTCAAGCAGGGGAAACAAAAATAACTGAGACTACATCAAAAAAAATTTTTTGTACAGAAAACTACCAACAAAATGAAAAGGCTACCTATTGAATGGGAGAAGATATTTGCAAAGAATATATCTGATAGTGGGTTAATATCCAAAATATATAATTTATACAACTCAACACCAAAATAACCAAATAATCTGATTTTTCTATGTTGATCTTCTATCCTGAACCTCTGCTAAATTCACTTAGTTTTAGTAGCTTTTTTTGGTAGATTCCATCAGATTTTCTACATAGAAGATCATATTGTCTTAAAATCATGACATTTTAAATCATGACATTTTCTACATAGAAGATCATATAGTCTTAAAATCATTTAGTTTTAGTTCTCCCTTTCCTGTCTGGATTTCTCTTTCTTGCTATATAGCAATGGACAGAACTGCCAGTCTACAGTTGAATATAAGTAGTAAAAGATTACTTTCTTGCATTGTTTCATGATCTCAGGGCAGAAACATACTTTCACCTTTACTTATTAAGTTAGCTGTAAGTTTTCTGGCTGGCACACTTTATCAGGTTAAGATTTCCTTCTATTCCTGGTCTGCTGAGAATTTTTATCAAAAATGGATGGTGGATTTTGTCAAATGCTTTATCTGTGTCTATTATGATGATCATACAGTTTTTCTGTTTTCATCTGTTAATTACATTCATCTTTGAGAATCAGCTTGTCAATTTCCAAAAAAAAAAAAAAAAAAAGGATACCATACTACCATACTCTGCCTCGTGAGCTCTAATTACCCTTTCCTCCCCAGACTCTCAGCTTCATCTCCTCTAATTACAGAGATTAGTGGGCTCAGTCTGGGTTTCCCTCCTTGTGCCATGGGCTGAATACTCTAGACAGTAATCTAGGACTCACCTTATTTTTTTTCCTGTCTCTCAGGTATTACCACCTTTCCTTCAGTGATACCCAATGTCCTGAAAATTAATATTTTATATGCTTTGTCCAGGTTTTTTAGTTGTTTTAGGTAGAAGGGCAAATGAAGTTCCTATTATTCCATCTTGGTTACAGGCAGAACCCTGTGGGTATTGAATTTTGTCAAATGCTTTTGCAGTGTCTATTTGAGAGGAATCTATAATTTCCTGCCTAAGGCCTATTAATGTTGTGAACTACATTGCTTGATTTTCAAATAGGAAATCAAACTTTCAATACAGAGATGAAAATAAACCATGAGTTAGTATCTTTTTGTATATTGCTAGATTCTATTTGCTAATATTTTGTTATGGATTTTTGTTCATGAGGTATATTAGCCTATAGTTTCCTTGTCTTTTATTTTTCTGATTTCACATCAGGGAAATTCTGGCCTCATAAAATGTGCCATGAAATGTCCCCCTCCTCCTCTATTTTCTAAATGAGTTTGTGTACAGTTGATATTATTTCTTAAATATTTGGTAGAATTTACCAGTCAAGGCATTTGGGATTGGTGTGCAGAGGTTTTTAATTATAAATTCAATTTTAAAAATTGATGTAAAGATATTTAGATTTTCTACATCTTCTGTAGTTTTCATCCACTGAATTTTAAACTTTAATTACAGTATTTTTTTTTATTTCTAGGAATTCTATTTCATTACAATTCAAGTCCGCTGGTTCATTTTTATACTTTCTTGTTCTCTAGAGAAATTTGAACCTTATGTCTTATTTTTTAAACATAGAAGACATACTTTATAAACAGTTTAAAGAAATAATTTGTGTCTCATAAATCCAACATCTGAAGACTTTTGGGGATACTACTGTTTTTCGTTTCTGCTGGTGCTCATTCCTGGTGCCTTGATATATTTTGTGCATAGTAATTTTGACAGTGGGTTATTCATTATTCTTGGAAAATTATTTTGGGACATTCTTTTTACTTTTTTATTTAGGTGAAATTCACATAAGAGTAATCATCTTGAAGCGAAGAACTCAGTGATATTTAGTACATTCACAATGTTATACAATCACCATATCTACCTAGTTCTCAAATATTTTTGTCAACCCAAAATTAAAGCTCATGCCCATAAAGCAGTTAATTCCCTGGCAAGCACTAACCTGCTTTTCATTATTGATGGATTTATCTATCCTGGACATTTTACATTAATAGAATCACACAATACGTGGTGTTTTGTGTCTGGGTTCTTTCACAGCATGTTTTCAAGCTTCGTCCACGTTGCAACATGTACCAGCATTTCATTAATTTTTATGGCTGAATAATACCCCTGTGTGAATAATTTGCTCACCTACTCATTCATTAATGGGTATTTGGATCATTTCTACCTTTTGACTATTGTAAATAGTGCTGCTATGAACATTCAGGTGCAAGTATTTGTTTGAATACCAGGGTTGAATTATTTTGGGTATATAACAAAGGGGTGAAATTCCTGGGTTGTCTGGCAATTACATGTTTAACTATTGAGTCACATTCAATAGTTTTTATTTTTCTAGAAGTCTGTTTATTTCATCTAATTTTTTAACGGTATTAGTATGAAGTGCTTTGTAATATTCTTATTAATCTCTGCTATATCTCTATTTAAGTCCTTTATTTTATTCCTAATATTGCTCATTCAACTTGGTTTTCACAGAAATAACAATTTTACTTTTGTAGTCATGTTCCACTGATTGTCATAATATTAAAATTAAATTATGGAATTACAATAGCAAGTTCAATTGGCCCAAACAGGTTTGGAAAAAAATACAACCCTACCTTGTCTCTTATACCTCTCAATTGGTGGCAGCAAGACTATTCTGACTTAATAGAGAGGAGTTTATCAGTTGCAAGCATTGAGTAAGCCCTGGGCATCAGTCAATAGGTTCTCCAGAGGGACTGGAATGTAGAGACACAATTTTTAGCATATATCAAATTCTCTGTATGTAGGATGAAAAGAGGTATGTTTCAATTTGCTGAAAAGCGTTTTAAAAATTTGAGTATAGTTGACAGACAATGTTACATTAGTTTCCGGTGTACAATACAGTGATTTAACAAGTTTAAAAATTATGCCATGTTCACCACAAGTGTAGCTACCAAATATGCTTTTCAACCCCTATGTACTGTTTTTCACATTCTCTAGTAATATAGTATTTCTGGTAGGGTTTTTTGTTTTGTTTTTTTGTTTTTTTGTTTGTTTGTTTGTTTGTTTCAGAAAAAGAGAAACTGTTAAGTTTGAGGGTTTCTCATATATTAATGAGCTTCCACATTCTTAAAATCCTAAATTTTATATACCCATGTGCAAATTCTTGACCTATGTAATGAAGATTTCTCTAAAAATAATTCATGTCACCTACATAAAATAACCTTGCAAAAATTCTATTTTGATGTCCATGCCATTAAAAAAATGTTATTTGTGTATTTTTTAAATTCCAGTATAATTAACATATAGCATTGTATTAGTTTCATGTGTACAATATAGTGATTCAACAATTCAATACATTACTCAGTGCTCATCGCAATAAGCGTACTCTTAATTCCCTTCACCTAGCTCACTCATCCCCCCACTCACCTCCCCTCTGGCAACCACCAGTTTGTTCTCTGTATTTAAGAGCATGTGTTTTTTTTTTTGTTTGTCTCTTTTTTTTCTTTATTTGTTTTCTTTCTTAAAGTCCACATATGAGTGAAATCATATTGGATTTGTCTTTCTCTGATTTATTTCATTTAGCATTATAGCCTCTAGATCCATCCATGTTGTTGCAAATGGCAAAATTTCATTTTTTATGGTTGAGTAATAGTGTGTGTGTGTGTGTGTGTGTGTGTGTGTGATCTATCCATCTATCGACAGATGAACACTTGGGTTCCATATCTTGGCTATAGTAAATAATGCTGCAATAAGCATAAGGGTGCATATATCTTTTTGAATTAGTGTTTTTGTTTTTTTTGGCAAGGAAAACCAAAGCAAAATTAAACTATTGGCACTATACCAAAATATAAATATTTTGACAGTGAAGGAGACCATCAACAAAAGACAACCCACTGAATGGGAGAAGATATTTGCAAATGATATATCCAATAAAGTGTTAAGATCCAAAGTATATAAAGAACTTCTACAACTCAACACCAAAAAAATCCAATTAAAAATGTGCCATGACCATTTTGAAAAGAAGACCAAAATTTTGCTTTGGGTTTGGCCCCAAATGGGGACTAATAACTGTCATCCTAAAACTGAAGTTAACTAGATCATGAGCTTTCTATAAACATAATCCAAGAAAGCTGACTTGGTAAGCAGTAAGGAGAAATGCTGTGAAAACATCTTACATTAACTCATCATTTTTAAAAGATTTTATTTATTTGAGAGAGAGACAGAGCACGAGCGGGGGGAGGGGCAGAGGGAGAGGGAGAGAGACTAAGCACACTCCCTGCTGAGTGGGGGAGCCCAATGCAGGGCTCCATCCCAGGACCCTGAGATCATGACCTGAGCCAAAGTCAGACACTTAACTGACTGAGCCACCCAGGTGCCCCAACTCATCATTGTCTTTAAAAAGATATAAACCACACCAGAGGCTGGCCAATAACAGGTGCAACATAATAAGAAACATATATTTGGTCTCTGCCCTCTGCTTCTGAAACAGAGCTCCAAACTGTGGAAGGAGCCGAGATACCCTTCAACAGATGAATGGATAAAGAAGATGTGGTTCAGATATACAATGGAATATTACTCAGCCATCAGAAAGGATGAATACCCAACTTTTACATCCACATGGATGGGACTGGAGGAGATTATGCTCAGTGAAATAAGTCAAGCAGAGAAAGACAATTATCATATGGTTTCACTCATATGTGGAACATAAGGAATAGCGTGGAGGACATTAGGAGAAGGAAGGGAGGGAAAACTGAATGGGAAGAAATCAGAGATGGAGACAAACCATGAGAGACTCTGGACTTCAGGAACCAAACTTAGGGTTACAGAAGGGAGGAGGGTGGTAACCGGGTGATGGGTATTAGGAAGGGTACATGTGGTGATGAGCACTGGGTGTTATACGCAACTAATGAATCATTGAACACTACATCAAAAACTAATGATGTACTATATGCTGCCTAATTGAACATAATAAAAAAATTACTTAAAAAAAAGAAGAAGAAAAAGAGCTCCTAAAATTCTTATAATTTCCTGAGTGACAGGTGTGCTAGGAGCACTGCTATCTCTAATATTTGGTCTTTCACCATGGTTCCTGACACAGAATTCCTTGTAATTTCCTGAATGATGGAGGTGATAGGAGCAACTTAACACAGAGCTCCTAAATCCCTTGGAATTTTAGGGTAATAGGAGCATTTTTTGTTCTAATGAGGAGACTTTTGGTATACCCCTAGATAGCTATACCTTCTAGGTATACCCCTAGAAGGAGGACTGATCACCAGAAAGATGAAGCCATGATTAGAAGCTTGAAATTTTCAGTTCCATTACCATCCTGTGTGGAGGGAAGAGGGACTGGAGATTGTATTAATATTTGATCATGCCTACATGGTGAATGAAGCCTTTATGAAAATCCCTAATTATGGAGCTTAGAGAGCTTCTGGGTTAGTGAACACATCCATGTGCCAGGAGTGTTGTACAGCCCAATTCCATGGAGACAGAAGCTCCAGCTCTCAGCACCTTTCCAGAACTCACTCTATGTACCTCTTCATTGGGCTGTTCATTGTATCCTCTATAATGTTATTTATAATAAACCAGTAAATGTAAATAGATATTCTTCTAAGTTTTGAGAGCTTTTCCAACAAATTATCAAATCTGAGGAGGTTCATGCGGGAACCCCTAACTTTGTAGCCAAGTCAAAGAGATGTTTGGATACCCTAGGGACCCACTACTTGCCAATGGTATCAAAAGTGAGGGCAGTCTTGTGGAACTGAACATTTAAACATGTGAAATCTGATACTAACTCTGAGTAATTAATGTCAGAATTGAGTTAAATTACAGGACATCCACTTAGAGTTCAGAGTTGGAAAATTGTTTGGTGTGAGGAAAAAAAGCTATATATTTGGTATCAGAAGTGTTGTGAGTAGAGAAACACTTTTCCTTTAACATGAAAGATAGCAAGTATTGTAAATAATCAACAGATGAACATTATTACACATTAGAGCTAATAATAACACTGTTCTTTGAGTTTAAAGATGACATAAAAGAAACACAGATATTATCATCTGGGCTCTCAAGATTTCTATACAATTCTTTCTCCGGTTGGCAAACTCTTCCATTCCAAACAACTGCTGTTTTAAGCTTGCACAAACTTCTCCCATCACAGTCAGACTCAACAGAATGTCTTGCTTCCTTTATCAGAGGGGGGAAAAAAGGTACCTTTAAGTGTGAAATCCATCAAATTTCCTGCCTTAATACTCTAATATTTCTAATAATAGCAACTATATTTTCCTCCTTTCATCTTTCAGAGGTCAATGTTTCCCCATTCCAATTCAAGGCTGTCTTGGCCAAAGCTAATACATCCTTTCCAAGACTTACATATTTTCACATCCAGCGCCAGCTCATTCACATATTTACATTTTCATTATCACTCCTATGATTATGACAATGGCCTCCACCTCTACACTGGAATGCACTCCCTTCCATATCCACTTCCTTCCATATTGAACTCCATCAATGGTCCCTTCTCTCTCCTGTGTCTCCCTGTTTCCCATTGATTTCCTTAATAAAATGGATTGATTGGTTGCTGATTTCATTGAACATCACTAATTGTGGACACTATAAAAAATTGGAAAACAGACAAAAAGAAAAAATATACTTTAAAGATACCCATAATCTCGGGTGCCTGGGTGGCTCAGTTGTTAAGCGTCTGCATTCAGCTCAGGTCATGATCTTGGGGTCCTGGGATCGAGTCCCGCATTGGGCTCTCTGCTCAGCAGGGAGCTGTTTCTCCCTCTCCCACTCCCCCTGCTGTGTTCCCTCTCTTGCTGTCTCTCTCTGTGTGTCAAATAAATAAATAAAATCTTTAAAAAAAAAGATACCCATAATCTCAACACCCAGAGATAGATATTCTTGATACCTTGATGTCTATCTTTTTCCTCTCCATCTCCAATATTTGTTGTGGTAGCCAGCCTCCAAGACAGTCCCCAGTGATTCCCACCTGCTGGTATTCACACCCTTGTATAGTTCTTTCCCACATTGTAACAGGGTTTGTCTGTTTGACAAATATCAGATGACAGAAGTGATAGTATGGCATTTCTGAGATCAGGTTAAGGAAGACTGTTTTTTTTTCTTTGTCTCTCTCTCTACACTCTTTTGGATGACTCACTGTAAGAGAAGCCAGCTGCCATGTCATGGAAACATTCAGGCAGCTATTGGTTTGCCCATATGGTAAGGAAAAGAAACCTCTGGCCAATAGCCATGGAGGAATTGAGAGATGACAACAACCATGTGAGTGAATTTGGAAGTGGATTCTTTGACCCAGTCAAGCCCTGATATGACCACAGCCCTAGCCAACAACTTGTCAGCAAATATGTGAGGGGCTCTGAGCCAGAGCCACTCACGTAAGCCATTCCCATAATCCTGACCCTCGAAAACGATGATATCATAAAGTTTTTTGTTTGAAGCTATTAAGTTTTGGTATAATTGGTTATGCAGCAATAGATAATTATTACCATAGTGTTCAGGAACCAGCTTCTTTCAAGAATATATTTCCATGTACAGAAATCTGTTGCATTTCTATACACTAATAATGAAGCAACAGAAAAATAAATTAAGAAAGCAATCCCATTTACAAATGCAGCAACAATAATAAAATACCTGGGATATACTTAACCAAGGAGATGAAAGACCTGTACTCTGAAAACTATAAAACACTGATGAAAGAAAATGAAGACAACACAAATGGAAAGATATTCCATGATCATGACTGTGAAAATGTCCATACTACCCAAAGCAATCTACAGATTTTATGCAATCCCTATCAAACTACATTTTTTACAGAACTAGAACAAATGATCCTAAAATTTGGATGGAACTACCAAAGACACAGAATAGCCAAAACAATCTTGAAAAAAAAAAAAGCTAAAGGTATCACAATTCCAGATTTCAAATCATACTACAAAATTATAGTAATCAAAACAGTATGGTACTGGCACAAAAATAAACACATAGATCAATGGAACAGGATAGAAAGTCCAGAAACAAACTCACAATTATATGGTCAATTAATCTTTCACAAAAGAGGCAAGAATACGCAATGGGAAAGTCTCTTCAACAAATGATGTTGGGAAACTTGTCAGCTACATGCAAAAGAATGAAAGTGGACTTTCTTATACCATACACAAAAATAAACTCAAAATGTATCAAGGACCTACATATTAGACCCAAAACCATAAAAATCCTAGAAGAGAGCACAGGCAGTAATTTCTCTGACATCGACCATAGCAATATTTCTCTAGATATGTCTCCTGAGGCAAGGGAAATAAAAGCAAAAATAAACTATTGGGACTACATCAAAATAAAAAACTTCTGCACAGCAAAGCAAGCAATCAACAAAACTGAAAGACTACATACTGAATGGGAGAAGATATTTGCAATTGACATATCTGATAAAAAGTTAGTATCCAAAATTTACGAAGACCTGATACAACTCACCACCCAAAAACCAAATAATCCAATTTAAAAATTGGCAGAACACATAAACAGACATTTCTCCAAGGAAGACATCCAGATGGCCAAGAGACACATGAAAAGATGCTCAACAACACTCATCATCAGGGAAATGCAAATCAAAACAAAATGAGATATCCCCTCACACCTGTCAAAAACACAAGAAAGAAAAATGTTGACAAGGATATGAAGAGAAAGGAACCCTCTTGCACTGTTGGTGGAAATGCAAACTGGTGCAGCCACTCTGGAAAACAGTATGGAGGTTCTCCAAAAAATAAAAGTAGAACTACCCTACTATCCAGTAATCACACTACTGGGTATTTGCCCAAAGAATACAAAAACACTAATTCAAAAAGATATGCACCCCTATGTTTATAGCAGCCTTATTTACAATAACCAAATTATGGAAGCAACCCAAAGGTCCATCATTAGATGAATGGATAAAGAAGATGTGGTGTATATATATACAATGGAATATTACTCAGCCATAAAAAAATGAAATCTTGCCATTTGCAAAACGTGATGGAGCTAGAGAGAATAATGTTAAGCAAAACAAGTCAGTCAGAGAAAGACAAATACCATATCATCTCACTCATGTGGAATTTAAGAAACAAAACGAATGAAAGGAAAAGAGAGAAAGACAAGCCAGGAAACGGACTCTGAACTACAGAGAACAAACTGATGGTTACCAGAGTGGAGGGGTTGGGGGGATGGGTGAAATACGTGATGGGGATTAAAGTGTACAGTTGTCACGATGAGCACTGAGTAATGTATAGAATTGTTGAATCACTATATTCTACACCTAAAACTAATATAACACTGTATGTTAACCACACTGGAATTAAAATTTAAAACTTAATGAAAATGAAAAAACAAAATAAAACAACAAGGAATATATTCCCATATATGGCAATCCCACAGCTAACATCATATTCAGTGGTGAAAAGCTGAAGGCTTTTTATCTAAGACCAGGAACAAGACAAGGATGCTCAGTCTCACCACTACTATTCAACATAGTACCGGAAGTCCTAGCTAGAGCAAGCAGAAAAGAAACAGAAATAAAAGGCATCCAAATTGGCAAGAAAACATTTAAGTTGTCTCTATTTGAAAATGACATAATATTATATACAGAAAAACCTAAAGACTCCATCAAAAAACCATTAGAACCAATAAACAAATTCAGTAATATTGCAGGATACAAAATTAGTATACAAAAGTTAGTTACATTTCTATATACTAACAAGAAACCATCCAAAAAAAGAAATTAAGAAAACAATCCCATTTATAATAGCATCAAAAAAATAAAATACTTAGGAATAAATTTAACCAAGGAAGTGAAAGATCTACACACTGAAAACTGTAAGACATTGATGAAAAAAATTGGAAGACATAAAGAAAAAGAAAGCTATCCCATGTTCCTGGATTGGAAGAATTAATACTGTGAAAATGTCCATAATACCTAAAGTGATATACAGATTCAATGCAATACCCATCAAAATTCCAATGGCATTTTTTTCACAGGAAAATAAAAACACTCTAAAATTTGTATGGAATCACAAAAGATCCCAAATAGCCAAAGCAATCTTGAGAAAGAACAAAGCTGGAAGCATCATCACACTTCCTTGTTTCAAGTTATATTACAAAGCTATAGTAATAAAAACAGTATGGTACTAACATAAAAACAGATACAGACCAATGGGACAGAATATAGGGCCCAGAAATAAACCCACATATATATGATAAACTAATCTTTGACAAGAATACACAGTGGGGAAAGGACAGTCTCTTTAATAAATGGTGCAGGGAAAACTGGAAATCCACATAGGAAAGAGTGAAATTTTACTCTTATCTTACACTGTACACAAAGATTAACTGGACATGGATTAAAGACATAAATATAAGACCTGCTACCATAAAACTCCTAGAAGAAAACATAGGGGAAAAGCTCCTTATCATTGGTCTTGGCAATGACTTTTTGGAAATGACACCAAAAGAAAAAAACATCCAAGTGAGACTACCTCAAACTAAAATGCTTCTGTGCGGCAAAAGAAACTATTAATACAATGAATAGGTAGCCTACAGAATAGAAGAAAATATTTACAAACCATATATCTGATAAGGGGTTAATATCCAAAATATATAAGGAATTCACACGATTCAAAGCAAAAAAAGAAATACCTTATTAAAAAGTGGGCAAATGACCTGAATAGACAATTTCCCCTTAAAAAGACATACAAATGGCCAACAGGTATATGAAATGGTACTCAACATCTGTAATCACCAGGGAAATGCAAATCAAAACTACAATGAAATATTATCTCACACTTCTTAAGATGCCTATTATCAAAAAACCAAGCAATAAATGTTGATGAGGGTGTGGAGAAAAGAGAACCCTTGTATACTGTTGGTGGAAATGTAAATTGGTACAGTTGTGAAAAACAGTATGGATATTCCTTTAAAATTTAAAAATAGAACTGCCATATGATCCAGCAATCTCACTTCTGGGCATGTATCCAAAAGATATGAAGGTCAGTATTTCAAAGATATAGCTGCCCTCCCATGTTCATTGTAGCATTATTCATAATAACTAAGATATGGAACCATTTAAGTGTCAGTGGATGAATGGATAAAGAAAATGTGATATACACACACACAATGCAATATTATTCAGCCATAAAAAAGGGAAGTCCTGCCATTTGCAAAAACATGAATGAACCTGGAAGATATTAGGCTAAGTAAAATAAGCCAGAAATAAAGACAAATACTGTATGATCTCAATTATATGTAGAATCTAAAAAAGTAAATCTCATAAAATCAGAGAGTAGAACACTGGTTGCCACGGCTTGTGGGGGGGTGGCAGGGGAGGGAGAGATATTGGTGAAAGCAGAGGAAACTTCCAGTTATAAGATGAATAAGTTCTGGGTGTCTAATGTACACTATGGTAATTATTATTAATATTTTATCATATACTTAAAATTTGTTGAGAGTAGATTTTAAGTGATCGCCCCCCCCCCCACAAAAATGGTAACTATATGAAGTGAGGGATGTGTTAATTTACTCAATTGTAATAATTTTATAATGTGTGTGTATATATATATATATATAAAATCATCACATTGTACACCTTAAAAAATCATGTTGTACAACCTAAATATATATAATTTTTATTTGTCAATCATACCTCAATGAAGCTGGGAAAAATTAAAAAGAACATATTTCCAGGTCTATAACTATGAGCTCTATATTATTATAATTAATGTCTGTTATATTTTATTTTAAAGATAAATCATAATTTGCCCAATTGATCCCCTACTATTTCATACTTAGGTTGCTTCCAAATTACAAACGATATTATGAATATAACTGATATATCTATAGAGTAAATATTATAGATTAATAGCATTATTTCATTGGAATAAATTACTGAAAGTAGAATCGCTCATTTAAAGTCTATAAATGTTTTTAAACTTTTAAAATACATGATCAAATTCCCTCCCACAAACACTTTTTTTTTTTAAAGATTTTATTTATTTATTTGACAGAGAGAGAGAGAGAGACAGCGAGAGAGGGAACACAAGCAGGGGGAATGGGAGAGGGAAAAGCAGGCTCCCCGCTGAGCAGGGAGCCCGATGTGGGGCTCGATCCCAGGACCCTGGGATCATGACCTGAGCCAAAGGCAGACGCTTAACCATCTGAGCCCCCCAGGCGCCCCCTTTTATGTCTTAAAGTCTGCCTTAGAGAGAACACCAATGAGGAATGGGACTAAACCATGATGCACAACTTGCTGTATCTGATCCTGGCGACGAGCTGTGATGTTTGTCATTGTCCACATAGCTTCCTTCTGAATATTAGTTTTGGGGTTTGTTAGGAGGCTGGGAAAAACAGCAAGTGCTCCTGCATCTATTACAACCTGAGTCTGTTCATCTGTCCCAGTGACAATATTTCCTATGGCTCTTAGCACAGGAGTCACAATGGGCAATTCAGTAGCTCCTAGAAGCTTCACAAGCTGGGGCACAACTCCTGTTTTCACAACCATTTCAATCCGTTCATTTGGACCGTCAGTAAGGTAGGAAATGGCCCAGGAGGTATCTGCCAATACCTCTGGTTCATCATGATGCAGGAGACGAACTAAGGTAGGAAGAATCTGCTCAACAGCATCTAATGGGGGTGCAGGATTCTTGTTGCGACAAAGGTTTGAAAGTGTCCAAGTAAGGTTACGTAAGTAACCACATACTAAAGATGACATATCAGGAACTGCAAGGAGAGCCAATAGTGGGTCAACTGCACCATACTTGATAACCAAGTCTCAAAAAACTGAACCATCACCTGCAATGTTTCCTAGAGCCCATACAGCTTGTTCACTGATGTGGGCATGGGAAGATGCCAACAGAGAATGAATGCTGGGATAGCACCTCCATCTACCACAGCCTTGGTCTGTGCTGACATCCCAGAAGCAATGTTAGTGAGAGCCCAAGCAGATTCAAACTGAATGGGACTACAATCAGTTCTGCCCAAGAAGGACACAAATTTTGGAATCAAACCAGCCCGGATTATGTTGTCTATGGGGGGCTCTTTTTCCCTAGAAAGCAGTTTACTAGCAGCTTGAGTAGCCTGGAGCTGGCTTTCCAAATTGTTGCTATTTATGCCTTTGACAATGTCATCAACAGACCAATTTACAGTGCCCTGGTTGTTGCGGTTTTCCTGTAGTGGAGAGGTAGCCTCATCAGGAAACGAGCTTACGTTTCTCCTTTTCAGCATCCGGTCATCCTTCTTAGTTTTCCTCAGCTCCACATTAACTTCTATTCGGCGCCGCCTCGTTTCTGTACTGTCTTTCTCCTTGTTTTTGAATCTGTTAAGGCAGGCAGCTGGTGAATTAGCATTCTCATTGGTGGACATGGTTATGAGACAAAGGGAGAAAGCCACACGGCCAGCACAGGCTTCCACAGGAGGCGGTCTGGGGCGCGCAGGCTGTGGGTCAGCTTGCCCTCAAAACATCCACCACGGATCACCCCAGAGACGGCGTTCTCTCTGTGTTTTTCTGTGTGTCCACCAATCACTGTGTGTGTCATTCTGTCTGTCCTCTCTTCTGTGTGCTCACCAGTCATTGGATTTAGGGCTCATGCTCATCCAGTATGACTTCACTTTAATTACATCTGCAAAGACCCTATTTTCAGTAAGGTCACACTCTTGACATTCCGAATGAACATGAATTTTGAGGGCACACTATTGGACCACTACATAACATTTATAATGTGCCTTCTTCTTTATTTCCTCTTATATTCTTGATTACTCTTGCCAGGGATTTTTCAACTTATGTGTCATTTCAAAATCTGACTCTTACTCTTACTTATCAGTTTTTCTGGGTTTCTATTTTCTGTCTCATTTCTTCTTTCATCTATAATAATTACTCATGCTTTCTTCATTTTTTTTTCTAGCCTTGTGATGTATTTTTCTCCATTTGACAAAAAAATTATGTGGATTTTCCTTTGAATAAAGTATTGAGACCGTTCTCTAAGTTTTTACTATGTTGTATTCATTATTACATTAATAATATTTAAACGAAGTTTTGATTTTATCTTTGATCCAAAAATTATTTATTAGAGGAAGTTTCCTAAATATTCTGCCTGCTTTGATTTTGTTTATATATTTACTTTTGGATTTTAATAACTAGGCACATTGACTTGTGATCAGAGAATGTGAGATTATGACCTAAACTACCTTTGCTTTTTGTAATATATTAAAGTTTCTTTTGTGGTCTTTTTAATATGAAAACATTATTGTAAAAGTTTCATGAGCATTTTGTAAAAATGTGTGTTCTGTGTAGTATGGAAAGTTGTAGATATAGACATATGTATAAAGTCAAACTTATTAATTATATTATTTAATTTGTTAGTTCTCTTTCTTCTTTGTCTATTCGAACTGTCAAAGACTAAGACAATTATAAAGCACAGGCTGCTACTTGTCAAACCAACAACCATTCTTTTCTTTCTTCATGATAGCAGAGGCCCGTCCGAATTTTAGCTGAGCATATTGTCACCCAAATAAAAGACCATATTTTCCAGCCTCCCTTGCAGCTCCCACCTGACTAAGTTCTGACTACCGTGATGTAAGTGATATAAGTGTGTGTGGCAGGGGCAGCTCCTCTTCTCCCTTTCTCCTACATGGAATGTAGCTATGATAGCTGGAGTTCAAGCAACTATTTTGGACTATAAGGCAATACACTAATGATGGCAGAACAGCAAGACATAAAGCCCTGGAATACCTATACCCAGAATTCTCTCCATAAGGGAGAAATAAGCCTTTATCCAGTTTGAGCCCCTGCTATTTTAGGTTTTTCCTACATGCAGCCAAAAGTAATTCCAATTAATACAGGTAGGTTAGTGTCTCCCACTAGGATCATAATTTTGTCAATCATTCCTTGTTAACAGTCTTTGTTTTAGAAATTGTCATGATACACTAGTTATGGAGCATAAAAGTTCATGACTCACGTTTATTGTAGACTTTAGCTTTTGTCAGTAAAAAATACTGCTCTTTTTTCCCAACTAATGTTATGCCTTGCTTTTGAATTCATTTGATATTCATTTTACTTTTTTATTCTTTGATAATCTCTTTGTTTCTAACCCTTCTCATTTAAACTATAAACCAATGCAATCTTATTTCTGCTCTCACCACTGCACTGAAACCCCTCTTGTTAAGGTCTCTTTATTGCTGAATACCTTTGGTCTGTTTTCAATCTTCACTATACTTTATCTTTCTAGAACACTTCACACTTGTTTTTTAAGATACTGTGTTTTGTTTAGTTTGTTTTGCTTTGCTTTGGTTTTCTTTCTGAAACCCAGAGCCACATTTCTGACTACCTAGCTGCATCTCCCACAGCTGTCTCAAAATTGAATTTATCTTATTCCCATTTAACCCTGTTTCCTTCAGTATACCTCATTTTGGTTAATATCGACACAACCAACCTTAACATGATCCTTCACTCTTCTTTGGGCTTTACTGTGTATTCGGTAATTAGTTACCGAATCTTGTCAATCTTACCTCAAAAATTTCTCTACCATCCTTTCTATCATAGTTATTGCTTTAGTTTAGACGTTCATTGTCCTTTACTTGGACTATTACAACAGTTCCCTGACCCATTCACTTCTAGTCTCTCCTTCATCCTCCATAAAGCTCCCAATCCCATTCTCTGAAAAAGAAAACCAAAAATATTTTATTACATATCCACCTTGCTTTGAAAACATCTCTGTTGATTCTCCATTGCCAAATTCCTTAGTATGATGTACAAATTCCTTGGCAATATGACACACTCCCTCTTCCACTTCATCTCCTACCACACCTGCCCCACACACTTCCTATGCTCCAGTTATATTAGAGTTCTCACATGACTAGAAAATATGCTTTTAGTAAATCCTTTCATGGCTTCATATTTTTGTACATGTTGTTCTCTCTGCAAAGAATATCTTCCCTCTGTTCTTTCTTCAGCACACTCTCATTAATCTTTCAATCCCCAGTTAAAATATCACCTATTCCATGAAGCCTTCCCAGACTCCCACAGAGTTAGTAACTAGCCATTCTTTCTCCTCTATACATATCCCACCACTTTGCCCACACCACTGATACAGCACTAATCATGTCATGATTATCTTTTGCAGTGTCTATTTCCCTCCTACAGATCTAAACCTTCTTGAAACCAGGAACTGTCTTACTCAACTCTAGGATCTAACACAATGCCTGGCTTTAAAAAAGGAACCCAAGGCCATGGCCAGAATGAAGAAGACTCCTGGTCCTCAAAACACCTACACCCTCCCAGATCACTAATGCCTAAAATTCTACCTTTCTACCTCTGACTTAAGGAACTCACTACTGTGAAAATGTGTCTCTGGGATGGGCCAGAAGTGCTCATAGTCATTTTACCAGACCTTTTCCAAAGAACACATTTAGAGAGGTATAAAAACTGCATTTTCAGCACTAGGTACTTATTGGGGAAATGGGAGAAAACAGCATGCTTTGTTGGAAGAAACTTTGTTTTTCTTTCAATATAGTCCTGTGTCATCTTGGTAGATAAAAATGAAGTAACTCAACACTTTTAAAATAAATAACCATGATTCTTTTGGTCAAATACACTGCTACGTATTCCCTTCTCCCTTTCTCCTCATGGAAATTCCATAAGGACAGGGATCTTTGGTTTGTTTACTGATATATCCCAATCAATAATTATTTCTTAAATGAATGAATGAGTATATATGAGAGTAAGAGTAAGGATGGTTATATTACTTGGATTCAGAGTTCCCACCCTCCTCCAACTATGCAAGAAATCATAACCCACTGAGTCTGTTATATAACCTTTACCATTAAGGCACACCGCAATTCTAAGGCTTCTTCCACATTTGAATTTGTGATTCTTTTAGAATCCCCTGATACTGGCATATCTGGGTGGGGTGGAGGGAACTAGAGAATAAATGCTTGCTTTGGACAATGCATTAAAATGTCAAATCATGATGATATCCTCCAATTGTACCCTCCAGGACTACTAATGGATTTATAGGGATATGTAAGTACCTCTGACAGAGGATCTTCTTAGGAATGACTTTACCCTCTCATCTCCCCACTCTACATCATTGCTTTTATATGCAGTGTGAGGCTCTTATACTATGGAGCTGGCTGGTTGGTTTGTAGTTCCCAAACAGGAAAATGGTTATTTGTAATGGCTACACCACATTGTTTAATGTGGCTTCGAAGGCACTGATGAAGCTCCTGTCAGGTCACTCTGCTTAAAAGTCTAATGACACTAATTACCAACACAACTTTGAGGATACAGTTGATATATTCCTCATCAGCCTCTTGCTAAACAAAGTGGGCTTCAGAAAACATGGCCTCCCTGCTGATGACCTGGCTGAATCTGATGACCTTGTTGCTGAGCATAGCCTTGGTAAGAATGGGTCACAGATGATAGGAATAAAACCACTCAGGCTGACAACTGGGATGTCTACAGGTGGTTGGGATCTTATATATGAAAATAATCAGAGATGGGTACCCAGCCTTATGGAAAGAAGTACATGACATAAAAATATAACTAGGGGCCAGGTGCTGTTTTAAATATTCTTCAGCTATTAACTTTTTTGATCTCTTAACAAACCTACGAGGTAGGTAATATTATCATTCCCACCTTACAGATTAAAAAAAAAAAACTGAGGCACAGAGATTTTGTAACTTCACAATCATCACTCTGTAGTGGGATCAGAATTTAAGCTCAGGTAGTCTGGCTCCAGATTTCATATAATCCCTGCTACTTTAAAACTCATACCATTCTACTAAATAGCCTTCTAACATTCTTGTTATACACCAACTTCCCAGTCACTTTATCACCACCATCCCTATCCTCTTCCACTCACTGAAAATTTTAGGTTCTCAAATTTGTCTACACACCAACTCCTGCCATCTCCTTTAGTGACATCCATGGCTGTATGGATGATCCAACCAACACCCTGATCCTTCAGTTCTATTTCCAGTTATCTTCTCCTCCTTCACTGTACCTCAGCCATCCACTCTCGCAGCCATACCATTGGCTTTGTCAGACGAGAAACCGCTCCTTCTCTAAAACTAATTTCTGACCCCGCTCTCATACCACAAGTCTCTCTATCCTTCTGCTGTGTGCACTCTATTTTTCTCAAGACAATGAAGTTCTTCAGCCTCACTGGGACCACCTGTTCATTGAGCCCTCTATTTTAACCATATCCATAGCCTCCACCTGCCTTCACTTCTCTCTATATTGAGCTTGGATTCAACAATCCATCACATCTCCAGCTCTTTGGATCCACTACACTTCGATCACACCCACCTAGCAAAATCCTGGATAAGTTAACCATCTCCCTTCTGCATCTGCACTCAGTCTGCTGAGCAGTGTTAGAAGAACCACCAATCTGCTCTCAACTGTGCCTGATAGTTCTAGTTTACTCAATTAGCTGGACCTCCCATTCTCAAAATTATTTTCTACATGCTCCTTAAACCTCCAAACCTTTACACCTTGAGCCCTTCCTCTCAGTAAATGGTCTCATTTCCCAGTACTTCACAGAAAATATAAAAAGATCAGAAGGAAACTACCCCATCATTGCACCATGAAATCTACAAACTTATCTTAATGCACACTGACGCTTTTTCTCCTTCATTTATGTTACAGTAGAAAAGATGTCCCCCTCCTCTCTAAGGCTAATTCTGTACTGTTTGGGGACTTCACTATATTATCTCCTTTCTCCTTCCCTCCTTTTTTATTGGTTTCTTCCTGTCATGATTTAAACATCTCAAAGCCTCTCCCATCTTAAAAATAAACAAAGAAACCCAACCTCACTTGACTCCATATGCCCCACCAACAAGTCCTTCTTTTCATTTCCTCTTTTCTGCCAACTCTCCTTGAATTCCCTCTTGAAATATTTATTCCCTGGCCACCACCCTCAACTGCTATTGGAATATCACACTATTCTGATTTTTCTCCTCTCTAGTATTTTCAGTCTCTCTTGTGGCTTTTACTTCACTGCTTGATCTATAAATATTGGAGGACTACACACAGCTTAGCCCTCTGCCCTCTTCTATTTATACTCTCTCCTTAGGTGGTATTAAATCACATGGCTTTAGATACTATTCACATGCTGACAACTTCCAAATCTTGTCACCAACCTCGACGTCTGGAGCTCCAGATTTATATGACCAACTCTCTAACATCTCCCCTTGGATGTCTCACAGGCATCTTAATTTCTTCCTATCCTACCTGAACCTATATTCTTCCTCTCAAATATGTGTATCTGTCAGTTTCCCCACTTCAGTAAAATGGTATCACTACTCACCTACTTGCTCAAGCCAGAAACTTGGAAATTGTCTGACACCTTCTTCTTCCTCACCCACCACAGTCAATTCATTACTAAGTCTAATTGATTATATTTCTTAACTATCTCATGATTCTGTCCTCTTCTCTACAACCTGACTGTGACTGCCTTATTCTAGGCCACCATTACTTCTTTCCTCTATTATTTCAGCACCCTCTTAGCTAATCCTTCTGCCTCTAATGTTCTTCTCCTCTAACCCATTCTCTCTAAACAGAGTGATCCTTTAACATGGATTCCTGGTCATGTAACTCTCCTTCTTCAATGGCTTTTCACTTTTCTTGGAATAAACTTCAAAGTCTCTAGCACGGCAAGTACTCACATGACTTTATATAACTGCATATTCTAGCCCCCGACTATTCTGGCCACTCTTTTTTACTTGGAATCTATATAACAGCTGCTTCTATTTTCTTTCACTTCCTAAAACATATGTTTTTGCCCAGGAATCTTCACATACCATGACCTTTGTCTGGAATTTTTCCCTCTAATCTAAGTGACAAGGAGGAATTGCCAATAGATGTTAATGATTTTATGCAAGTGGAGGCCTAAGGGAGAGAGAAGAATCCATGATAAACTTAAGTCTGGAGGACTGAAATAATAAAATTCATGATTATATTTTACTTATTAAAATAAAATGGGTTTTCTGGGGAAAGTAGTCCATTTCAGAACAACTGAGTTTGAACTTATGATTGAACATTTAAATGGATAGGTATGGCTGTAAGAGGTAGAGACCAGAGAAGTTGATTTGCATGCCTATGAGAGAAGATGAGAAAGTAGGTATAGAGGGAAGTCAGGTTTTCCATTTCATAGTTATTGCACAAATATATGAAGAATAGATTATTAGTTTTCCCATAATGGCCATTTACCATACAGAATCCCAAAGCAGAAGGGGAAATCAAACACAAAATAAGGTATAAATGGAGGAAATAGGAAACAAAAGAGATATATAGAAAAAGAATAGCAACATGGCAGTAGTAAGTTCTTCCTTATCAGTAATTACTTTATTTTTTTTTAAGATTTTATTTATTTAATTGACAGAGAGAGAGAGAGACAGCGAGAGAGGGAACACAAGCAGGGGGAGTGGGAGAGGGAGAAGCAGGCTTCCCGCTGAGCAGGGAGCCCGATGTGGGGCTCGATCCCAGGACCCTGGGATTATGACCTGAGCCAAAGGCAGTCGCTTAACCAACTGAGCCACCCAGGCGCCCCTTTATCAGTAATTACTTTAAATGTGAATGGATTAAAGTCTCCAATTAAAAGACAGATATTGACAGAATAGATTTAACAAAAAATCATAATCCAAGTATATTCTGCCTTTAAGAGACTCACTTTAGAGCCAAAAATTACAAATAGTTTGAAAGTGAAAGAATGGAAAGATATTCTATGCAAATAGCTACCAAAAGAAAGCTGGGGTGACTATACTAATAAGAGGAAAAATAGACTTTTAAGTCAAAAATTGTTATAAGGGACAAAGAAAAAAACTGTATACTGATAAAAGGTTCAACTCATCAAGAAGGTCTAACGATATAAACATATATACACCAAACAACAGAGACCCAATGCATATGATTCAAGAATTAAGGGAGAAATAGTTCTAAAATAATAGTTGGAGACTTCCATACCCCACTTTCAATAATGGATAGAACAATGAGACAAAAAAATGAAAAAGGAAATAGAAGACTTGAATAATACTGTAAGCCAACTAGATGTAAAAATATATGCAGACTACTCCACCCAACAAATTTTTAGACCACAAAACAAATCTCAATAAATTTTAAAATACTGAAATCATATAAAGTATCTTCACCAACTACAATGAAGTGAAACTAGAAATAGAAATCAAGAACACAAGGAAAACAGGAAATCTCACAAATATATAGAATTTAAACAGCAAACTCTAATAAAACAACAAAAGTATCAAAGAAGAAATCACAAGAGAAAATTTAAAAATACTTTAGGAATAAAAATGAAAATACAACACACCAAATCTTATGGGATATAATGAAAGCAGTGCTCCAAGGGACATTTATATTGCAAACATCTATGTTAAAAAAAGAACTCAAATCAACAATCTAACTTTACACTTTAAGGAACTAAAAAAAAAACAAATTAAACCCAAAGTTAGCAGAAAGAAGGAAATAATAAAGATTAGAAAAGAGATAAAGCAGAGAAGAGAAAAAAATAGAGGAAATCAACAAAGCAAAGGTTATTTATTTAAAAAGATCAACAAAATTAACAATATTTAATTAGATTAAGAAAAGGGGGAAGACTCAAATTACTAAAATCAGAAATGAAAGTGGGGACATTTTACTATCAATCTTATAGAAATAAAATGGGTATAAGAAAAGAATGAATAGTTGTAGACAAAGAAATTAGATAACTGGAAATAAAACGGAAACATTTCTATAAATACGAACTATCAAAACTGAAGAAGAAACAGAAATTCTGAACAGATCTGTAAAAAGCAAAGTTATTGAATCAGTAATCAAAAACATCCCATAATCAAAAATGTCTCAAAGAAAAACTCAGCACCAGATGGCTTCACTGGTGAATTCTATCAATATTTAAAGAAGAATTGTTAAACTCTTCCAAAAGATGGGAGAGAATACTTCCTAACTCATGCTATGAGGCCAGCATTACTCAGATACCAAAGCCAGACCAAGACCTTACAAAAAGACAAAGCTACAGACCAATATCTTTTATGAATACAGATGCAAAATTCTCAATAATATACTATAAACTGAACCTGGCAGTGTATTAGTAGGATTATATACCATAACTGAGTGGGAATTAGCCCAAGAATGTAAGGTTGGTTCAAGAAAATCAATCAGTGTAATATATACCACATTAATAGAATGAAGGAAAAACTACATGATCATTTCTACTAATGAAAAAAAAAAAAGAGCATCTGACAAAACTCAACACCTTTCATGATAAAAACCCTCAAAAATTAGGAATAGAAAGCAATGTTGTCTACCTGATAAAGGGCATTTATGAAATACCCACAGATAACTTCATACTCGATTACAAAAAAATTGAAAGCTTTTCCTCTAAAATCAGAAATAAGACAAGAATGCCCACTGTTTTCACTTCTAGTCCACATTGGACCAAAAGTTCTAACCAGGACAATTAGACAAGAAAAAGAAATAAAGGGAATTCAAATTGAAAAGGAAGAAATAAAACTATCTCTACTTACAGACAGTATGATCTTATATAGAGAAAACATCCTAAAGAACAAACAAAACAACTATTAGAGCTAGTGGACAAACTAGACAAAGCTGCAGGTCATACAAGATCAATATGCACAAATCACCTGTGTTTCTATACATTAGAAATAAACAATCCATAAAGGAAATTAAGGAAACAATTTAATTTTTCAGTAGCATCAAAAAGAGTAAAATACTTAGGAATAAACTTAACCAAGGAGGTACAAGACTTACACATTGAAAACTATAAAACACTCCTGAAAGAAATTAAAGAAAACCTAAATAAGTGGAAAGACATTGTGTGTCATAGATTGGAAGACAATATTGTTAAGATGGAACTACTCTTCAAAGTGATCTATAGATTCAGTGTAATCACAACTAAAATCCTAATGGCCTTTTTTGATGAAATGGAAATGCTGATCCTCAAATTTATATGGAGTTGGAGACCCTGATTACCCAGATCAATCTTGAAAAAAGAACAATTTTGGAGGCCTCACGCTTCCTTATTTCAAAACTTAATACAAAGCTACAGTAATTAAAAGAGTGTGGTACTAGAACATGGATAGACAAATTAGCCCAATTGGGATAAAATTAAGGGTGGCTCAGTTAAGCGGCCAGCTCTTGATTTCAGCTCAGGTCATGATTTCAGAGTTCTGGGATAGAGCCCCACATCGGGCTCCGTGTTCAGCGAGGAGTCTGCTTAAGGATTCTCTCTCTTCTTCTCCCTCTGATCCTCCCCCACTCACACACATGTGCTCTCTCTCTCTCTCTCAAATAAATAAATATTGGGAAAAAAAAGAATTCAGGGTCCAGAAATAAACCCATATATCTATGGGCAAAATTATTTTTGACAAGGTGCCAAGACTGTCCAATGGGGAAGGAATTGTTTTTTCAACAACTGATGCTGGGACCAGATATCCACATGCAAAAAAATGAAAGTGGACCCCTATCTCACACCATGAACAAAAATTAACTCAAGGGGCACCCGGGTGGCTCAACTGTTGGGCGCCTGCCTTCTGTTCAGGTCATGATCCTAGGGTCCTGGGATCGAGACCCGCATCGGGCTCCCTGCTCCACGGGAAGCCTGCTTCTCCCTCTCGCACTCCCCCTGCTTATGTTCCCTCTCTCGCTGTGTCTCTGTCAAATAAATAAAATCTTTAAAAATAAATTAACTCAAGATTAATCAAAGACCTAAACGTAAGAACTAAAAGCATAAAATGTTCATAAGAAAACATCAAACTTTATCAAAATTATAACTTTTTCTTTTTTTTTTTTCACAACGAATAAGACATGGAGCTAGAATTAAAACCAAGGTCTGTTGACTCCAAAACTTACACTCTCTAATACGACCCACTCTCCAAGGGCCTTCCATAGCTAGCTCCTCATTACTCTGTCCATAAGGATCTGTGTCATTGGCCAAGAATAAAGCACAGCTCACCAGATACTCCTTCACACCATAGAAAAATACTCAAATTAAAATTAAATTAAATGAATTAAAATGTTCATTTTTGTACCAAGCCCTCCCTGAAAAAAATTGCCTAAGGAGAAACAAACTTTCTCTGTCTTATTCCGGCCCCCACGGATTTACAAAGCCTGACCCGAAACTGGGGTGATTTTAGATGCCTCAGGAAGTCTTTATGTGAAAGGAAAACCTGTCCCCTCATGCATTCACTTTCCTTACTAAGTACATAGAGGCTTTACTTTTTGACAATTAGAGGGGGAAAGGCTGAGGACTGAGCTATTCCTGAGAGAGAGAACACTGGTATTTTGATGATTACGGCAGATCATATCATTCCATGAGAGCAGGTTTTTAATAAGCTAATGGGATGGGGGCAAGCAGAATAGAGACTAAACCTGCCCTCCCTGAGGCCACACACAGAGTCAGTCACAAAGCAGCAAAACTGGACTGGGGTCTTGACTCTGTCACTATCATGGAACCTTAGGCAAGGCCCAGTGTTCTCTAAATGTTCTGTGATGCTGTAATTCCACTTTATAAATTTGCCCAGGGCTAACTACATTTGCATTCCTATTACTGGTAGGCACAGCAAAGTCCTTAGCTAATCCATGAAGTATGGTTCTGTTTACACTTCTTTTATTAAGATTAATCACTGTTTAAGTCCTTATGCCTTGATTACAGGGATTCTGTTGTGATATAAGAATTTGAACACACTTTTGAAATGTAAAACGTGTTTTCAATTACTTACAGTCATCCATGGTCCCAATTCAGGCAAAACTTTTACTTAAATAAATAATTAGCCTTGGCAAGAAAATCATAATTCATGAATATACAAAGTTTAAATGTGCTGACTGGTAGTGCCTGTGTTGGATTTTCACAAGTGACATGTGCCACCTACATCTGCACGGTATTGGCCTAGGACTTATTCAAAGTAAGTGACACTGATGTAGGTCTGGCTCACCGAAACTCATTTCCTAAAGCAGGTGCTCACTCAGCGGAATTTGAACAGATATTCCCCCACTTCCTCCTGTGTTTTCCTTTGCTGAAATCTGGAGTGGGATCCTACAACTCACACTAGTGTTCTTTGACTTCCTGGGGCAGCAAGAGAGTTAAAACTCACAATCAACACTCCACAGAATTTTAAGAATCACCTCTTCTTCTTCCATTCCATTCCTTTCTTTTGTCTTTGCCATCGTGGAGTATTTCTCTCCTGTGCCGGTGACGAGAAGCCCTTTCCTTTGTAAATAAAAGCCTGCCCTTCAAACTGCTCAGTGTGTTAAAGTCTTTGTGATGCTGTGGTCATTTCAATGCTGGGCACATTGTTATGGTGGTGTATGTGACACAAAGAAAGAAGTCACAAAGAATTCAACATAGGTCTATGGTACTTAGCAAGACAAAGAGCCATCTCCCTAAGGCAGAACCTTAAAGAATAAGTCACTGAGAACAAAAGGGAAATAAAAGGGGGAGAAAGCCAGGTTGGATTCAATCCAGAAACCGGTTATCCATGAAAATCTGTAACCCTTTCCCTTTGGGGACATAAAGGTCAATAGTTCCTTAGTATACTGAAGGCTGGAATGGTGCCTTTACAGGTCTTTGCTATAATCAACACCCTGCTTATAGTGAGTGCTCAACCAAAGTTCCATGGCAAGGGGGAGGTGGCAATGATTATAACAATGAATTGAATCATTTGTCAAAATTTCTCGATTCGTAAGAACTCCTTTCTATGCTGTTTCCTCACAAACTATTCCATACTTTCTGAGATTCTGGTCAATACAAGATCTGGACATGCCATGTGGGGAGAATTAAGATAAAATTTGGTCTTTGAAAAATGACACTACTTTAAATGCTGTGGTTCTCAGTGGGGAGGCCGATTCTGCCCCCTAGGGGACATGTGACGATGTCTGAAGACATTTTGGGTTGTCACAAGGTGGGGGGTGTTACTGGCATCTAGTGGACAGAGGCTAGAGATGCTGCTAAAGAGCCTACAATGTCAGGACAGCCGCTCACAATAAGGAATCATATGGCCCCGTAAGGTCAGTACTGCCTAGGTTGAGAAACCCTGCTTAATGGGGAAAAGAAGATGCCTTTACTCTCTGGGTCTCTCACATCAGTCTCACTTTGGCTCTGATATTACACCAAACTCTGGTCTACCTGTCCCACCTACCACTATGGTCAAGGCTGTGAGAAGAGTAAAGACAGTGCCCCTGAATGTTGAAGTCTCAATTGCCTTATGAAGTCATATCTGGATGGTGTTTGAATAGGCCAGGCCACATGAGCTAACCTCACCTAGAAGCCAGGTAGATCTAGCTTCAATTACTCATAGTCGCTTCCACTTTTGGCTTTGAACCACTTCTGCAGTTGTAGCCTTTGGTTGCAAACTGCCCCAGGAGAGTTCAAACAGACATATGCTCTCAGCCACCAAGTAGAAAACTTGAATATTTCCATATTCACAGAGAAGATGAGCACCCCCCCCTCCGCCCAACCCAGCCCCTAGGCTGACAAGCAACTGAGGCAAGCGTAGGCTCCTGCCCAAGTCAGCTTAACTGCATTAGGAGATCCTCCAGTTAAGTTTGTCCTAGAATTCATATAGTAGTGCCTGGCATTTGAATGGGTGCTTTTAACTTTGGAAGAGATTTTCTTTTGTATATCCTTGATCTCCTGAAGAGGTTAGCAGGGTAGGGTGAGCGCAAGAAGAAAATTTGGGGTCTTATCCACAATTCACTGGGAAAACATTAAAATTCAAAAACACCCATAATCCCCCTATGTTAAAGGCAATTGCACTGTATATAAGGCCTTTGAAGGAGACAGTTCACAAGAATAGGGTTCTCCTTCTCTTCCTGGGCACTGCTTCTGATTGCATCTTAGGCTTGGCTGGAAGCCTCAGCTAGACTGCACTTTGGTCAGAGAAAGGGAGACACCCCAAGGTCTTGTCCAGAGCCACATATCCTACGGACCCCTCATGCCAAAAGAGGAACCGGCTTAATCCCAACATTGACCTCTTTCGTTTGGGAGGTTGTACACTTGAGGTTGTTGGCCACAGTAAAACTGCCTTTGAATGGGAGAAAGGCAGAAAGGTTCCAGAATCAAGTAGTTTTTTTTTTTTCCATCTATATCATTGCCCAGTGTTTAGAAACACTTCCTGAAGTGTTTAAACAGTATGGAGGGGGAGGCTCCATCCTCACCCCTGTTCCCCCCTCACACACAAACACAAACTCTTCATCCCCTAAGGCAATACTTTTCTCAGATGCCTTGCTCCCACACAAAGCTTTATACTCTCCAGAATAGTGGACCACCTCAGGGTGAAGGGGACTGAGGACAACAGAAAAACTTTTCTTGCTTGGTGCCAGGAGGGACTTTCCCAGGGTAGTCTAGGAGAGTTGCTAGGGCTCCCACTAAACATAACTGCCAGCTTCAATGACAAGGCAGTGGGACACTCAGCCATTTAGACAGGGCAGAAGGTTCTGGCTCCTTCTAGAGCTCGACTCAGGCTCACAGTGTGTGTGCAGGCGACAGCAGGAAGAAGAGTGGAGCATTCTCTGAGCTCTGGATTACTCTGAGAATGGGTAGGGAAAAGGGTTTCAGGTACCAGCCCAGCGTTCAGAAAGGCAGGGAGCCTCGCACCCCCCTTTCTGAAGAAAGGAAATGAGGGAGATAAAAGACAAAGCCGAGCTTTGGGGCTGTGAGGTCGGGCCACAAGATGATGCCAGCTAGTGGACCTAAGTGCCTGCAGGTTGCAGGTAGTAGTCTCAGGCTTGGGGGTGGGGTGGGGGAGAGGCGCGTGGAGCCATTCAGTTCCAGCAAGGTTCAAGAGGGTCTGCGTTCTGGGCGCAAGAGTATGGGGGCGGGAGGGGAGAGGGGGCTCATGGGACACAAAGGCGCAAAAATCAACGAGTTGCCCGAGTGTCTGGTGACACTGCCCCCCCCCCATAGACACCACTGCCACCACGAAGCAACTTACTCCCTCATCCTACAATACCACTATCCGTCCCCACTCCCCACCCCCCTTCAATCTAGGCTGGTCTTGGGAGACCGACCCTAAGGGTGAGAAGGACACAAATGTGAAAATCGGGCTAGTTCCCGGGCTGCCTGCACTGGGTTACATTAAACCCGTCAGGGATCAAACCAGACCAGACGACGCCAGGTCAGCCCCTGGCGACTCAGGGTCCCGCTGTCCAGCTGTCCGGCTGTCCACCGACCGCTAGCCCACGCTCTCATTGGCTCAACTCCCCTTCCCCCTGGATGACCGGTGGCTGCCAGCGCAGCCCCACCACCGCCAGCACAGAGCCTGGGCTGGGAGGGGTGGGGGTGGGAGGGGGTCACGGTCCAAAGCGGGGGGTACTCAAGCCAAGGGGCAAAAAGAGACTCTGCAAGCCAACCGCCCCGAGGAGCTCCGGTCCCCTCTACCCGTACCCGCGCTCAGCCCCCCAGTCTCTGCCAACACCCAGGGGAGGGGGAGGCCCGGGGAGAGCAAACGAACGAAACAGAAAATTCCGTACCGAGGGGGGAGAGATGATGCGGTGGGACAGGGCAGCGGGGGCTGACTTTGGGTTGCGGCTGCGGCTTCCTTCCACCCCTGGCCACCGAGCTGCAGAGAAGGCAGTAGCTGCTGCCCCTGCAGGCTGCCCCGTCCTCCCTCTTTCCCTCCCCCTTCCCCGCCTCCCCCGCCCAGCCCCGCCCGCCCATGCCGGGAGCTGGGGGGGGGGGGTGTGAGGCCTCGGCCGGGGCTGGGGGAGGTGAGAGGTGATTTCGCCATCCACGGCTTTCTCCCCCCGACCCATACACACACACAGACACACGCACGCGCGCGCGCGCGCGCCCCTCAACCGCGACGGGTTCTCCGCAGCTCGCAGACACCCAAAGGGAGGGAGAAAGGGAGAACAGGAGCAGAGGGAAGCCGGGAGCAGATAGAAGGGAAAGGGAAGAGCTCAGGGTTGGACATTTTTGGAGCTAGGGGTGGGGAGGAGAAAGGCAGCGCACCTCCTCGATTTTCCCCTCCCCACCCCTCTTTGCTTTTCTCTCCCCTTCGTTGCATAGCGTTTTTCAGAAGCGGCAGCAGAAGGGGACAGAAACCTCTAGTCTAGAAAGATTTGGAGGGGTGGCCGGGTCTCCCGCCAGCCGCTACCTGGCAGCTGGAGCTTGAGCGTGCGTTTGTGCATGTGAGAGCGTAAATGCGGTTCTCTCTCTGTGGTTCTCTCTCCCTGTCTCTTCTCCCTCTCTCCCCCTCACACTCCCGCGTCGGCCACCCCTGTCAGTTTCCCCGTGTCAGTTTCTTCCCCGGCTCTTACTGTGTGGCTGGCTGCGCGAAGGGAGTGCGTGCGTTTGAAGCGGCCCAGGTTGGGTCAGACAGCCGGGAGAAGCGAGAAAGAACAGGCAAGGGGCGGGTGGAGCGAAGAGTTTCGGGGCGCTGACGGAGGCGAAAGGTGAGGAGGGCCGGCCAGCCACAGTGAAGTTTGGCGATAACTGAGAAGCGGAGGGAGAAACCAAGGTAGGAGGCAGCACTCGCGCCTCTCCCCACACCCCGCCCCTTTCCCTGTGCTCCGCCGCCCACCGCCGGGCAACCTCCAGGCCTGGGGCTGTCCCAGGCGGCTGCTGTTTGCGCGCCGCCGGGAGACCGAGTCCGGCGAGGCGGCCGCACCGCGCGCCCTGGTTCGCGGACACCAGACGACGCAGATCCGAACAAACCACTTGCCCCGGGGTAAGTCGACAGGCGGCCCGGTGCCCTCTGCTTCGTTGCTCGAGCGCTGCCATAAGGGGCGGCGAGGTGAGGGCTATGTGAGGGTGCTGGGATGCTGAGGGCTGGGAAGCGCTGGCTGGCAGGCTGTGGGCTGGGGTAGTGGGGAGCCGACCAAAGCCAGCAACAGATTGTTTTTTGGACACAGGGAGAGAGATGCGATGGGGTAAAGCTCTAGGGGTGTTAGGAAAGGTGGCTCTTGGCAATGACCAAAAGAATTGTTTCTTTCCGGATGTTTTCCTACACCAGAGCTTTGCCCTACCCCGGTCAGTGATCTGCTCCATCCCTGGGTAGGTGTCAGCCTCCCTGGGGAACCTCCTCCCAGGCTTCCTCAAAATCCACCTGGGAGGTAGATGGGCATGGGAATAAGGACACTGATCCTGTTGCCAAAAGCCACTTTAAGATGAAGAGGGCTGGGGTGAACTCATGAGAGTCTATTTACCCTTCTTTCTGTTTTGTATATTTCAAACTTAAGAAATGACCAGATTCGTTTCCTGGCTTCCTTAAAGGAACTAGGAAATGCAAATGGGGGGACATCAGTCAGATCTCTGCTCTAAAGTAAACACCCCACTCCCTCCAAACACATATACTGACTTGGACATTATCATACCCCTACACACACACACACACACACACACACACACACACACACACACACGGGTACTGAGCTGTATTTGCAGATCCTGGTATTTCTCCATGGACTCTAAGAATGTGACTATGAGAAGAGCTTCTTCTCCATTGCCAACGTGGGTTTCTGGCCATAGTCAGGTATGCCGTGATGGCTGAGTGGCTAGCAAGGTTATCACTCCCTCATGAAAAGCCTGAAGCCTAGAAACCAGCGTGGAAGACAGGATCTCTGAACTTTACAGGAGTTTATTATATGAGTACAAGAGACACAGACGAATCAATAGTGCTCCCTTTAGAGATTGTGTGTGTCGGCCCTACTTCAAATGAGAAATAATTACTACACTGACATGGTACCCAGACCCACTTGTCTATTGCCATGTATTTATCTTCACGGCATTTAGCAAATATGACAAGTTTGTATGTCAGCATTCATGATTGTCTTTTGTCAGTTTCAGACTGGGTTTTTTTGTTTTGTTTTGTTTTGGGTTTTGGTGTTTTACAGATGATTACAGATGATATGATTTATATCATATCTCCTTTCCCATAGATTCTTACAAAGCTGAGATATAAATGATGTCAAATAGTATCTTTCACTCACTCTTTAACATCTGCTTATTGTAACTCAAAAGGCATGAAAATATATTCACATAGTAGCAAGTTGGTTTCAAAGCAAATATTTAGCCTGGAATAAAGGAAACCCACAGGGTCAAGAGGAATCGCTCTTGCAATGTTTGCAAGGTTGAAGGAAAAACTGAATGCCACTTGAAATCTATGTTTTGATCCCTTGGAGATGCTGCTCTCATGGAGTTTTACTATATATATAGTTTTATATATATATGCACACGGGGTGTGTGTGTGTGTGTGAGAGAGAGAGAGAGAGAGAGAGAGAGAGAGAGAGAGAGAAAGATGCTTTCTTAAAGTTGTATCATATATATATATATCTCATGTGTGTATTTTTTTCAAGGACCCAGATCAACCCCATACAATCTGGGCTCTGTGCTGCTGTAGCAGAGAGAGGGTGCTTCCAAAACACCCAGGCTCTTGTGTTAAACTTTCTATTTATTACTATGTTACCGGAATACAATGAATTACCTCCTTCCAACTCAGCAAATGAGAGAAACAGATTCTGCATTAAGTGAAACTGTTTATGTTGTATCGGGCAATTTGTTCTAATGCTCACCGCTTAGAGACAGAAGAGAATGAGGATTACTCAAGTAAGATCTGAAAAGGTGCCCATTCTGTTACTTTTTTTAGGTAATCATAAGCAAATATCTTCTTAGATGGGTTAAAATTATACTTTCCCATAAATAGCAAAGACCAGGTTGCAGACAGGTAGGAAAGAACTGGCAGTTTCATATTGGGGAAGAACTGAAAGCATCCACAGGGATGAAGCCTAAGGAAGGTACAGGTCTCTGCTCTGTTCTTGGTGATGTGCGTTATCTGGCTGCCACGGTGGGTCCTGATCCACAGTTACTCAGGGGACAAGGAGGTGGGTTGTGCAGGGATATAGAACCAATGCAGTCCCCAAATGTGTTGACACAGGTTCCCCGGGCTTCAGTATATGCTCCAACATAGAAACCTGCACCAAATATCTCTCATCTCTGCCAACTATACGAGCGACAGTCCTATGATTCCATTCTTTCTAGAATTCACAACCAGAATGACACACACAACCATACACGCTGGGAGAAGGGTGGGCCAGAAAATTAAAGCTAGGGTAGGGAGGAAGAGGAGAGGGACAGGAGAGAACCCAAAGATGTTTTGAAACATATGGAAAGAAAACCATCCAGGTGTTTGCTTTCTTTTGCTCAGCTGAGGATGGAATTAGTCCAGAAAATTGATTCCGATGTGAAGCACACTAAAATTGCGTATGATTTGCCTTGTAAACACTGAGTAAACAATAATAGAATTCCTTAGAACCAGAGAATTGGGAGCAATGGAGTACATTTCCCCTTTTGCCATCTCATTTCACTCCTTAGCATATTAAATTTCAATCTGTGAGCCATTCAGGTGCTTAATTATCGAATGGGTATTTCAAATGTGTCACACTATTTCCTTCCAGCCTACTTCCAAATATTCTAATGCCTTTTGCTGTGGCTCCGTCACTGGAGGAGAGGCACCAAAACATCTCTGCCTGCTTTATTCCTGCCCAAGATGCTTGTTTTTAGCTAAGTACACTAAGCTGTTCAGAAGCCTCCTCTTAGCTGATGGGGAATGTGAGGGGCAGGACCTTTCTACCCAAAGCGCCCTGCAGCCTAAGGTGCCACCAACCTAACCTGGTCCAGTCATTTTCCAGTTTTTCACAGAGGGGTATGACAAAGTTTGCGTCCTACAGGCAGAAATGATGCCTCATTCTAGGCAGAAATTGCAGTAATCGTTCTAGATCAGGGCGAAGCTGAGGCTAGCCTGTGAGTCCAGAGCTTAGTAGCTGAGATTTCTATAATGTCATTCTTTCTAAAACTGCCATAGCTTTCCTGCTGTTGATGGGTCTTTCAAGTCCTTTGAGCCGTGAGACCAACTGACCCATCCTGATCTCAAAGAAGGCGTCCTGAATGATTCAGCTGTGGTCTCATACACAAATGTGTGCATCATGCTCAATTGAGCAACAACAGATGATTCCTAAAAGAAATAAAAGCTGGTGGGACAAAGCAAAAAATCGCCATTTTCTGTGTCCAGAGAACTTTGCAAGTTCCCTAGCTTGGGTTCTCCATCACCCATTGTGGGGTTAGCACTTAGATGCTGGTAGCCAATGCAGTTGTCCCAGCTTTTTGCAAGACAGCTGATGGTGGGAAACAAGCAGGGATCGGGCAGGGCCCAATGCCCTCATTTCACCTACACAGAAATTGAGGCCCAGAGAGTAAAAATGACTTGCCAAAATCACACAACTACCTAGTAACAGAATCAAAACAAGAACCCAAGACTGCCTGCTAGTACTGAATACATTTCCTAAAGCTCTCTGAAGATCTCTCCAGGAAGTCAAGAGGAAACCAAAACCAAGTTTGCTAAGATCACAACCTTCTATTTCCTTGCCATGTTTATATTTACCATGTTTACTGCCATATCCTTGTGACTTGCCTTCTCACCCTCCATCTGCTGCCAATACACACACACACACACACACACACACACACTTCTATCTTGGTAGCTAAGAAAAATAGCATATGCCCACAGCTAGCATATTCAGGTGGAGGGCAGAATTAAACATGACAAAGATTTAGCTGTTCACACTTATCTGGCTGATCTGGCTCACACCACCAACAGCAAGGCATCTAGAAAACCCAGACTCCGCTGCACTCTGTTAGTCTTGAGAATGGAAACTGGTGGATTCCAGTAACTATGTCTCTGGCCTTGTATAGTCATTCTCAGAACAAGCACCCATAAATGCACATGTGTATGCACACACACATGCATTCACACACTTACTGAAAAATTAAAACAAAAGAAGCAGAAAAGACAAGGCAGATGGTTTTTATAGTAGAGTCTGAGAAGAAGGAAGGTTTGTGTGGGGGGGTGTTATTTCCTGCCTCTATTCTTTAGTCTTGATACCTGGTTTCAATTAATCCCACCCTAGATTTTTTTTTTTAGGATCTGAGAAAATAGGCTGATGCAAACACATCTCTTATAACCCAGAAGGATAATATGAAGAACTTCTATATTATAGTGAGGATATCACAAGGTTAGGAAAGAGAGGTTAGGTTGGAGTGGGTTAGAGTCTTGCTACTCCAAGCATGGTCCCCACACCAATAGAACCACCATCCCCTGGGAGCTATTTATAAGTGCAGAATCTTAAACTCTTCCTTGGGCCTAGTGAATTGGAATCTGATTTTTAAGATTCCCCAGTGATTTGTTTGCACACTAAAGTTTGAGAGGCACTGGACTAGAGCTTATCCCAAAAAGCATCTGAAAGTCGTTTAAAAAATAAGCAATTATCCTCAGGGCATGCAGGGACAATTCAAGTGGCTTATCACTTGAAAATTTAAATATAAACTTACCCCAGGTCCACTTCTCCCATTATCCAGTGTAAAGGCCTTAAATGTGGGCAAGAGAGTTGATTTAAAAGGAGTCAGACTGTAGGACTGTTCTGCTTACCAGAAGGACCTGGACTTGGGGATGCACAGACCTAAGTTAAATCCTGATCCTGTCCACAAATAACCATCTGTATAAACTTGTACAAGGTACTTTGCCTCTTGGCCTCAGATTCCTCATCAGTATAAAGGGATTAATAATAGTACCCACTGACACTGAGTTGTTATGAAGACTACATGAGACACTATAAGACACTGGCATATTATGAACAATCAATATGTGGAAGTTATTACTATAATTAATATGATTTGGTCATTAAGTTTAGTTTGCTAGAAAACTAGTCACTGGATGTGATGTCATAGGGCACCTAGCACCTATTTCTAATTGGTGTGAATCACATTGGGCTTTCCACAAATAGAACATTAAGAAAGACATACAAAGTAAAGTATATTTCAACAGAATGGGGGTCCCAAAACAAATATTATTCAGAAAGAATTAAAGGTGGTCCTGATGAAATCATTTCATAGAATAAGACTAAAGTCAGAAGTGGCCCTATTCGGGGCTCCTGGGTGACTCAGTCTGTTAAGTGTCCAGTTTCGGCTCGGGTCATGATCTCAGGGTTGTGAGATCAAGCCCCATGTTAGGCTCCGCACCTAGTGTGGAGCTTGTTTGAGATTCTCTCTCCTTTTCCCTCTGCCCCTCCCCTCCACTCACATGCACATGCACGCTCTCCCTCCTCTCTAAAACACACACACACACACACACACACACATACACACAAAAGAAGTGGCCTATTATATGGCATGTCTCAAAATTGCCAAGTTATAAATTTAGTAGTGAGGCTCTTTCTGCATGTTTGCACATATGTGCAGTAGGCAAACACATGTGCACACACACACACCCCCTTCAATGGAGCAACTGTGAAAAAAATCAAGGCCGAAATAGCATTCCAGGGGCAGAACTAAATATTACTGATTTCTGGCCTGATAACAACCTATAAAATGGGTGAATAATAACCCCTACTTCATAGGGTAGTTGTGAAAAGATTTGGATAAAAAAAATGATGAGGGTAAAAGCATAGCACAGAAACTCAAAGGACATTTTTTTTTAACATGAGCCCACAAAAGGAACAGACATTATATATGAAGCTCCAGTGATTTTTCCCCTAGAAAGTAATGACTTGTTATCAGATAAGAAATACTTTTCCTTATCAACACATCTTACAAAAGGCAGCTCAACAACAGTTAACACTTAGAGAGTGCTAAGTTATGTGCTAAGCGTCTTACACGCAGCATCTCGTGTAAACCCTCAGGACAAGTCCATAAAATAGGTACATTAGCCTCTTTACTGTACAAACAATACTAAAGCTCAAAGGAACTAAGTAAATTGCTCATTGTAGACTTTAATGACTTAGGTAAACACTATACCTATCACTATTTTACAGGTGAAAGAAATGGGAAACTCCTACCTTCTCCCAGTTCTCTATCTGCTCAATTTTCCCACCCATAAAAGATGATTGGTATAGTACCTATGAATTCCAATAATTCTATGAATTTTAATAAATTTTATGCGTTCCAATAAAATCACTAAGTACTTGATTCTCCAAAAACTTCTTGGTTGACATATGTAGTCTGGGGCAGCCTGATCACAAATATACAGAGATGGGTGCCACAACCTCTGGGTCCCGGTCCTTTGGCATGTTTGAGACCTCCAGCTCTGAGGCACTGAGCTTGCTCAACAGCCATTGATTTTCAAGAGGATCGGATTAGTGGGGCATCAGTAACTTTATAATAGACAATATTGAAAAGTAATTTCTAAGATTTCTGTGATCACCCTAAATTAACAATAGCAATTGCTATCAATTATTGAACATCTTTGTATTCGTTCTCCATTGCAGCCATAACAACCACAAATTTAGCAGTTTCAAACAATGTGCATTTATTATTGTTATAGTCCTGCATGTTAGAAATGGGGCATGGAGATCGCTGGGCTAAAAATCAAGGTGTCAGCAGGGCTGCATTTGCTTCTGGAGGCCCTAGGGGAGAATCCATTTTTTTTTTATTTTTTATTTTTGGGCTCATTCAGGTTGTTGGCATAATTCACTTCCTTGTAGTTGTAGGACTGAAGTCCCAAATTCTTTGCTGGCTGTCAGTTGAAGGTTTCTGGAAGCCCCCCACATTCCTTGGTCTGCTGCCCCATTCCTCCAACTTCAAAGCCAGTCAGGACAGGTGGGTCCCTTCACACTTTGAATCTCTCTTACTTCTTCTTCCTTTGCCTCTCTCTGATTCTTCTGTCGTCTTCTGCTGTTTTTGAGAGCCCATGTGAGGCCATTGGGCCCACCTGGATAATCCAGGAGAGTCTCCCTATTTGAAGGTCATCTAATTATTAACCTTAATTCCATCTGGAAAAAAAAATCCCTTTTGCCAAGTAACCTAACACATTCACAAGTTCTGGGGATGTGTTGACTTATTTAGACGGCCATTATCCTGCCTACCACAATCTTCTTTGTGTTGAGTGCTACAAATATGTTAACTTAAATAACCTTCACTACAGCCTCTATAGAATAGGTATTATTATTCCCATTTAACAGATGAGGAGACAAGATCAGGCAAGTTAGTGGTATGCCTGATATTGCACAGATAGTAAATGGTGGAGACAGGATTGGAACATAGGTCTCTCTTCCTCCAAATCTTGCATTCCCCCCTTAGCCTACAGTATACTGCCTCTTCATTGTCAGAAAGCTCTTTTGGTTGTTTTTTGTTTGTTTGTTTTCCTTGTTATTTTGTTTTGTGCTTTCTCTTTTTTATTTAAATTTTTGAATAGGTATTTTATATCCTTTGCTGAAAAATCAGAATATATAAAAGGATATTCGGTGAAAAAGCTTGCTCCCACTCTGTTTACTCTCTACTTGGTTACCACCACCCCTTCCTTATTTTATTTTTTCCATCTAGAACTTCTGAATGCAAATGCAAGAAACTATGAATTGATGTTCAGAAAGATCTTTACATCGTAACAAAATCTCTCAAACTATAGCTCAAATCTATCTTGTCCTTTTGCTGTGTTCTCACTACAGTGTAACTTTGGAAGAACTAACATCTGTATTAAGGGACAAATCTTTCAGCTAATCAGTTGTCTGAGCAACTGGTGACTACACCCAGTTTCTAAAATACTGTACAGCCCCTTTGGCCCCATGATGCTCACCTGAATACTCGGTACACTATAGAACCTTAATGCCTCAATTTTGTTATATATCCCACACTGGGGAGAAAACCATAACCATAACAAATTCATGAAATATAGCTAATATTATTCCATGTAATAATAAGATGACCATATTTTCAAATAAATAAGCTCAGTATCTTATTTATGAATAATCTTTGAAAAGTTACCACAGCTTGCAAAAGAATGTGGAACTACATAATTGTAAACACTGAAACAGACTACCATATAGTTGGGTAGCATGCTCTGCAGCGACAGGCGCGCGCGCGCGCACACACACACACACACACACACACACACACAAACCACGAAAAATTACATTTAGTTTTAAACAAAGAATGATGCAAAGCTGATAACAAAATCAATACACCACAGTTAATTATTTTTGTTATCCCTGCTGTGGGCATTGGTCTTTAGCAGTGACTTAAGAACTGCCCCTTCCCAGCGTTATCAGTTGCAGGCAATATATACTTGCCCTCTAGTAGCACAAAACAGAACATCTTATCATCTCTTTTTGTTTCCATCCCTTAAACCAGTGTTTTTCAAAATGTGGGCAATGATTCATTAGTGTACTTTGAAATCAGTTTATCACCACTATTTTTAAATTAAATTGATTAAAAGAGAAAAATGTGAATCATGTGTAGTAAGGGTGAACATTGTTTAATGACACTTACATTCAGTAATGCGTGTGTGTGTATGTGTATGAGTGCGTGTATGTGTGCAAATGTGCACATGTTTGTGTGTATATTGGGTCCAATGTAAAATGTTTTTCTTGCTGTGGGTTATTATCAAAAAGTTTGACAAATATTGCTTTGAATGACTGGAACTACTGACCAGATGTTATAAACAATCTTTATAACTAAATGAATCTCTGGGGCACCTGGGTGCCTCAGTCAGTTAAGCATCTGACTCTTAATTTCAGCTTAAGTCATGATCTCAGGGTCATGAGATGGAGCCCCACGTGAGACTCTACGTTGAAGGTGAAGCCTTCTTAAGATTCTCTCTCTCCCTCTCCTTCTACCCCCCCCATGTTCACTCTCACTCTCTCTCAAAAAAAAAAATGAATCTCTGCCTAAACATAAAAACCATAATCTTCCTGAACTATAAAGACATTCCATGCTGTACCTGGGCATTGTGTTCCCTAATCTGCAGCAAGGATCTAAAACACAAACAAACAAACTTTTAAAAATCCAATAAAAACCAGAATGCTTTCTCTCTGGGATATAAGAACATCTGGAGATTTATAACATCTGCATTTGGAACTAAGTTTCCCAACTGTCACTTCCTTTGCCATCTCTTAGATTCAATCACTCAGGAGCCCTGACCGGTGCTGAACATGACCTGAAAGTCTGCAGTTTACATTAAATATTTTACTTCAAGAGTCACCAGAGAATTTTGTGTTGTAGACTGTGCTGTCATCTTCACACAGTGGTCATCTCCAGAAACTTTTCCTAGATGAGTAAAATTTAGTCTAATGATAATTACCAAGCAATGAAGAAAGACTGACAAGACGTTATGTTTGGGGATAAACTGAGGAAAAAACTGATGACATGGTGATGCATAGGTAAAGTTTTTCCTAGGATGTTGATATCACAGAAGAGAGGATTTTTACATTTTTTGTACAGTAATTATGCCAGGGAATAGAAAAATGAGAGGACTCATGGGGAAGAAAGAAATAGGAGAGTGTTAAGGAGCAATGAAACAAACCAATCTCCCAGTGGTAACTGAGCCCCTACAATCAAGCCCTTGACATATATGCAGTAAGTGTAGACTAGATGGAAGGCACTGTGGGGTGCAAACATGCATCCCCATCCTTTTCTCTCTAGGAACTCACAACAGGGTCAGGAGTGAGTGGATGATAGGAGCAAACATGAAATGAAGTCATGGTATAACTGAGTAGAACATTGTGGTTTAATCCATTCATGGATTAAATCCATGCTTCCAGGAGACAGAGCTGGAAATTTGGGTTGTGGTAAGATTGTGGAGGACTTTTTCTGTTAGGCTGTGGCTAGATTTAATTTAGTGGATAAAAGGGAGATAACAATTGATTTGGAGATGAGAAATGAAATAATGGTAGCGATGTTTGGGGATGTTTATTCTGGAAATGGTATGCAGGAAGGATCAATGGCAGAGCAAGAAATCACAGGCATATCAGTTAGGAAGAAATTATAGAAATCTATGGATGAGGAGTAAGTAGCACTGTGGTTAAGCAAGGAATCTAAGTCCAAACCCATTTTGGTGTGATTCTAGCTCTGCCACTCTGAACTTTAGTTTTCTCACCTATGAAAAAAAGATATTAAGAAGACCTACCTCATAATGCTATGAAGAAGAAAATATAAAACAGTTAGCCTGGTACTTAGCCACAGCAAACACTCATACATGTTAACTGTTACAGTTGTTATTATGGTTGTTATTACTATAGTAGTGGACCTGGAAAGGATGGGGCATAAATGACACATAAAGGAACAGTAGATATACTATGGTGAATGACTATATATGTGTGGTGAAGGCAGTCAAAGATGACTGCAAGTCTTATCCAGGTGACAGGAAATGGTGATGCCATAAGAAAAGATGAAGGTGGGGGAGAAGGGAAGGTGATGAGTTCAGATTTCAATATCATATTAAGTTTAAAGTCAGGCAAGACATCCTCATGAAAGTGTCCATCAAAAAATTTGAGATGTGGGAATGCAGCTCAAGAGAAGTTAGGAAATGAGATGAAAATTTGGGAAGTCATAGGTATAGGTATAAAAAATTACCTCTAAGAAATAGATTGAAAAATCTCCAAGGGAGAAAGTCAGAAGAAGGAGAAAAGTGAATAAAGTAGAACTTTGTGGTCCATATTTATTGGAGGGAGAGGAGCCAGAGAAAGAGTGAGTGAAGGCAAAAGGAGACCTGTGTGAGACACTACGGAGAATTCACAAAAGAGAACATTCTATGCTCTGTAGACATAAGATGTTTATAATTCAATTGAAACAAGTTGACATAGACTTGTGATGGAAAGCTTTATAAAGTATGAAATATATAATAGTGAAATTCAATTTAAACACATAAGCTCTCAGTTCCAAAATATACCTTATCTTGTTGACTAGAGTATTCAAGATGACTTCATGGGTGTTTTAGCTCTTGAATGTTGAATGGCATTTGGAGATATATGGGGGGGGGTACCTTTCAGATGAGAGGAATTGTGTGATCAAAGGTGAGGAGTTAGAAATGGGCACATCAAGTATAAAGGAGAGAGAGAGATCATTCTGACAGGAGTGAAGGGGAGAAGTTAAGAAAGGGAAGAGAGGAAAATTTTTTTTCTTTTTTTTTAAATTTTATTATGTTATGTTAGTCACCATACAATACATCATTATTTTTTGATGTGATGATCCATGATCCATTGTTTTCGTATAACACCCAGTGCTCCATGCAATACGTGCCCTCCTTAATACCCATCACCGGGCTAACCAATCCCCCCACCCCCCTCCCCTCTAAAACCCTGTTTGTCTCTCAGAGTCCATAGTCTCTCATGGTTCGTCTCCTCCTCCGATTTTCCCCCCTTCATTTTCCCCTTCCTTCTCCTAATGTCCTCCATGCTATTTCTTATGTTCCACAAAGAAGTGAAATCATGTGATAATTGACTTTCTCTGCTTGACTTATTTCACTGAGCATAATTCCTCCAGTCCCATCCGTGTGGATGTAAAAGTTGGGTATTTGAGAGGAAAAATTTTCAGATCAATCACATAGCTAATCTCAAGCCCCAGCGGAGGGGGATTTAAAATGTTCAGTCTCATCTTGGCTTTAAAGCTGAATGTCTCACGTCACTTTTTTCTGACATGAAACTGGACTCCCAGCTTTCTTAGTTAAGTGACCGAGTGGACAGCATTGCTGTTAACAAGAATAACAGTGTATGGAGGAAAATAGTGGATTAGGGTGAGGGGATGTGGAGGTGGGAGAGAGGTGACATATTAGGTTTGGAACATGTTGAAGTCAAGGTGCCAGTGGGACATCTAAGTACAGATGTTAAATAGGCAGTTAGGTATATGGGCCTAGGACTCAAAGGAGAAGTCTGAGCTGGAGATACAGATTAGGAAGTCAATATCTGATAATAGTAGCATAATAATAACATGATGATAATGAATATTTTATTAAACATATATTAACAACATGGTTCCAAGAATTTTCCAAATAATAAATCATTTAACCTTCGCAACAACCCTATGAGGTCACATAAGTAGTATTTATTGGAGCCAGGATTTAAACCCAGGCAAGTAAACTCAAAAGCCCACGCTCTGAGTTACTACATTAATAGCAGGTGTTAGCCATGGAAGTAAAATCAATTACTCTAGCAGAGTAAACAAAGAAATAAGTCAACTATTGATCCTGGGAAATACCAACATTTGAGAGGTAGATAGAATAAAAGAAGCTCTCAGAAGAAGACTAATGGATCATAAAGGTAGAAGGAAAACTGGAAGTGAGTGTTGCCTTCAAAGTCATGGGAGGAGAAAAAAGTGGAGTGTATCATCTGCATTAAGAGCTTATCCATTGAATTTGACAACCTGAAGAGCCCTGAATAATGTAATGGCTAGAGCAGGGGCCAGCAAACCACAACCATTGGCCAAACCCAGCCCATTATCTGTTTTTATATGGACTGCAAGCTAAAAATGGTCTTCATGGGGTTTTTTAATTTTGTTTTTTATTTTATTTTTGAGAGAGAGTGTGTGTGTAAGTGGAGTGTGGGAAGGAGCAGAGGAAGAGGGAGAGAGAGAATCTTAAGCAGATTTCATGCCCAGCACAGAGCCTGCAGCAGGGCTCGATCTCACAACCCCGAGATCATGACCTGAGCAGAAATCAAAAGTCCTTCACTTAACTGCACCACCCAAGTACCCCAGTCTTCACATTTTTAAATGCCTGAAAAAAACTCAGAAGAAGTAACATAGTTCATAGCCTGTGAAAACTATGACATTCAAATTCAGTGTCCATAAATAAAGTTTTATTGAAACACAGTCACTCTCATTCATTTATATATTGTCTATGCCTGCTTTCACACTGCAAGAACAGAACTGCACAGTAGCTCCAGAGGACATCTGGCATGCAAAGCCTAAAACCTTCACTATCTAGGCCTTTATAGATCAAGTCTATGGGTAACTGAGTTAAAGTATGTCAGATTACCTCTGTTCAAATTCCAGCTCTACTACTCACTGGACTATGTGACCTTGAGTAAGTCATTCAAAGGCTCTAACCACCCTTGTATATTAAATGGAGCTTATCATAGTATTTAGGCCAGAGGGTTGTTGTGAGGATCAAATATGACTATTCATATAACGTGCCCAACACAGTGTCTGGTTCATCGTAAGAACCTAATAGATATTAGTTGCTGTGAATGTTCTGATGTTGTAGAAATGAGTCATGGAGACAGAAGATCAACTGTAATGGGTGGCAAAAGGAATTGGAGATGAAACCTATACAAATGGAAACTATACTTTTGAGAATTTTCACAGTGCAGTTGAGGATGCTGGCAGAAATTGCTTGAATGGGAATTTGTATTTTGGTTGATGAGACTCAAAACACATTCAAGGGCTGAGAAGGGGAGAATCGAGTGAAGAAGACTGAGCATCTGAGAAAAAATATGGCACAACAAACAGCGGAGGTAGGCGGTAGGGGATCAAGAGCAGGGGTGCAGAGATTAGCCTTAGAAAGGAATAGGAGCACCTCAAAAAGTAAAGTAAAATTGGAGACAGATATAAGATATGCCATGGAGTGGAGGAAGAAAGGCTTTTCTCTGTGAGGTAGAAAACAAGCTTTTCTGTTGTGAGGCAGGGTGCAGGGGAACAGGATGGATCCCTGTCAATGGGACTTTCAAAAGGAAGTCAACCCAAGAAATAATAATAATAAAAAAAGCATGTATAGAACAGCACCATGGGCTTAGCAGAGCTTAGAAAATCAGAACTTGGTGGAACCAATGTGCACAGCCAATGTGACTTCCTCTTCAGGTACTCAAAAGCCTGAGAGAAGAAATCTAGGAAATGAAGGGTTGAGTGGACTCAGGACTTGAAAAAATGTTGAAAGGCTTGGAAAATGCAATGTTAACCCTGGCAACCACTTGAACCCACACCACCTTGTCCTTGGAACCACCACCTTGTCAGCAGACTGAAACGTGCTCATCTTTATCCTGTCTGGTGTGGTATCTAGTTTGCATGATGGCACAGCCTCCCAGACATTTCTGGATTTCTTTCCCTGAGGTCTCTTTGCAACATGACAACAGACAGAGTACACTGGAAAGATCTGAGGAGGAACATAAACTGTGACTTTTATGGAGAGAGAATGATACTGCTAAAGGATGGGGACTAGTGCCAGAGGTGGCTTGAGCACCTAACAAAACTCCCATGAGCCCGACAATAAAACCCTTTTAATTTATAAAAAGACACAGGCTTTATGGTATCCCAGCACATATCCAAATAAAATGCTACAACAGCTGGTATATTAGGTTTGGTTCCCTTGAGACTCCAGAGGTAAAGGCAAGGCTAACAGGCCAACTCCTATCTGGGCAAACCAAAGGCAGAGCAGGGATGGGAGAAAGGGATGTGTCTCTCTAGTTGCCTGAAGAGGCTGGAGATGGAAGAAATGAATGCTTTGGCTAAGAGTCAAGGTGGCAAGGAAGAAATGGAAAAATGGGTGCTCCCAGACAGGTGCTCACTGAGCTCCCTTGGTGTTGTGCAGCTCAGCTGACACAACAGGGTAGATCTGAGGATTCTGCACACACTCCCTTCCTGCTGGTGAAAGAGCGTCTCCTGTAGGCATTTCTCCATCTTGCCCTGACCTTCTGACCTGGGACCCAGACAAGTGCACATTCCCCTTGGAGGCTGCCAGACTCATTTGGTGGGCCTACTAAAATGATGTAGAGGACCAGTTTGCAGTCAGATAGCAGGGCACAAGGCATTTTCCAAAGCACTTTCTCATTTAGCATTTTAAGCAGACGGGTGCAGTGTCAAGAGCACTGACCTGGAAGTCAAAAGAGTCCTAGGTTTAAGCACTAGATCTGCTACTTACTGGTGGTGTAACCTTAAGCAAGACATTCAACCATTCTGGGCCTCAGCTTTTAGCATTTCTAAAATGAGGATAATAAGAGTACTGTCCTTACAGATCTGTTATGGTGATTAAGTAACAGTGCTTAGCACAGAGTCTGGTTTATGATAAGTATTCATTGGCTGCCATCATTGTCATCATCATTATTTTCATTTACCATGTAAAGACGCTGAAGCATGACTTCCAACAAATTGGGCTTAAATCTTGGCTCAGCCACATAACTTTTCTGAGCCGGTTTCCTCATCCTAAATTTAAATCAGACTTTCTGATCAAACAAGATATTTTGTGTGCAAAGGTATACACTACTATCCAAATGCTCATTTTCTGTTTGAGAGAGCTTCACCTCATTTTATAGACTGAGTGGTAAAGGCATTTACTCAATGAAGCAACGACAAACCTGGAACGAGAACCCAAGGTCCTCTGTTCCCAAACCATGGCTCTTCCCACTTGTATTCTCTGGGAGCCGTTGGTCCTGTACCCAGAATAAAAGGTCCCCACTCATCCCAGCAGTGGAAGCTCTGCTATTATGTGTGGTTCCCTGCTGCTCACCAGCCAGAAAGGCAGCAGCACTGATGGAGGCCCTTTCAGGCAGATGTCAGGAGCAAGGACTTCACACACTTCTTTGCCCTGGTAGCAACCGAATAGTAAATACAGAGCTCTAGCTACCTTCACTCTCAAAATACTTTCCTTTCCCCACTATCACCTGACCTTTGTGTCTGAATTTCCATCAGGTGAGCTTTGTTCCTGTAAGCTTCAGCCCTGGCTCAAAAGATGAACTCCCTAGAATCTGCATACAATGCCTGCTAACTAGGATCAGTCATCGGTTCAATAGTAGGAATTAGATCTTCAGCTCTTTTTCTCTCTGGAAGAGGGAAAAAGGGAGATCTAAGGTATAAGACACTACTTGGGCCCCCCATACAGCTAAAGGGCTCTAGAGACCACAGGGAAAATATTATAAATGGAGAGAGGCACATGAAGGGTAGGCTGTTAAAGCAACCTATCTGTACCCTTTCTGGGAATGGAGGGATGGGAAGGACCAAAAAGACATCCCGGGAATGTGGAAAAGAGTATGGGCTTGGAATGGAAAGGTCAGGGTTCCCATATTACAAGCAGATTTCTTAATCTCTCTAACCTTAGTTTTTTCACCTGTAAAGTGGGATGATAATGTTATCTACTTCGCCAAATTGTTTTAAGAGTAAGAGGAAAACTATGTGTGTAAACATGCTTATAAATCCCTGCCAAGATAAAAAGGATTATTAGGATGCTGGCAACTAAAGGGACCTGGTAAACTTCTCAAAGGAGGCTCAAGGTTGCAGTGACCTTGACAGCTAATAGCCAGGTGAGATGCACCAGCATTCCTCCCAGCCCCTCTGCTGTTCAGTGGAGTGTTTCATGCACCTGCCATGCTTCATCTCTGAATCTGTCTCCCTCCCTACCTCTGGCAAAGGGGAAGACTTTACCAGCTTTCCCTGGGGCTGGCAGTAGGTCTCAAGACCTTTGATCTAAGAGCAGTGGAGGTGGACAATGACAGAGGGCAAGGTGCTTGAGACTGCATGCCTTTCCACTGGCCAGCTGCAGCCTCCAGACAGACACAAAGCCCCTGGCACCAAGCAGAGGAGGCAGAAACAATTAGGATGACCTCTCAGGGACACGGCTCTGGAGTCATTAAAGCAGTGACATGATTGGCCTGCCAAATTGGAGACAGCAGACACACATTCTAGCAATATGGCAAAACAGTTGTCTCAGCAAATAAATAAAGCAATATAAAAATAATTACCAAGGCTATTAGCAATTTTTTCATCTCTCCTTTCCCCCTCCCTAACACTGCTGGGCTCAGAGGCCCCACAAGGTTTGGAGCCAGTGGAAGAGTGGCAACAAGGGAAGGAGTGGCTAGGGCCAAGGACCTTATTTGGCCAGAGGTTATCAAAAGCCCTGCAAAATGGCTGCCTGCAAGTCCTAGGGATCCCCACAGTCTTCTCTGTGAAGAGAACAGGCAGGGATAAGCTAAGAGCCACTCCCAAAGAGGGATGGAAGAGAGGTGAGACTGTTAATAAGACAGAGAAGTACCTAAGGCCCACTAGTCAGGGCCCTAGGACTCAGCCCTTGCCACACAGGTGATGGGCCCTAAGTAAGGCTGAGGCTCCTGTTGTGTGAGGTAGCTAGAGCGAATGGCAGGATGCTGGGCTTCACACTCCACTCTGAAGGGGCATTCTCACCATGTCTTCTTCTTTTTTTTCCCCTAAATGAGCTCTGAACCTGAAGTGACAGGAAGGGGGAAGGTCATTATGAGAGGTAAAATCAGAAGTGGTAAGGAAGAAACAAGGCTAGCCCCATTATCCCTTAAACCAAGCAATTTAGGCTTCTTTGTACTCTCCACTAGATTTCATTTAATTTATTTTATTAGATACTTGTTACATGTTAGACACTAAGCATTTTACAAATATTAACTCATATAATCCTCAAAACAGCTCTATAAGATAAAAACTCTAATAATGCCTCTTTTACAGATAAGGAAAGCAAACCACGGGGACATTAGGTAAACTGCCTAAAGCAACAGGACTAGTAAATGGTGAAACCAGTATTCAAATCCAGGCTAGCCCAATTCTAGAGAAGAGATTATGCTCTTTGCCTCTATTTTATGTTGTCTGACAACGTAAATTCAAACTGTACACCTACCATGTTCCATTAGAATTCGGCATTTATTTGTGGATGTCCCCATCATTCTAAGCATTGATGGTAGGCCCCATGAGGGCCAGGGACAAGCCTTGCTGGTTCATCACCAAAAACCCAGGGCTTAATATAGGGGCTGAATAATTGAATGTGTTTATTAATGAATTACAGATTCAGTGAGTATTCTCTGCAAACCAACTAAGTACCAAATCGTATGCAAAGTGTGTAGGATGGTGGGGAGAGTAGATAAGACCCATCTCCCTACCTCCCAGCTTATTTTATTTGTGAAAAACAAGTAATTGCAATACCTTGTGACAGGAGCTGTTTTCAATGTATTTACAGAACTATCCACAACTCTGGGACCACGGGATCAGAGAAGCAGCAACTTTTGGTTCTACATATAGCACTTAGGGAGAGCTATCAGAAAGGGAGGTAACATTTAAGCTGCAACTTAAAGAAGTAGGTATTCACAAGCAGAAAACAGGTATCAGGTGAAAGCATCCCAAGCCAAGACAAAGGCATAAGGAAAATCAGAGGTGTGCCAGGGACAGATAGTAAGTATGGTATGGCTGGCGTCCAGGATACGTGAGTAGGAGTAGCAAAAGATATCTTTGGAGAGCCAGGTAGAGACCTACTGATCAATTCAAACTTGATCCTGTAGCCAGAATAAAACCATCAGCAAGCTTTTAAGTAGGGGAAAGATGCGATTGAATCTGTGTTATGGAAATCTCATAATCACCAAGTGAAAGATGGAGGAGAACATGGAAGTCAGGAAGACCATAAAATAGGAGGGCGCAATAATCCAGTAGAGAGGCAAATCCAGATGGCAAAGTCCTGAACACCGACAACAGGAATAGGAATGGAGAGAAAGGAATGGAGAATAGAGGTTTTAGAGGCTGTACTGATACCTCTTGGGGATGGGGTATGGGAGAGTCATAGAAAAGGGGGATTCAAGAATGACTCCTAGTTTCGTAGCCTGGGAAACAGGATAGATGGTATCACCAAAAACAGATACGAAATACGTGAGGTAGGTTAAGATGGGGGATGATCAGTTTGGTACTAGATTTGTTGAATTTGAGGTATGTGTGGAAGGATTACATTCCATTGGCAGTGCTCAGTAGGCAGTTTGACACATAGATCTTAAGTTCAGGAGAGAGGTAGGAGATGGATTTGATATTCATTGCTGTATAAATCAGTCAGTGAAACTACATGCATGAGTGAGATTGGTCTTTGTTTAAATCACCTAGACCATGACTTGATCCATCCTATGTTTTAAGGGAACCCATTATCTAAAATTTTCAATAGGGGGATTATTCCCCATACAACAGTTCTAGATGCTTAGGAAAATTGATCTGTTGTAATGAACAAAGCAGAGGGTTCGCTCCCATTCTGAAGGCTTGAGCCAAAGACTCTGAGTGCTTCGTTCTTATGTCTGAAGCTAGCTGACAGACGTATGTGGGGCTACCACAATGGACAGCAGCTCCATGATCTCTACATTACAGGAGGGACTTCATCTATCTTCCAGTTGTCCCTTGCCCCTGATGACTGACTGACTATTGAGACCCAGAGCAAAGCTTGGCAACAGCCTTTCCTTTTCAGAGGAAAATAAAAAAAGAAATAGAAGGAGAAGGAAATGGGGAAGGGACAGAGTAGAGGAAAAGGAAGAGGAAGTGGAGGAGGAGAAAGAGAAAAGGCATCAATGCTAAATTGCTTGGTGACCTTGAGCGAGTAATTTCTCCTTTGTGTAACTTGGGAAATAATGATATCTACCTGATCTACCTCACAAGAGAGCTGTGAGAATCAAATGAACTAAGGAGTATGAAAATGTTTTTTAAAATAAACTGTAAATGAGGGGCATCTGGCTGGCTCAGTCAGAAGAGCATGTGACTCTTGATCTTGAGGTCATGAGTTCGAGCCCCCTGTTGGGTGTGGAGATTACTTAAACAGATAAATGAAACTTTTTAAAAAATACACTCCAATTGAAATAAGTATAATTCCAAGCACCAAGATCCATGGGCTCTACTTTCCAATTTATCATTGTTCCAATCAAAAATGGTACTCTGCATCCATTTACTTTCCTATATATGACAGAAGCGACCGTGGAACTTTGTTATTTTGGAACGTGCATATGTTTGGGGTGGGGTGAGGAATATGCTGGTTTGTAGACAAACTATTATAAATGGCTTTGGAATAAGTAAATGTTTAAAATGCTAAGTAGGTTTTTATGTACTACCTGACATTATTCTTTTAATCTTTCATATATATTCCTCCAGTATCTCTTTTGCTTCAAGGTTCATTTAAGCATACACTACTGAATCCAAAACCCTGTGAGGAAAGGAAAAAAAATCTTCCTGTGCCTCTTAATCTACTCTTCAGGCAAAAGGGATCCTTTATTTAAATTGATAAAATAAAAATAAAGGCATCATTAGTTTTCTAGGGCTGGTGCCTTCAGTTGCATAAAAAAGCAACAAACATCAATCCCTGAGATGTCTGGTAGTTCTCAAAGTCTGAAAATGAGCATGAAGACATATGCTAATATCAAGCAGAAAGACAGTGCTGCACAAGGGAGTAAGGAGGAAGACATATCAATGAATAAAAGGTATTTAGCCCCTATTGAGTACCAAAAAAAGGTAAGTCCAGATAGAATCAGCAGACTTAAAATTTGAATGAAATAGCAAGAGAGATGAATCAGGACACAATGTCATAATTTCAGTTGGCCCTGCCTATAGTCCAGACTTCAAACATGCCAGTCTAGAATCTCTAGGATTCTTCCAGAGTCCCAAGATACAACAATACAAAATGGACTTAAACAGACAACAAAAATAACTCCCTGAGTCTCATCCTTTTGCAAACTAGCCTAAGAGAGCCTTAAACAACTTCCAAGCAGAGAAAACATTTCTGGTAATGCCACTCTTCTTCAATCTTGTGGACTAGAAGCCTGAGTCATCTTACTTTCTACCTTTTCTTTGCCCCATATATGAAATCAAGTCATTCATCAAGTCCTGTTCATTCATCTTTGACATGTTGTTACTCTATATCCTACTACATTTCCCACTGCTACTACTGTAGTTACAGTCCTTATTACTTCCTGTCCAGACCACTCTCGTAGCCTCCTAGCTAGCCCAACTGTGTCCAATCTCTCCCTGTCAATCCATCCTGCACACTGTCACCAGATGCATCCTCCCTTGATATAATCCTTTTCTTAAAAACTTCAGTTGTTCCGTGCTACCTACAGGATAAAGTTCATACTCCTTTCCCATGCACCCTAGCCCTTCCATCATCTGGCACCAGCCACATTTTCAATATGCTCTCCCTTCATACACCCTTTATTCTAGGAAAACTATTACTCTTGTATCCCCCAGCACAATCTGTGCCTCTCGCACATTTGTCTATACCATGTATTCTATCAAGAATATAGTTCCTGCACTAAACTACACATCCTTCAAGAAATATTACCCATCCGTCAAGATTTAGCTCAAATTCTATTTCACCCAACAAATATATTTATTGCATGTCTAGTATGTACCAGGCATTCTAAAGCTTTTGCTAGCCTTCCAAGTCTTTGGTGATTGTTCCCTCCTCTGACTTCATAGGATAGTATCTGAATTTCACAACTGACCCTTTTAAATGATTCCCATTTTATCATTCTTAGCCATAGTTTTCTGTCTAAACATTTTCTCTTCCCAAGTAGACTCAGCTCCTTGAGAGCAGGGACTCCGTTCTGTATTTTTTTCTATCCAATCCTTACTCCACACCCTGAAAATTACACATTGCCTTGCATATGATAGGAAGTCAATAAATATTTTTCAATTATTTTTATAACAGCATATTTACAACCAGAAATCTTTTTGCTTTGGGAGAGAGCTGTCAGGCAGCATCAAAACAGTCTAAATGAAGCACAGCAAAAGTAGAGTAAGTTGGCTATCTCTGCCACAACACAATTGAATTCCAAGTCTAGAACGAAAACACATCTTCCTGATTAAATGGAATGGCCTGGAGATACAAAGAACGCCTACATCATATAGGAGAAATAGAAAGATGACTATAACTCATAAAGGAAAATCAAGCCATTTATCATTGGAATAAACTGTTCCTGATTTTAGGCAAGAGAATAATTCAAAATTCTCAGTAATACCAGTTAGAAATTCACTTTAGGCTTCCTTACAGATTGTGGATTAGTGTAAAAAAAAAAAAAAAAGAGCAAAGAGGTGAACCAGCATCAGAAGAACCTACTTCTGGACGTGTTCCCTTTATTCTCTTTCCCTCCCTCTCACACTGTTTCCTCCCTGCTGTGTCCTCAACTACCCCTAGGGCCCCTACACACACACACACACACACACACACACACACACTCAAATATGAGTGTGGAGGAGGGAGGGGGGAGGGTGAGAGAGAGTGAGAGGGAACAGGGGAGCGGGAGAGGGAGGAAAGAGAAGGGGGAGGGAGAGAAAGCCAGCTTCCTTGGTAAAGATTGCACTTCCCTGCCTCCTTGGAGCACTCAGATTCAGTTGGTGAGTGTGGGACTACAGTCCTAACCCCAAACCAAATGCCAGAGACTCTCAGGGAGCTTGCTTCCTGACCTACTGTGTCTTCACCCAGCTCCTCTTCTTTTGTTTCAGCCCTGATTTCAGGCCCCACACTCTTCTCAGATCTGAAGATTACTAATAATGGCCTTCAGTTTTCCGCTGCAGCACTTTTCCTCAGACATGGCTTTGCATTCTCCCTTAGCCTCAAACTTGTGTCTGGCCTCCCAATGAAACAAGCCTGTTTTAATATCCAGAAAGTAGCTCCAAGTATACCCTAGAGGTTTGTACACCACAGGGAATATAACAGGGTTGAGTGCCGGTGTTCAGTAGGAGATGAAGGACACCTTCTGTCAACTTTATTTTTCTTGTTTTGCCACCTGCCCTGTAGCCTTCAGCACAGATTTGATCAAAATTGAACTTGGCCATAGAATAGACAGAGCTTGGTACAGTCCAAGAAATCCTGTGGGAGTTTAATTAATAAACAGTTGCTGAGCAGTTTCAATTGCTTACACACTGAATCAGACACAAATCAGAATGGAGCCAACCCAGGAATTGTTTTCCTTAGCACTGGAGGAAAGTTTCTAAAGACAAAACAGATTTAGGTCCGGGAAATGGCCAATTGTTGGGAAAGGCAATGGCAAAGCCAAAATTAAGCCATCAGACATTTACATCTAGGAGTCCACAAAATAGGAAAATCAAGACAGAGGTTTTATCTGCCCCATTTCACAGGGGATCTGAAGAGGCATGAGTTCAAAGAGAAAGCAAATTGCACCTAACAAACCAACTCTTTCTTGGGAAGCCTTTCAAAATAGGCTCTGTCAGTAGTTTTCAACTTTTTTTTTTTTTTTTTTGCTTCTACAGCATTCATACAAACAACATAACTCCAATTAGCAACATATCTCATGTACAGAATGATTTATTGTGAGAGCTTCCCTTGGGAAGTTTTCTTATGTTTATGTTCTCCCCCAGTGGAGAACCACTGAGCTAAATTAGGGTGATCAATTCAACCAAACACAGGAATCAGAAAGCACCAATGTCTTTGACACAGGGCCTCAGATAAGGTTATTTCCAATTTGTTAATATCCAAGTAATTTATTATGCTAATATATTACACTGATAAGAACACCCTCAATGTACATCAATACTGGAAAATGTTAGATCCTAAATCCTTGAAAAGACATATTACTAGTATTATTTGCAACCTCACTTGAATTTATAAGAGTAATATTTTTATTCTTTCTTGTTTCAAGTTCTGAACAGTTGTATATGGCCCTGGGTGGCCACCCCTCCCTTCAGAGTGTATAATTTCATCATTCTGAGGTAGTTTGTCGGGGGTTGCCAATTTAAATGTCTTCAGGGGCCAGACCAAATAACATAAATGTGTGAAATCGATGGATACAAGACAATTGGGAGTGGTGAGAACTATGGTAATCAGGAGAGGACATGCCCACCAAAAGACTTAAATTCAAAACTTTTTTTAATGTTCAATTAGCCAACAAATAGTACATCATTAGTTTTTGTGTAGTGTTCAATGATTCGTTAGTTGCGTATAACACCCAGTGCTCATCACAACATGTGCCCTTCTTAATACCCATCACCCGGTTACCCCATCTCCCACCCCCCTCCCTTCTGTAACCCTCAGTTTGTTTCCCGGAGCCCAGAGTCTCTCATGGTTTGTCTCCCTCTCTGATTTCTTCCCACCACATGCCTGCCAAACATGTATTTCTAAGTTTTGGACTCAACTTTAGGCACCGCCTTTTCTGTCCTTGGTTAGAACTACAAAGGAAGTGGGATGGGCTGGGCTGGATAAGTCCTCAGCATCTTTCAGATAGATTTGGTCATTTTGTGTTTAACATTGTAAATCAATCAAAACTCCTTAAGGATCAGGTTATAAATGAGTTTTTGTAAAAATCAATTTTCTTATATTTAATAACACTCCCCTTATTCTATACCCCAAGCTTTACATGATTCTCCTTTGACTTAAACATCTCCATAAAGTTTCTTACATTTACTATCAACATTGTCCCTAATTATTCTTTGTGAGAGCTACTTGGGATTTTGGAGAGGATGGATCTGATGCCCTATCTTGGCCTTATTCTGAGGTCAACACAGATGAAAACTCTGAGAAACAGACACTTTTGGGCAAATTTATGATGGTAAGGATGGGCATGGAGTTCTTGAGTTAGCAGACAATTACTGGTTGGGCTGTTGGGCTCTGTTTTCTACATCTTCCTAACCTTCCATCCCTAAACTCTAGCATAACTCAGAAGCTCCAGGGAGCTTCCTTGTCCACTAAGTGCGTACCCTGAACCATGCTCTTTGAATGGATTTTACATAATCTGGACAGTTCTAGAAATGGAACTGCATCATGTGACAGAGACTTTAACAACCAAAATAGCAGTATGCAATGAGAAACTCTGCGGACCATGACAGCTGCAGAAATGCTTTAGATGTAAAGTTTCTTAGAGGGCAGAGATCATTCCATATGTTGTGAATAGAATAGCACCAAATATGTTTTAGTAACGCTGAATAGCCACCCAGAAAGGCAGAATGGGCTTGGAGAGATGGTAGTCTATGAGTAGTCAGTCATGCAAGGTGTAATTGAGTTCTCATTTCACCATTGATGGAATTCCTCAAACATCAGTGAAGCTAATCAAGAATCAATATTGTTGCAATCAGAAGTGGGTTTTTGAGCAGGGAACTGAGGGGATGGAAAGAGTTTGATGAAGATCATTTTGGTGATCCTGCTCCTTGTGTTTGAGTGACAGGGTGAGTAACGGTTAAGCTCACAGGCTCTGGAGCCAGACTCTCTGGGTTCTGATCACAACTCTAAGGCTATCTGTGAGGTCATGTGCAGTTTGCTAAACTTTTCTGTGCCTAGTTTCTTCATCTGTAAAATGAGTATGATAATAATGATATTTACCCTACAATGTTGTGTAGGCATTAAATCTGAAGCACATCGAACAGTGCTGACATGTAATGAATACTCACATAGATGAGCTATTATTAATATGCTTTCCTCTTAAAAGCTATTAAGAGTAAGAGTTGAAATCCGCTCAGTATTTAAAGGTTTAAAGAGACCTTAGCAAGTCACATCCCCTCTCTGGGTCTTAGTTTACCCATCTGTAAAATGAGATGATGGGACAATATCATAGTTTTCTAAGAATTTTTTGGTAGTACAACATTTTATTCAAGATCAGTTGGTGCTTCCTTCTAAAAATCTATACCTTAGGATAAGGGAGTGATATGCTGCATATGCTTTAGATCCTCTTAGTCCCTGGGACTAAGAGTGGTCCTGGCTACTCTGCCTTAACTCTGATATCAGAACTGTGAAATTATAGGCTCCTGCCCTCAGCTCATATGCTCACACCAGCTGCTGGGGACAGTAGAGATCATCCTCTAACAGTGAAAGCTACAGCAAACATTTGACAATATTTTGTTCCTTTTGTTCCCTATCAATCTAACACTGGTCAATGGAATTACACAGACAAAAAGACTAAGGTTAGCACACTGGCTTTCTTCTCATCCTGACCTATTGTCATGCCGAATGGCAGGGTAAGACTGCTCTAAAAAGTCCAGCCTAGGAGATCAGCATCTAGCTAGGAGAGGAAATCCCAGTATTGTTCTTTCTTCACTGGGTGGGGGCTCTGGAGAAGTCACTTCACCTCTCTGAACCTGGAGAAAACAAGAGTTTGCAATCACTGTCCCTTCTCTCACAAAAACACTGCATAGAGAGCAGAAACAAGATCAAAATGGGGTCAAAAGGTACACACTTCCAGTTATAATATAAATAAGTCGTGGGGATATAATGTGCAGCATGGTGACTATAGTTAATAACACTGTATTGCATATTTGAAAGTTGCTGAGAGTAAACCTGAAAGTCCTCATCACACACAAGTAACCATGTAAAGTGACAGATGTTAACTGGACTTACTGTGGTGATCATTTCACAATACATACAAATATCGAGTCATTATGTTGTATACCTAAAACTTAATATAATGTCATTTACCAATTATACCTCAATGAAAAAGTAAACACTGACAAGTTGGTACAAACCATCCCCAAACTCCGCAGATCCATGGTTACAAAGCAAAAATATTAATCATTGCATTTCATGGCTTGACTAGGAGTCAGTGCCCTACACATACCCTTTCTTAATTCATCAGGGCAGCTCAGGCTAATTCCAAGCCTGCTGAAGTTACCCCTCAGAGCTACTCCCAGGGCTATGGTAACACATAAGGTGGACAGAGTCTTTGCTCTCACAACACTAACCCACTGTGTGGCTTTAGGCTTATCAGTTTTTCTCTCTAGGTTCATTTTCTAATCTAGAAAGCAGTAACTTGGACTGGAAACAAAAAGATAGGCCAGGGGCTAGAGAAATGGCAAGTAGTAACTAGCTTTAGTGGTCTCTCTCCATTACTATCTTTCAAGCAAGTTGTTCCTCTAATGGTGGATCACTGGTTACCTACAATGAAATCTTCTGGGGTGCTTGTAAAAATATTACATTCCTAGCCACTATTTAGACCCACTGGTTCTGAATCTGTGGTAGTAGGACCCAGGAATTTGAGTTTTAATAAGCTCCCCAAGTGATTCATTTATTCACCGAGAAACTTGCTAAAGAACCAATCACTGGCTTGGTCTAACCTATCACTGATCTCACCAATCACCAATTTCCTGAATCCAGTTGTAGCTGGAGATAATTATATTGGGGAAAAGATTTTCTGGCAAGGTAAGTCAGGCAGGCACATAGGAATGTGGAACCAACAACAGCTGTGAAAACTCTTAGCACATATTTCTGTTTTTAAAATGAGGTGACTAGTTTTGTTCATTCAGGAAAAAGCCTGAACTATGTGAAGGGAGGTTTATGTTTCTGTCTCCAGAAAGAATAATGAAAGAATAATGAAAAAATGCTTTTGGTTTTACTCTATACATTTCTTGAGCTCCACGAACCAAAATGAACTTATTTTATAACTGAAGAAACTAAGGCTTAGAGAGGGGTAGTCATTTGTCCAAGGCCACATAGCTAGTTAATTGGTTATATGTCTTTATTAAATCAGTCATTGATGGGAAGACCAAACTTACTTGGTTTAATTACCTATCTGCCCACATTTCCCTCTCCTCCCCCAAATCTGAGAAGAAAACATCATTTTTTCCACTGTATTTTTGTCTCCCCATTAGTATTTATTGCTTATTGGCTGAAGCAGAAAACTCTTCTGAGATTTTGGGCAGAGCATCTACAGGAGATCTAATGACACTTTGTGACCAAAAGTGAAGATTCCAAGATTCCAAGATTCCAAGAACACTGAAGACCACTTCAGCTGCTCTGATCAGGCCTTCAAATTGCTGACACTAGACCTTTGGTTTCACAGCTATCTTCTGGAGCAGCCAGAAAAGAAAATGTTTTTTTAGTAATTTCCAAGGCATATGAAGGATAACCCAACAATTGGAGCTGCCATTCTATGGTTGGCTGTAAATGCTGTCCATGATGCTACCCCACTTTAGAGATGCTAGACACTGGCAAGAGGAAGACATGCAATTAATGGTAAAAAAAAAAAAAAAAATGGCCCCTCTCTAAAATAGAGTTAAAGTGAACATATGCCTTCAACCCTCTCAGGAAAATGAGCCAAAACCAACCAGTAAAATGTAGCTGCACAGGCTGCCTGGCAGAGAATTTTCATACATCGCTAAGCAGTAAAATGCACTAAACATACGGTACTATGTCTGGAAAGGACCTTCCAGATCATCTAGTTCAACTCCTTTCATTTTAGAACTGAAGAAACAGGCTCAGAGAGGGAAAGTGAGTAACCCAGGGTCCCCCAACTAGATTACTGGCTATAGACATTACCTAAATCAAACTTATTGGTGGGAAGGCAAGTTTCGTGAGATGTCAGAATTGTAGACCATTTTTTAAAATGCATCTCTCTTAAGAATTCCACAGAGTTGGGGTGCCTGGGTGGCTCAGTTGGTTAAGCGACTGCCTTCGGCTCAGGTCATAATCCCAGGGTCCTGGAATTGAGCCCCGTATCAGGCTCCCTGCTCGGCGGGAAGCCTGCTTCTCCCTCTCCCACTCCCCCTGCTTGTGTTCCCTCTCTCGCTGTCTCTCTCTGTCAAATAAATAAATAAAATCTTTAAAAAAAAAGAATTCCACAGAGTTTATAGAATAAATAAGTAAACATGGTATTATGTAAACCAATAGTTTATAACTTTGGCTGGCCATCAGGATCACTTGGAGAGGCTTTTTAAGTGGATATGCCATTTATTAGGTATTCTCATGCAGGGCCACTGTATACAATTTTTCAGGTTATGCACTGCACAAGAGTAATGGGAGTAAATGGGGGCTCAGCTTGAGCTGGTGCAGAGACTTACCAAGCTATGGACTCTGGTATGAAGCTGTATCTGCTTGAAGGAAGGTGAACCTTTTTCTAACTTGTACAAAGGCACAATATGGATTAGCAGCAGCCTTATATATCCATGACTCCCACCTCTTGCAGGTATCACTGCTACTCCCTGCTCTACCCTCCTGTGATACCCTAATATCCTAATATTCTTTTAACCCCTGATCTTAAAATATTAAAATCCCAATCTTAAAAAAGGCTTAATTTGGTGGCTGTCCCTACTGTGTCTCTGAAAAGAAAAAGCCCTTTCAGTGGGTGGTACCCTTTCCCCTTCCTCCTCATTGCAAATATGCAGTTGCTTGGTGCAAAGATTTTTAAGTTTTCTTGATTTCTAACTCTGCTATTAAGAGAAGTCTGTTATTATACACACACACACACACACACACACACACACACATACACACACACACACATACTACCATACTGTGTACATTATAAAACGAACACAAAAAAGAAATTTTAAAGTATACAATTTAGCTATATTTAACTTCATATAAGATGAAATTAACTATATTTTAAAATAATTTATAAATATATTAATAGTTCCAAATCCTTTTTGTTTTCTCTAAAACAGTATTAAAATAATATCTTTAGAGAGAGTAATGTGATTTAATAAACTTCATTTTTTAAACCTTAGTTTAATCATTCATTATTTAGCAATCTGAAGCTCCAATTCTAAGTTCAGCAATTTCAATTTTTGGTATTAATGGCTGTCAAACACCCCTCCCCCCAAAAAAGATATCTCACAAAGACTTCTGGAAAATTTTTGTAGCCCACTTTATAATAGTTTATTAATTAGATTGTTGCTGGTTTTATTTGGTAATGTGACTGATAATGAGCTCATTCTAGAAGTAGAACCTTCTAGGAGCAAAATGGCATTGGCTCTGTCATTTTCTTACTGTTCTCTTGTGCTTACACTAAATTTCTCCACAATCTCTGGTTTATTTGCAGGAAGATTTTCAACTCTTTGCTCATTGTGTGAGAATTAGGTTAGTTAAAACTAGACAATATGATCTGTAATTCCACATAAGCAGGCACACACAAACTGCAATGTGTTTCAGTAATGCGCAGAGTAAATGAAAGAATGAGGATGACATCATAAACCTTCCCTTGTCCTGTAACTTCCATCCTGCCTTTCAAATGCTTCCCTTATTATTCATGATCTGCAACTGGCTGAGTTTCTCCAATTCCTTTATGAACTCTAGTCCCATGGTTTTCTTGTATCCTCTTCCAAAGTAATCACAGGAGAGATCACAGAAGTTGGGAAAGAGAGACATGGACTGGGTAAGGCTTCCCGGGGGAGGCTACATCTGAGCTTTCAAGATGGAGAGAAAAGGCATCCCAGGAAGAGGAAACAATACGAGAACTTTCAAAAAGAGCAGGTGGTTGTGTTCATAGACTTTGAGGACAGTCAGGCTTTGGGGTTCTGATCCCTAGTTCTGGCCATGGTCCTCACCTCTGTCAGATGTCACCATTGATTCCCTATGCCCACCTCTCTCATACCCACCTGTATTGATATCTGTATTTTTTAAGCCAGGTTTGGGAACCACAAAAATATATCATAGCCAGAATCATGGTTATAGTCTTTTAACTCACATCCTGTCACTCCCTATTGCAGTATTTCATAGTGGCTCCCTATTGCCTATGCAGCTAAATCCTACCATCTTAGTCCGGCCTCCAGCACCCTCACCTCAACCACCTCATCTCTGTATACCAAGATAATTTCTTGAGGCCTTCACCCACAGCAAATCTTGTCCCTCTATTATTATTTAACATATGACATGCTTCTCCCTTGACAATTTATCCCCCTTTGCTACCAATCCACATCACTCTCTTCAAGGCTCAGCTCAGAACATTTTGCCTCCAGGAGGTATTTCCCATATTCATCTACCCCACCCTGATTACTTTATAGTACTACAGCCCCTCAAGCTGTCGGTAATTTTGTAGCACAGTCAAACCTCAACTAGTTTAGATCAGTTGAACATTCCAATAAATGAAGAAAACGATCAAATTTGAAGAATGTGGAGCTTATAATACTTTTTAAGTGCATGTATCCACCTAAACTGGTGACTCTCAAAGTATTACCACATAGCAGCCTGGCTAGGTCTGCTTTATTAAGATTTGTATAAAATTATAATGACTACAACAACTGGATACATATAAGCTAGATACATGTGAGCTAATCTGATACATGTAACCTAATGGATTACTTAAAAACAGTTTTAAGTACATTAAGGACTGTCATATATGGAAAGACTGATACCTAGTGCCATGTCACCTCCCCTGCCATCTCATTTCTCCAACCTCAGGGAAAGTGTACACTTGCAATGCTCCCCATTTTCCTACACTTAGTTATCACACCAGAAAATTGTTTCTTACACACACACACTTTCTTCTACCCCCTTCCTGTATCTCCTCTCTGGGCCAGCTCTTGATCTGTTGTACCAGAATAACTCCCTACCATTTTCCTATATAGCTCCAGCTAGTCATTCCTCTATCAATTTTAAATAGCAGGGTATAAGGATGGTGCTATTGATATACCAGCTTCAGAACCGGTGTCATTAATCTCCAAAGCCCTTTAAAGTTGAGGGAACAGCATTTTTAAACACTTACTATAGTCGGTGCTGTAATAGGTGCTAAGCATACAGAATTTCATTTAGTTCTCACTACAATCCTAAAAACATTGCTATTCCTACCACCATTTTATAAATGAGGAAATTGAAGCTCAAAGAGTCTAAGTCATACAGCCAGAAAGTAGCAGACTTAGATTATTTGACCTCAAAGTCCTTCCCTTACCATTCTGATCCACAGTTTGGCAGAGTTCCTTCAGACTCTCCAAGTCTTCACCATTCTCCTCTTTGATTCTCAAATTAAGTTTGCTTTTACTTCAGGACTAGCTTTTAAAATATATCAAACAAATTACGATCTCCATTCATTGTCTTTCAAAGAACAAAATGGTCTATATTGTACACCAGAAACTAATATAATACTGTATGTTAACTATAGTAGAACTAAAATAAAAACTTTTAAAAAACAAACAAAATGGTATTCCAGCATACCATATTTTTTATTACCAATAACTACTATTTCAAACATTTTCTGAGTTAAATAGTCTTTTACGATTTGGCTTTAGAAGGAAGACACCGTATATAACTTCTTCCTACAGGAAAATGCAGACCAGGTTCCCAACGTTGATTTAAATGTCAGCTTCTAGAATTGAATCACTAAAGACTTTGTACTCATGAGTGACCTCATTTGTAAAGTGTTTCCATTTCTGCAGTTAGACTGTTTTCTACTTGACTACACTAATGTTAATGTTGCCATTTGCTGACAGATTTTCTTTACATTGCCTGATACTTCCATCTGATTCCTGCCCTGACTCTGTTATTGTTACCCTACCTCTTAGCACCATACTTCAATGGGTAAGAGGAGCCACTACTATAGTAAATAAAATTATTTAGACCTTTCCATAAATGTTCCCTGGCACATATAGACATAAACCAATTGAATAGACTAGAGAGCCCAGAAATAAACTATATATATGCTCAAATGATTTTTGACAAGGTTGTCAAGACCATCTGATGGGGAAAGGACAGTCTTTTTAACAAGTGGTGCTGAGAAAACTGGATATCAACACGTAAACAAGTTGGAACCTTACCTTATGCTATATACAAAAATTGACTCAAAATGGATTGAAGTCATAAATGTAAGTGCTAAAACTATAGAACCCTTGGGGCGCCTGGGTGGCTCACTTGTTAAGCGTCTGCCTTCAGCTCAGGTCATGATCCCAGGGTACTGGGATCAAGCCCTGCATCAGGCTCCCTGCTCGATGGGAAGCCTGCTTCTCCCTCTCTCACTCCCTCTGCTTGTGTTCCGTCTCTTACAGTCTCTCTCTGTCAAATAAATAAACAAAATCTTTTAAAAAAAACTATAGAACTCTTAGGAGAAACCACTAAAAAAAACTTCATGACATGGATTTGGCACCAAAAGCACAGGCAACAAAAGTAAAAAAAATAAAAGATAAATAAGACACCAAAATTTAAAGCTTGTGTGCATCAAAAGACACAATGAACAGAATAGAAAGGCAATCTACAGAATAGAAGAAAATATTTGCAAATCATATATCTGGTAAGGGGTTAATATACAGAATAAATAAAGAACTCTTACAACTCAACAACAACAAAATAATTCAATTAAAAATGTGCATAATGAAAAATAAGTAAATAAAATGAAAAATAAAAATGTGCTAAGAATTTGAATAGACATTTTTGAAGATATACAAATGGCCAATAAACACATGAAAAGATGTTCAACATGTCTAATTATTAAATAAATGTTAATCAAAACCACAATGAGTTACCACCTCACACCCATTAGGGTGGCTACTATAAAAAAATAAATGAATAACAAGTGTTGGAAAGAATGTGGAGAAATTGGAATCCTTGTGCACTGTTGGTGGGAATGTAAAATGGTGCAACCACTACAGGAAAAAATATTAGGTTCTTCTAAAAATTAAAAATAAAATTACCATGTGAGCAAGCAATTCCACTTTCAGGTGTATACCCAAAAGAATTGAAAGTAGGGTATCAAGGAGGTATTTGTTTGTCCATGTTCTTAGCACCATTATTCATAATAGCCAAAAGGTGGAAACAACCCAAACATTCATCAACAGATGAATGGGTAAACAAAATGTGGTATGTACATAAAATGGAATATTATTCAGCTTTAAAAAGGAAGGAAATTCTGACACATACTACCATATAGGAGAACCTTGAGGACATTATGTTAAGAGAAATGAGCCAGACAAAAAGGACACCTATAGTACAAATTCACCTATTTGAGGTATCCAGGATAGGTATCTCAAATTCATGGAGACAGAAAGTAGAATGGTGGTTTCCAGGGGCTGGGTGGGTAGAATGGGAGTTGTTGTTTAATGGGTATAGAGTTTCAATATTGCAAGATGAAAAGGGCTCTAGGGATCTAGAGATTGATTGCACAACATTATGAATGTACTTAACACTACTGAACCATACACCTAAAAATGGTTAAGATTGTAAATTTTGTGTTGTATGTATTTTACCACAATTTTAAAAAAGTTTCCCTGGCAAAGCTGGTTCCAAGATCAGATGAAGCAATTCAATAGCATCTTTTCTCATGAGTGTTCAGTTTCCATGTCCACTTCTATCAAATTTAGAGCAGATGAACATTGCTTTGGAAAACAATAGTAATCCCTGCTCCAACATTACCGAGGCAGAAGACAGATGGGAAAAGCAGTAGATGTTGAGTTGACAAGACATACTGTATCAGTCAGGGTCTCAGCCGGAAATGGAATGCACCCCAGATGTTCAACGAGATTCTAATAAAGAGAATTGTAAACAAAGGATTGGTGAAGCACCTGGAGACTAGCAACACCAGGACCCCATTGCCACTCCTGGAGGTGAAGGAGTAGGAGGAGGAACAGTGAGAAGTAGAACCTTGCAGAAGGAGCTACCTAGCAGAAGCTAGAGTTAAGGCACTAAGGAAATGACACCAGAGCTAAGAAAAAGCAGAGAAATAATATAGTGAGCTTTATCTCTCCCTATCCTTCAGTATTCTGCAGGAAACTCCCATTGGCTGATCTCAACTTAAAGCAGCTAGCAAAGGAACTAGGTTATATGTTCTGCTGGAGTTAGCCTCTCAAGACACAGATCAGGGCAGAAAATAAACAAGGGGTGTATGTGTTGGAGGAGGCAAACAAAATAAGAAGCGCACTTTGGTTCTAGTACTAGGCCTGTTACTAACCATGGACCTTAAGCAAATCAGTTAACCTATTTTGATTTTTTACATCCAGGAATTTGTATGTAGTAACCGCTGTCCTGCTCCCTGGCAGGAGTCCTATGAGACTCAAATAAAATAACAAATGACAGACTTTTCTTTATAAAGTGCTGTTACACATGGAAAAACAAGGTTTTCTCCACTCTCCTTAATATGTTTCTCCTCTACCTCAGAAGTTCAGAAAACAATGTGGCACAGCTCCTATGTTTTCTTCAGAACTTTCATGGTTTTAGGTCTTACATTTAATTAAGTCTTTAATCCATTTTGAGTAGATTTTGTGACTGGTATAAGATATGGGACCAGTTTCATTTTTTTACATGTGAATATCCAATTATCCCAGCACTATTTAATAAAGAGACTCTTCTCCATTGAGTTTTCTTGGCTCTGTTGTCAAATATTTAGTTGGCTGTATATGCTTGAGTTTGTTTCTAGGCTTTCAATTTGTTCCATTGGTCTATTCGTCGATTTTTATGCCAGTAACATACTATTTTGATGACAATAGCTACATTTTATAGCTTGAAATTAGGGAATGTGATACCTCCTGCTTTGTTCTTCTTTCTCAGGATTTCTTTGGCTATCCAGAGTCTTTTGTGGTTCTATATAATTTTTAGGAGTGTTTTTTCTACTTCTGTAAAAAAATGCCATTGGAATCTTGATAGGGATTACATTGAATCTATAGATGGCTTTTGGTAGTATTCACATTTTAAAAATATTAATTCTTCCAATCTGTGAACATAGGATACCTTTCCATGTGTCTTCTTCAATTTCTTTCATCAGTGTCTTGTTTTCAGCATTAAGGTCTTTCATCTCCTTAATTTTTTTCCTAAGTATTTTATTGTTTTTTTTTATTTAAGTATAGTTGACACACAATGTTAAATTAGTTTCAGGTACACAACATAGCTATTCAACAAGTCTATTCATTATGCTATGCTCACCACAAGTGTAACTACCATCTGTCACCATTCAACACTATTACAACACCATTAACTATATTCCCTATGCTGTGCTTTTTATTCCCCTGACTTACTCATTCCATAACTGGAAATCTGTTTCTTTCACTCCCCTTCACCCATTTATCCCATTCCTCACCCCCCTTCTTTCTAGCACCATAAGTTTGTTCTCTGTATTTATGGGCTTGTTTCTGCTTTTTGATTGTTTATTCATTTTTAAATTATTTTTAATTTTTTCACTTAAATTTAATTAACATGTGCTGTATTATTAGTTTCAGAGATAGAAATCAGTGGTTCATCAGTTGCTTACAACACCCAGTGTTCATTACTTCAAGTACTCTCCTTAATGCCCATCACCCAGTTACCCCATCCCCCATCCACTTCTTCTCAGCAACCCTCAGTTTGTTCCCTATAGTTAAGAGTCTCTTACGGTTTGCCACCCTCTCTGTTTTCCTCTTATTTTATTTTTCCTTCCCTTCCCCTATGTTCATCTGTTTTGTTTCTTAAATTCCACATGTGAGTGAAATTATATGGTATTTGTCTTTCTCTGACTGATTTATTTCGCTTAGCATAACACCCTCTAGTTCCATCCACATCATTGCAAATGGCAAGATTTCATTCTTTTTGATGGCTGAGTAATATTCCATTATATATATATATATCTCAGTTCTTCTTTATCCACTCATCTATCGATGGACATCTGGGCTCTTTCCATATTTTGGCTATTTTTTAATATTTTTTTAAGATTTTATTTATTTACTTGACAGAGAGCACAAACAGGGGGAGAGGCAGAGGGAGAAGCAGGCTCAGGCTCCCCACTGAGCAGAGAGTCCAATGCGGGGCTCCATCCCAGGACCCTGGGATTATGAACTGAGCCAAAGGCAGACACTTAACTGACTGAGACACCCAGGTGCCTCTGGCTATTGTTTTTTAGACTCCACATATAAGTGAAATCATTTGGCATTTGTCTTTCTCTGTCTGACTTATTTCACTTACAATAAATACTCTCTAGGTCCATCCATCTTGTTGCAAATGGCAAGATCTCATTTGTTTTTAATTCTGTACATCTCTCCTTTTTTTTTTTTTCATCACAGTATGTGTACTCATTAATCTAAATCACCTATTTCACCCATCCTTCCACCCACCTCCCTGCTGGTAACCATTAGTTTGTTCTCTATAGGTAAGAGTCTGTTTCTTGGTTTATCTCTCTTTTTTTTCCTTTGTTAGTTTTGTTTCTTAAATTCCACATATGCATGAAATCATATGGTATTTTTCTTTCTCTGAGTGGCTTTTTTTGCTTAGCATTATATGCTCTAGCTCCATCCATGTTGTTGCAAATGGCAAGATGTCCTTCTTTGTTATGGCTAAATAATATCCCATAATATTATTATATACATATAACACATCTTCTTTATCCATTCATCTATTGATGGACACTTGGGTTGCTTCCATAATTTCGCTATTGTAAATAATACCACAATAAACATAGGGGTGCATATATCCTTTGGAATTAGTGTTTTTGTGTTTTGTATTTTTTGGATAAATAATCAATAGTATGATTCCTGGATCACAGAGTAGTTCTATTTTTAATTTTTTGAAGAATCTACATGCCATTTTCCAGAGTGGCTATACCAGTTTGCAATCCCACCAACAGTGCATGAGTGTTCCTTTTTCTCCACATCCTTGCCAACACCTGTTGTTTCTTGTGTTGTTCTTACAGGCTATTCTTACATTCTACCCATTTTTTAATTGGATTATTTGATTTTGAGGTGTTGAGTTGTATCAGTTCTTTATACATTTTGGATACTATCCCTTTATTGGATATGTCATTTGCAAATATCTTCTCTCATTCAGTAGGTTGTATTTTAGTTTTATTGATTATTTGCTTCACTGTACAGAAGTTTTTTATTTTGATGTAATCCCAATAGTTTATTTTTGCTTTTATTTCCCTTGGCTATGGAGACATATCTAGACAACTGTTGCAATGGCCAATGTCAGAAAAATTGGTTTCAGGTCTCCCATTTAAGGTTTTAATCCATTTTGAGTTTATTTTTGGTATGGTCTAAGAAAGTGGTCCACTTTCATTCTTTTACATGTTGCTGCCCAGTTTTCCCAACACCATTTGATGAAGGGAACATCTTTCCTATTGCATATTTTTGCCCCCTTTGTTGAAGATTAATTGGCTATGTAATCATGGGTTTATTTCTGGGCTTTCTATCCTGTTCCATTGATCTATGTGTCTATTTTTGTGCCAGTACCATACTGTTTTGATTAGTACAAATTTGCACTATAACTTGAAATCTGGACTTGTGATACCTCCAGCTTTGTTTTTCTTTTTCAAGATTGTTTTAGCATTCCAGGGTCTTCTGTGGTTCCATAAATTTCAGGATCATTTGTTCTAATTCTGTGAAAAATGCTGTTGGTATTTTGATAGAGATTGCATTAAATCTGTAGATTGTTTTGGGTAGTATGGAAACTTTAACAATATTTGTTCTTCTAATTCATGAGCATGAGATATCTTTTCATTTGTGTTGTCTTCAATTTCTTTCATCAGTGTTTTATAATTTTCAGAGTATAGGACTTTCACTTCCTTGGTGAAGTTTATTCTTAAGTATTTTGTTATTTTTGATGCAATCGTAAATTGGATTGTTTTCTTCATTTCTCTTTCTGTTGCTTCATTAATAGTATATAGAAATGCAATAGATTCTGTACATTAATTTTGTATCCTGTGCCTTATTGAATTCATTTATCAGTTCTAGTAGTTTTTTGGTGGAGTCCTTAGGGCTTTCTATATATAGGATCATGTCATCTGCAAATAATGAAAGCTTCACTTCTTCCTTACCAATTTGGATGCCTTTTATTCCTTTTATTCTTATTTTTATTTTTATTTTTGCATGATTGCTGTGGCTAGGACTTCAATGCTATGCTGAATAAAAGTGGCAAGAGTGGACATCATTGTCCTGTTCCTGATCTTACGGGGAAAGCTTTCAGTTTTTCACCATTGAGTATGATGTTAGCTGTGGGTTTTTCATATATGACCTTTATTAAACCTACTTTGTTGAGGGTTTTTATCATGAATGCATGTTGTACTTTGTAAAATGCTTTTTCTGCACCTATTGAAATGATCATATGATTTCTATCCTTTCTCTTATTGATGTGATGTGTCACATTCATTGATTTGCAAATATTGAACCACCCTTGCATCCCAGGAATAAATCCCATTTGATCATGGTGAATTTTTTTTTAATATATTATTGGATTCAGTTTGCTAATGTTTTGCTGAGGATTTTTGCATCTATGTTCATCAGACATATTGTCCTGTAGTTCTCTTTTGTGTAGTGTCTTTATCTGGTTTTGGTATCCTCCCAGAATGAATTTGGAAGTTTTCCTTCCTTTTCTATTTTTTGGAATAGTTTGAGAATAATAGGTAATAACTCTTTTAATAATTTTTTATTGTTATGTTAATCACCATACATTACATCATTAGTTTTTGATGTGTTCCATGATTCATTGTGCATAACACCCAGTGCTCCACGCAGAATGTGCCCTCTTTAATACCCATCACCAGGCTAACCCATCCCCCCACCCCCCTCCCCTCTAGAACCCTCAGTTTGTTTTTCAGAGTCCATCGTCTCTTCTTTAAACGTTTAGTAGAATTCACCTGTGAAGCCATCTAGTCCTGGACTTTTATTTGCTCAGAGTTTTTTTATTAATGATTCAATTTCATTGCTGGTAATTGTTCTGTTCAAATTTTCTGTTTCTCCCTGCTTCAATTTTAGGAGGTTATATGTTTCTAGAAATTTATCTGTGTCTTCTAGTTTGTCCAATTTGTTGGCATATAATTGTTCATAATATTCTCTTATAATCTTTTGTATATCTGTGGTGTTGGTTGTTATGTCTCCTCTTTCATTTCTGATTTTGTTTATTTGAGTCCTCTCTCTCTTTTTTGATAATTCTGGGTAAGGTTTATCAGTTATGTTGATCTTTTCAAAGAACCAGTTCCTGGTTTCATTGATCTGTTCTATTGTGCTTTTTTTAGTTTTTATTTTGTCTATTTCTGCTCTAATCTTTATTATTTCTTTCCTTCTACTGGTTTGGGGTTTTGTTTGTTGTTCCTTTTTTAGCTCCTTTACATATAAGGGTAGGTTGTTTATTTGATATTTTTCTTGATTCTTGAAGTACGCCTGTATTGCTATAAAATTCTTAGAATCACTTTTGCTGTATCCCAAAGATTTTGGACCTTTGTGTCTTCATTTTCATTTGTCTCCATTTATTTTTCATTTCCTTTTTGATTTCTTGGTTGACCCATTGATAGTTCAGTATTTAAATTCCATATATTTGTGCTCTTTCCAGATTTTTTCTTATGGTTTATTTCTTTATTTAAATTCCATATATTTGTGCTCTTTCCAGATTTTTTCTTATGGTTTATTTCTAGTTTCATAGAGTTGTGGTCAGAAAAGATGCATGGGGGACGCCTGGGTGGCTCAGTCGGTTAAGTGTCTGCCTTTGGCTCAGGTCGTGATCCTGGGGTCCTGGGATCAAGTCCCGTGTTGGGCTCCTTGGTTGGTGGGGAGCCTACTTCTCCCTCTGCCTGCCACTCTCCCTGCTTGTGCTCTCTGTCTCTCTCTCTCTCTCTCTGACAGGTAAATAGATGAAATCTAAAAAAAAAAAAAAAGATGCATGGAATGACTTTGATGTTTTTCAATTTATTGAGACTTGTTTTGTGGCCTAATATGTGATCTATTCTAGAGAATGTTCCATATGCACTTGAAGAGAATGTGCATTCTGCTGTTTTAGGATGGAATGTTCTGAATATACGTGTTAAAGCCATCTGGTTCAATGTATCATTCAAAGGCACTGTTTCTTTGATTTTCTGTTTGGATGATCTGTCCACTGATGTAAGTGGGGTGTTAAAGTCTACCACTATTATTGTATTACTACCAATTACTTCCTTTTTGTTTGTTATTACCTGCTTTAAGTATTTGGGTGCTCCTATGTTGGGTTCATAAATATTTACCATTGTTATATCTTCTTGTTGTGTTATCCCCTTAATGATTATACAGTGTCCTTCTTTGTCTCTTGTCACAGTCTTTGTTTTAAAGTCTATTTTGTCTGATATGAGTATTGTTACCCTGGCTTTCTTTTCCATCCATCTGCATTGTAAATGCTGCTCCATCCCTTTTTCACAGAATCTAATTTTTTATGGCTGAGTAATATTCCATTATATCTATATGCCACATCTTCTTTATCCATTCATCTATCAGTGGACACTTGGGTTGCTTTCATATCTTGGTCTTTGTACATAAGGCTGCAATAAACATAGGGGTTCATATATGTTTTTGAATTAAGGTTTTTGTTTTCTCCCGGTAAATACCCTAGATGTGAGACATAAAACCATAAATCTCCTAGAGGAAAACAGGCAGTAATTTCTTTGATATCAGTCATAGCAACATTTTTCCTAGATATGTCTCCTCAGGCAAGGGAAATAAACACAAAAATAAACTAGTGGGACTATACCAAGATAAAAATCTTTTTGCACAGCAAAGGAAACCATCACAAAACAAAAAGGCAACCTACTGAATGGGAGAAGATATTTTCAAATTATATATCTGATAAGGGTTAACAGTCAAAAAATATTTGTTGTGTAAACAACTCAACACCAAGAAAACACAAATAATCCGAATGAAAAATGGGCAGAGGACCTGAATAGACATTTTTCCAAAGAAAACATACAGATGGACAACAGACACATGAAAAGATGCTGAACATCACTCATCATCAGGAAAATTCAAATCAAAACCATATGAGATGTCACCTTACACTTGTCAGAGTGGCTAGAATCAAAAAGACAAGAAATAACAAGTGTTGGCAAGATGTGGGGAAAAAGGGACCCTCAAGCACTGTTGGTAGAAATGTAAATTGGTATAGACACTGTGGAAAACAGAATGGAGGATCCTCAGAAAATTAAAAATAGAAATTCCATATGATTCAGTAATTCCACTACTGGATTTTTACCCATATTATTTTATTGTTTTTGATACTATTGTAAATTGGATCAATTTATTTGTTTTTCAGAAATTTTGTTATTAGTATATAGAAATTCTACTGATTTTGTATGTCAATTTTGTATCACGCAACTTTACTGAATTCATTGGCCAGATCTCATCAGTATTTTTAGTTTGAGTCTTTAAAATTTTCCATATACAAACCCATGTTATCTGCAGACGATTTTACTTCTTATTTTCCAACTCTGATACTTTTTCTTTTCTTTTTTGCCTGATTGATCTAGGTCTTCCATTACTATGTTACATAGGATTGATGAGAGTAGGCACCCTTGTCTTATTCCTGAGCTTAGAGGAAAAGCTTTCAATCCATTCACCGTTGAGTATAACATTAGTTGTGGGCTTGTCATATATGGCCTTTATTATGTTGAGATATATTCCTTCTATGCCTAATTTGTTAAGAGTTTATATAATGAATGAATGTTGAGTTTTGTCTAATGCTTTTTATACATCTACTGAGACAATCATATAATTCTTTTTTCTCATTCCAGTAATGTATCACATTGATTGATTTATGTATATTGAACCTTCCTTGTATTCCATGGATAAATCCCACTTGATCATGGTGAATGATCCTTTTAATGTGATAGTGAATTCAGTTTATTAGCATCTTATTGAAAATGTTTATTTCTATATTCGTCAGGGATATTGACCTGTAGTTTTCTTTTCTAGTAGAGTCCTTTTCTTGTTTGGTATCAGAATAATGCTGGTTTTATAAAATGAGTTTGTCAGTGTTTCCTCCTCTTCAATTTTTTTGGAAGAATTTGAGAAGTATTGATGTTAATTCTTCTTTAAATGTTTGGTAAAATTCACCAATGAAGCCAGGGTTTTTATTCATTGGGAGATTTTCAATTACTAATTCCATGTCCTTACTAGTTAATGATCTGTTCAGATTTTCTGTTTGTTCCTGATAAGTCTTGGTAAGTTGTACATCTCTCAGATGTTTCCATTTCTTCTAGATTGTCCAGTTTGTTGGCATATGGTTGTTCATAGTAGCTTCTTATGATTTGAATTTCAGTGGTATCAGTTTTAATGTCTCTTTTTTCATTTATAATTTTATTGATTTAGGTCCTTTCTCTTTTTGCCTTGTTTAGTCTAGCTAAGGGCTTGTCAATTTTGTTTGTATTTTCAAAGAACCAACTCTTAATCTTTTCTATTGTTTTTTGTTCTCAATTTCATTTATTTCTGCTCTAATCTTCATTATTTTTTTTCTTCTTCTAACTTTGGGTGCAGTTTGTTTTTCTTTTCTGTGTTCCTTAAGGCATAAAGTTAGGTTGTTTATTTGGGTCTTTCAGGCTTCTTAACCTAGGCCTTTATTGCTATGAACTTCCCTCTTAGAACTGCTTTTGCTGCATTCTCATAAGTTCTGGTATGTTGTGTTTCCATTATTGTTTGTCTCAAGAAATTTTTTTATTTCCCCTTTAATTTCTTCTTTGTTCAGGAGATTGTTGTTCACTTCCCATGTGCTCATGAATTTTCCAATTTTCCTCTTGTTATTGATTTCTAGTTCCATGCCATTTTTACCAGAGAAGATAACTGGTATTATTTCTATCTTCCTGGATTTGCTGAGACTTCTGTTGTGGCCTAGCATAAAGTCTATCTTATAAAATGTTCCATGTGCACTTGAGAAGAATGTGTATTCTGCTGCTGTTGGATAGAACATTCATTTGGTCTATACAGTGTTGCTCAAATTTGCTGTTTCCTTATTGATTCTCTAGATGATCATCAACTGTTGAGAGTGGGGTATTAAAGTCCCCTACAATTATTGTATTACTGTTTATTCATCCTTTAGTTCTGTTTTTGCTTTTTATATCTAGGTGCTCTGATGTTGGATGCATAAATATTTATAATTGTTATGTCTTCTTGATGTATTGACCCATTTATCTTTATATAATGACTTTGTCTCTTCCTACCATTTTTAAAGTCTCTTGTCTGATAAAAAATAACTATTCCTGCTTTTTTGTTGCTGTTGCTATTTGCTTGAAATGTCTTTTACATCTCTTCACTCTCATTTATATGTGCATTTAAGGCTAAAATGATTCTCTTGTAGGCAGCATATTCTTGGATCTTGGTTTTTTAATCCATTCAGCCATTCTGTTTCTTTTGGAGAATTTAATCCCTTTACATTTAAAGTTATTTTGAGGGGCACCTGGGTGGCTCAATCATTAAGCATCTGCCTTCAGCTCAGGTCATGGTCCCAGGGTGCTGGGATCGAGCCCCATGTCAGGCTCCCTGATTGGTGGGAAGCCTGCTTCTCCTTCTCCCACTCTCCCTGCTTGTGTTCCCTCTTTCGCTATGTCTCTGTCAAATAAGTAAATAAAATCTTTTAAAAAAATAATTTTGATAGGTAAGGACTTACTATTGCCATTTGGCTAATTATTTTATGCTTTTTGTAGCTCCATAGTTCTTTTGTTATCCTGATGTCTTTTTTTTGTGTGTGCTTTAATGTTTTTTTGGAATCGGTATGCTTTGACTTCTTTATCATGTTCTTTTGTGTAATTACTACAAGGATTTTCCTTGTGTTTACCATAAGGTTTACATAAAATATCTCAAACTTGTAACACTCTATGTTCAACTGATAACAAATTAACTTCAATATAATGCATATATGTTATACTTTTACGTCTCCCCTCACATTTTAGGTTATTTCTGTTACAATTTACTTGTTTTTTATATTGTGTAACTAACAGATTATTGTATTTGATTATTTTTGCTACATTTTTTAACTTTTAAACTGGAGTTGTGAGTTATTCGTTACTATTACCATTGTAGAATCTAATTATGACTATATATTTTCTATTACCAATGAGATTTACATTATGCTTTTATGATGTTAACTAATGTTCCTTTACCTCCCTTCAAAAAGCTCCCTGTAGAATTTCTTGTAAGACAGGTATGGTGGTAATAAACTCCCACAGCTTTTGTTTGTTTGAGAAAGTCTTTATCCTTCCTTTGTTTATGAAAAACAGCATTGCCAGGTATAGAATTCATGGTTGACAGTTATTTTCTTTTCAATATTTTGAATATGTCATCCCATTCTCTCCTGATCTGAAAAGTTTCTGGTAAGAAATCTGTTGATTTTCTTATGGGGGTTCCCTTATGTATAACTTCTCTCTTTTCTCTTGCTGATCTCAAAATTCTTTATCTTTGACTTTTGAATTTTTAATTATAATGTGTCTCAGTGTAGCCCTATTTGGGTTCAATCCATCTGGGATTCTTTGGGCCTCATGGATCTGCACTTCCATTTCTCTCCCCTGGTTCAGGAAGTTTACAGCCATTATTGCTTTAAATATACTTTCTCTATCTTTCTCTTCTCTTCTTATTCTGGAATTCCAATAATGCTAATATTATTTCTTTTCATTGTGTCCCATAATTCCCATAGGATTTATTCACTCTTTTTCATTCTTTTTTCTTTTTGTTCCTCTCACGGTGTAATTTCCTATGTCTTAATCTTCCAAATTGCTAATTCTTTTTTCTTCATGATCCAGTCTACTTTTGAAAGTCTTTATTTAATTCTTCAGTTCAGTTATTGTATTTTTCAACTCTAGGATTGTTTTGTGTTTTGTTTTTGTTTTTTTTTTTTTTTGATGGTTGCTATTTCCTTGTCAAACTTCTTGTTTTGTTTATGCATCATTTTCCTGATTTCATTTAGTTGTCTGTGTTTTCTTGTAGCTTACTGAATTTCCTTAAGAGGATTATTCTGAATTTTCTGACAGTTCACAGACTATATTTCTTTAGGGTCAGCTTTTTGGAGCTTTATTAGTTTTCTTTGGTGGTGTCATATTTACCTGATTTTTTTAAATTATCCTTGAATCTTTATGTTGATATTTGTGCATTTGAGTAATGTGACTCCTCTTTCAGACTTTACGGATCCACTTTGGCGGAGATAGTTCTTCACCAGTTAGCGCAGTTTGGTTTTCTGGGTGTGTCTGCTAGTAATGTCTTTGGGTAGGTGGGGCCTGCTATTATGGTCTATTTTGGGGTGAGGCAACTATTTGAGCTCGGAGAATAGGGATGGGGGTATACCACTGGCTGAGAACAGTTGGATAAGACTACTGGCTGGGTTCCCTACCCAAAGATGGACTTTGCAATTGACTGAATTCTCTAATCAGGTTTGCTAGATAGACAGGACTGGGTACTATATTCAGTAGTAGAGGGAGTAATGATTTAACTTTGCTGCACTGAAAGGGCAGCAGGCCAGGGCCCAGGGCCTGTACAGCTCATTTGGAAGCCCAAATCAGGCTGAGTTTGCACTAAATTTTCTGGTCAGGTGAAGCCACCAGTTTTGCTCTGCAGAGAGGGAAAGCCACGAGCTGTGTCTATGTTCCAGTGCCATGGTACATAGGGCTGTTGAATGGGTTTTGTAGCTTCCTGTGTGTTCTGGTTAGGTTCTCTGGTTGGACAGGCCAAAGTATGTATCAATGATGAGTAGGGCTATGAACTAGATTCCCTGCCTGGGCACAGTGGGAGAAGCAGCTCTAAAATTGGTAAAGCTATTTGTTGTCCTAACTTAAGCTGACCCATGCCCCAAGTTCCCTGGCCAAACTGGGCCACTGGCTTTGCACCACAAACTATTAGCTCTGTCTGTCCTCTCAGCTCAACAGCCACTGGGACACACAGCTCCCAGGAGTTGTCACCAGCCATTCTGGTCAGATGGAGTGGGAAGATACTTTCCACAGTGGGTAGGGCTATGACTCAGCACCTTGCCTGAGTATGGACACACCAGGCTCTACGCCTGGCAAAACTTTTTGTCTGGGGATCTGAATCATGCAGATCTGCACCCTGCTGAGGGCATCACTGACTTGGTTCTATAGAAGAGCAAAAGCCACTGGTTAGGATTACTACTTGGGCACTGCATGTATGAACTCAGTCTGCCAACATCTGTGTGCTGGTTGTTGCAAGCCATTCTCCCTTTTCTATTACAGTCATATTCCTAGTGGCTGGGCCCTGCAGATTACCCTGCAGTCCTTGTGGTGCAAGATCAGAGTAGGGGCTCCCACAAAGTGACCCACAAGTGCTAGGGTAGGCTGGTTCTCCTTCCTGAATTCTCTTTCCCACTGAAAGATCAGGCAACTCAGCACTGCACCGTCCTGGGGGAGGGGCAATGTGGTCAACATGTAGCCATTTCTCTTACCCTTCTAGTACGGTCTCTCTTGGTCTCTGAGATGCAGTGGGCCACTTGTTCTATGATTCACTCAGTGGTGTCTCATTCTTAAATAGATATTTGTTTTCCAGGTGAGGGAGAGAAAAGTCAAGAATGACCTATGCTGCCATTTTGGTGATGTCACTCTCCTCAACCCCAGTTATTATTTTTGCTTTTTGTCAAACCAATATTGCCATCCATGAGAATGGAAGCCAGGGCGTTAATTATTACTTTGTCTTTTACATTATGCTATGTAGTAGACCAACTATCCTAACCCTGAGATAATCATCTAAGGCAATATTGCCCAGCATGTGTTCATCCTGAATTTTAACAAATGTTACAAGGGTGTGGGAGAGTCATATCTCTCTGGAAAATGCTGGGATAAACAAAGGAAAGTAAACATCTTTACTGCAGGACTTCTCATAGCCTTTAATGTTCTAACGTGTATTGTGCATTTCTGAGAGCACTAAAATATGTAGTTTTTTGCTTTGTTAAGTTTTTGCTAAACTTATTTGACTGTAGAACTCTCCCACAACGGTACCCACAGCATCTCAAGTTCTTTGGAATGATCTGAATTGCTAAACCAAGTCCTGTATCCAGACAGCCTTTCTGTACATTTGTATCTTAGTCCCATATATGCTATATTTACAATTAAGATATATTTTAACCCATAACAAATGCTTTCTCTCTCAGTTCCTGCCCTGGTGACCCCTGTAGTTGGTGGTATTTCCAGGTGGATTTGAGTCAGGGGGCATAAAAAGGCATAGTTTCTTACCCAAATCAGGAAAAAAAAAAGGCATTCCAGAATGCCATGAAGACAAGGTAGTCCCTTAGTGCTTGGCATCATTTGGGCAAGATGAAATGTGGCTGCTCTACTTGCACTAAAAATAACAATTCACATATGAAGAGCAGATGCAGAGAGGTTTCATATGCCCCATGTCATTTCTAAACAACTGAGATAGGTATGATCATCCCCATTTTACAGATGAAAAACAGCAAGATTATGCATATATTTTAAGGTTACTCAGCAGAACCAGGACTCAAAATCATGTCTAGACATTTCGAATCCTGTGCTTCTTTTAATACCTTGTAATGATCCAAACTCATTAAGTACTTGGTGCTAAGCATTCTACTGCTGGGACAGGAGGCAGTGTTGAGGATATGCTCTTGCCCTTGATTAATCTCCAAGAAGAAAGGAATAAGCATGGTATCTTTAAAGAGTTCCCTTTTAGGGCACATGCACTCCAATGTTTATAGCAGCAGTGTCCACAATAGCCAAACTATGGAAAAAGCCTAGATGTCCATCAACATGTGAATGGATAAAGAAAATGTGGTATATATATATATATATATATATATATATATATATATATATATACACACAACGGAATATTATGCAGCCATCAAAAAATGAAATCTTGCCATCTGCAATGACATGGATGGAACTAGAGGGTATTATGCTAAGCGAAATAAGTCAATCAGAGAAAGACAAGTATCATATGATCTCACTGATATGGGGAATTTGAGAAACAAGACAGAGGATCATAGGGGAAGGGAGGGAAAAATGAAACAAGATGAAACCAGAGAGGGAGACAAACCATAAGAGACTCTTATCTCGGGAAACAAACTGAGGGTTGCTGGAGTGGTGGGGGATGGGAGGAATGGGGGGACTGGGGGATGGACAGTGGGGAGAGTATGTGCTATGGTGAGCGCTGTGAATTGTATAAGACTGATGAATCACAGATCTGTACCCCTGATACAAATAATACATTATATGTTAATTTAAAAAAAAGAGTTCCCTTCTATTGCCAAAGTTAGCCATACTCATTACAAAAGGTCAGCAACTGCAAATAAGCAAAAAGAAGAAAAAATCAAAATACCAATAAACACCCATAACTATCTATCCAGAAAAAACTACTGTTGACACCTTGGTGTATAATGTTTCAAACCCTCTTCTATGTATATTAGATTCTATTATGCATTTTCTTTCATATGCTTGTGATTTGGAATTGGGCCGTGTCTTCCAATGGATGTTCATATTCAATGTGGTAGTGCTTCCCACACAAATATGGTTAGGGTTATCATATAGATGATGTATCTTAAAATCATGGCATCTTAGAGTCAATTAGAAATCTTTTTTTTCCCAAAATTATGTCAGATTGCTGTTTTGGAACCTGCTTTTATCATCTCCCATATTTCTTTTTTTTTTTTTTTTAAAGATTTTAATTTATTTATTTATTTTTGAGAGAGACAGAATGAGAGATGACAGCACGAGAGGGAAGAGGGTCGGAGGGAGAAGCAGACTCCCTGCTGAGCAGGGAACCCGATGTGGGACTCGATCCTGGGACTCCAGGATCATGACCTGAGCCGAAGGCAGTCGCTTAACCAACTGAGCCACCCAGGCGCCCATCTCCCATATTTCTTGGCATCATTACATGTCAAGAGATATATTTCTACAAAAATTTATTTAGTGGATGCAAAACAGTCCACTGACTGTCTGTACCATATGTTTTTTTTTTAAACCAAACACCTATTGCCTGCCATTTAAATCATTTACAACTATAAAAAATAAATAAGTAAATTGTTTACAACTATAAACAGCACTAAGCAACAGATATCAATCGAGCAACTGAGGTCTTACTAGGTGCCAGACATAGTACTGAGTGCTAGAGATATGGCAATGAACAAAATAGATACGGACCCAACCTTCCAGGGACTAATCTAGTGGGGATAGCAAGCATTAAATCAGTAAGCACATTAATAAATATTCACAGAGGTTTATAAACTATCAAACACTATGAATGATAAGAACAATCTTTCTTTGGGGGCGCCTGGATGGCTCAGTCGTTAAGCGTCTGCCTTCGGCTCAGGTCATGATCCCAGGGTCCTGGGATCGAGCCCCGCGTCCGGCTCCTTGCTCGGCGGGAAGCCTGCTTCTCCCTCTCCCACTCCCCCTGCTGTGTTCCCTCTCTCACTGTGTCTCTCTCTGTCAAATAAATAAAATCTTTTTAGAAAAAGAAAAAAAGAACAATCTTTCTTTGGATTAGCCAAGCATGAAAGGCTTCTCTAAGGAAGGGACAATTAAGCTGAGATCTGAAGGATAAGAAATAGACAGTGAAGGGAAGGCTGCACCAAAGTCAACTCCCACAAGTCAAGTATGAAATACCTACTTTCTTACCAATATGGAACAGTCTCCTTTTTTTTTTCTTTACTGCTCTGCTGTGGAGGGGGACTAATTTTTTTAAATTAGCATTTAATATTTGTAAAGTTGAGCATTTATTTTTACTTCATGCCGTTTCCTCTCCACCAGAAGAGCTAATCAATAGCATTGTGTTCTCAGCTGTGACAAGCTGTGTCTACTACACAAAACCATAGCATAAACCCCAGGCAGTGGTTCCCAAATTATGCTCCCTCTGGGCACTTTAGAGTACAGTGGAATCACCTGAGCACTTGTCAGAAATGTGAATTCTCAAGCCCCACCAAGACCAACTGAATCAGAAACTCTGTGGGTAGGGCCCAGCACCCAGTGTTTGAACAAGTCCTCTCCATGATTCTGACCTCTGATTAAGTTTGAAAACAACTTTCAAGGGGATACTCAATGGATATTTGTGGATGGATGTAGGTCATCTCACCAACAGAACCACCAAAGACAAATCAGAATATGGGCCTCAGTTGCAACAATGACAAAAAAAAAAAAAGGCTTGAAAAGAGTTCATTCATTCATTCTCCAACAAATAATTTTTGAGCATCTACTATGCAGCAGACACTGTGCAAGGTGCTGAAGACTCAAGAAGTAACACAAGGGTCCCTGCCCTCACAAAGCTCATTGTCTGGTGGAGCAGTTCCTTGTTAAAATGAGTTAAATGGCCAAGAAAAGTTCTAGCTTGCACCTTTTCTTTAATTCTTGGATAGCAGGAAAAGTGAGGCAAAAATAATATAAGTACATTATGGTCAGGATGGGGTAGACAAAAGTAGCAGGCGAGAGGTTGGTCCATCTGACTTGGTCCTGCTGAATCTCCTTTCCAGACTTGCTTCACAACAGAGGTAGATTCCAGATGGGAGAGATGCCAAGGTTCTACACTTCTACACAGTTCTCATTACCCATGTTATTTCTCTAAATTGCATGCATCTTTTACCTTTTCTAGGCAGTATAGCCATGACTTCCCTCGATTCCTAAAATGTGCCCCAAGGATTTACAGTTCTATATTAATGTGATACATAAAATAGAGTCACCTTGACTTTGCATTTATCTGGCTTATGTAAGCTCTAACCTTTTACTGCAGTGCAACAGAAATGCCAGATCCACTTTGTCTAGGCATTTAAACAAACATTCTGATTCTAGGGGCGCCTGGGTGGCTCAGTGGGTTAAGCAACTGCCTTCGGCTCAGGTCATGATCCTGGAGTCCCGGGATCGAGTCCCACATCGGGGTCCCTGCCCAGCAGGGAGTCCGCTTCTCCCTCTGACCCTCTTCCCTCTCGTGCTCTCTATCTCTCATTCTCTCTCAAATAAATAAATAAAATCTTTAAAAAAAAATAAACAAACATTCTGATTCTAAATAATATATTGGGGGCCCTGGTGACCATGAGAGCATGACAACCTGTAGAGGGTCAAGAATTAAGCCACTGATCCAAGAACTGGTATAGAGGGAAACACCAGGCTCTGGCTCAGCTCGTCCTCCAAGGAGAACTGCTCATTGTAGTGAGAGCTTTGGAAAGAGCTCCAGAACTTTTCCTTCCACTGGCTGTAAGCCAACAAAGCCATCCAGATGAGGGTTCTAATGAGCTCACCATCCCACCAAGTTCCATGGTCTTGAATGAAATTTTTAAAAATATTCAATGCTAATCCAGAAGAAATAAATTTTAAAAACAGAGGGAAAGAGTCTGCTACTAGTTTTCTCTCCCCCCAGAGCAGGATTTCTCAACCTCAGCACTCTTGATGTTTTAAGCCAGATAATTATTTGTTGTGGGGCCATCCTGTGCACTATAAGATGTATAGCAGTATCCCTGGCCTCCACCCACTAGATGCTAATAGCTCCCTCCCTCCCAAATTGTGACAACCAAAAATGTATTGAATTATCACTGATGTTCCTTGCCTCCAGTTGAGAACCACTGTCCTAGAAATAAGTGCAGTTAGAGATCCTGGACATTAACTCTTGGGGAACCACACAGACTATATTTTCCAAGCCTGATGGATCAAATCAGTCTACATATAGAGGATACCACTTCAGGGTTCACATAAATAATTTGGATATTTAACTCCCTCCCACATATAATATTTTTTCAACGGCCTCCCTTGACTTTAAACAACCCAGCATTATTGGAGCAATAGCACTAAAGATGAATTCCTGAAGGCCAACGTTTAGGGGCCCCAAATCAAGTTATGATGACTGGTCCTTTATATTTTTCGCATCTGTAACATATTTGAGTTCAGTGTAACATTCATTGGTTCTTTTCTATGCAGGAGCCTATAATCCTCATACCACCTGTATTAGTTTCCTGTGGTGGCTGTAATGAATCACCACATATTTGGTGGCTTAAAACCACAGAAATGTATTCTCTCACAGTTCAGGAGACCACAAGTCTGAAATCAGCATTACTGGGCCAAAATCAAGGTTAGGAGGGCCACATACCCTCCAGAGGGTCTAGAGGAGAATCTTCTGTTCTTTAACTCTTGCAGCTTCTGGTGGCTACCAGAATCCCATGATGTGTGAACACACCACTCCAATGTCTGCCTCCATAGTCCCATTACCTCCTCATTTTCTCTGTGTTGTCAAATTTCCCTCTGTCTCCCTCTTATAAAGATGCATGTGATTGAATTTAGGACCTCCCAAATAATCCAGGATAATTTCCCCATCTTAAAATCCTTAATTTAATCACACCTCTAAAGACGTTATTTTGCCATATGAGGTAACATTCACAAGTTTCAGAAATTAGGACATGAATATTTTTTAGGGGGGGTTACTATCAGCCTACCACATCACCCTTGTGAGGCAGGTAAAATACAAAGATTATAACTTCCATTTTATAGATGAGGAAATACTGGCATAAAGAAGTTAAATGACTTATAAGAGGTTGCATAATGAGAGACTGGCAGTGATGGGGCAAAAATCCAGGGCTCCTAATTCCTCTTTTTAATTAACTATTGGCCCAGAGGAATAGAGTCATTTTTCCCTTTCCTTCAGAAAACATAGTTAAAAGCACTGTGGAGTTTGTATAATCAAGAGGGATTAAGAAGTGGAATTTCTAGGCTAGGGGAAATTGTGGCAAATGCCATATCATGCTGAGGGGCTTAGGGGTTGGCAACTACATAGAATCTCCCAAGATATTGGAATAGCACAGGGGAATCAAAGTAGATTTAACCTGGTATTAGAAGAAGGCAAACTGTAGTATTTTAATATTCATTGAGCCCATGACAGCATGCTGTTTCATTTCCTATTCAGCATCTACATTGGCAATGCTGAGTAGGCATATGTTATACACAATTTTACAAAACTTTTTCACACAATAGTCTCTGGCTGGATTCTCACAACACCTCTCTCTGTATGCAAGGGCAATCATTATCGTTATCCCATTTTATGGATGAGGAAACTGAGGTTTGGGAAGTTAAGTGACTTTCCCAAGCTGGAATAAAATCCAAGCTTTCTTCCTCTTATCACAATTTTCTCTTCTAAATGCTACCTCTCGGTTAAGAATGAAATATGCAGATGTCTCGTAAAATTATCAAGATGTCAGTATAGATGGCAAATGCCACTTTATATATACAGTTATGTAGTTAACCCTCAAGAGACTCAAATATCCTTCAGACACTTTTCATGTAATTTGGATACATGAACAACAGGTGGCAGTAAGTTCCTTGGGTAAGTGGTTTGAATGATCAAATTTAAACCCTTATGTGTGGGCTTACCTTAGACTACAACAAAAATTGTGGATTTCTAGGACTTCACATTTTATAAAGAATATTATACTTTGCTGGTCTATCTTATTTTAAATACTATGTTTAGATATGTTTAAAGATCAGGCACAGAAAATCATTTATAGAAAAAATATATATATATACACATATATATATTTGTTGACTTTCAAAATAATCCATTATCAACTACAGTTTAACTAAAGCATGGTCTCATCCTCCGACTATAATTAGGATGCTGTATTCTACTTCAATCTGAATCTTTATTTTTATTTTTTATTTTTTTAAAGATTTTATTTATTTATTTGACAGAAAGAGAGATAGCGAGAGCAGGAACACAAGCAGGGGGAGTGGGAGAGGGAGAAACAGGCTTCCTGCCGAGCAGGAAGCCTGATGTGGGACTCGATCCCAGGACCCTGGGATCATGACCTGAGCCGAAGGCAGACGCTTAACGACTGAGCCACCCAGGCACCCCTGAATGTTTATTTTTAAATCAAATTCCTTCCTGACTAGTACATGGCTTCAAGATTTCTATTTGCCTTACCAACAAAAGAGCCATGGGCTCTTTTTCTTAGGTGGAAAAGTTTTTATTCTTCCCCAGTTTCTATCTAAGACTCCATGGAAAATGCTTCTAGAATGAGAAAAGACTAGGTAAGACCGTTTCTCCTTTTGAGTTTCCTCTCTATCTTTTCTGCCTCTTCTCAGCAGAGAAACTATCCAACAGCAATTTGTTAATTACTGCAAGCACAGAGCCCCATAGCTTTTCTTGCTATAAGAATGAGGTAAATTTTTATGCTAGCCCTAAAAGATAGTACCTTAGTTTGTTAGGGCTGCTATAATAAAATACTATAAATGGGGGCTTGTAAACAACAAACATTTAGTTCTCACAGTTCTGGAAGCTGGGAAGTCCAAGATCAAGATGCCAGTAGGTTTGGTGTCTGGTGAGGACCCACTTCTTAGTTCAAAGACATCCATCTTTTCACTTTGTCCTCACAAGACAGAAAGGGCTACGGAGCTCTCTGGGGTCTCTTTTTAGGAACACTGATCCCATTCATGAGGACTTCACTGGCATGACCTAATTATCTCCCAAAGTTTCCACCTCCTAATAGTGTCACACTGGGCATTAGCTTCTAACATATGAATTTGAGGGGGGGGGGGGACACAAGTATTTACTCTATAGCAGACCAGAACATCCCTCCTCTTAATAGTTATTTCCAAAGGTAACTTGAAATTTACATGTGATGAGTTTCCTTAGCAAACTGCTAACTACCTACAATATTCCCATAGTACCTTCTGCCACAGGTAGGTTCTTCTTTCTTCCAGGCTGTGATGTAAACCCAAGCTCACACTAAAACAGCAAACTGAAGAACCTACACATTTAAGCACTTTTTATATGGATACGTTTGATGGTCAAAGATACACGGGTACATTGTAGTTAACATGTCTAGTTTGTCACCAACCTTAAAAGTGACACTGTCCAGACTTGGCATTCTGTAAAGAACTGTGACAACTCAGAAGAAATATATGCCACAGTTCTTGTCTCAAGAGGTTTACAATCCAGTTAAGGACATGAGATTCTTTTATTTTATTTTATTTTATTTTATTTTATTTTATTTTATTTTATTTATTTAAGAGAGCGCACACACAGAGGGACAGAGCGAACCAGACTCCCCACTGAGCAGGGAGCCCAGTACAGGGCTCGATCCCTGGACCCCGGGATCAGGACCCGAGCCAAAGCAGACACTTAAATGACTGAGCCACCCAGATGCTCCAAGGAGATGAGATTCTCAAATGAAGCATTTCTATAATATAAATATAATGTGTACATAAGTACTTACCAAAAAGAATGATTGCATATAGTATGAAGTATAGTGGGTTATAGAGACAGGAGGGTTTTGTGGAGGGGAACTTAAACACTGGGGAGACTTCACATAAGCATATACAAGAGATAAGAATAGTTCAGGTGGAGGGACTAAGGCTCACAAAGTAAGAGAGGTGAGAACGAACCTGGTAGGGTTGCAGGACAGAATAGGGACTTGCCTGAATAAAAATTAGGATGGAGAAATATAGTCAAGTTTTATCATGTATCGTTTTAAAGGCAGAGAGTTTGGAAAAGATGATCACCCTGTTAATACTTTTTGTCTGCCCAGTATGGAGACTGGGCTTTAGCAGTAAGAATGAAGGCTCAGGTGGGAGAAAGTCTGTAGTTAGGATTAGTGATAGAGGAGAAGCCGGGTGTGGGGGACTGAAGGGGGCCAATCCATGAGAAGAAGAGGAAAGGGAGGGACCATTACCTTCAGGAGGTAAGCCAAGGAAAAGGAGCAGAAAGCCATCAGCACTAATAGAAGCCCAAAAACAGTCGGAGAAGGGATATGAGTTTTGTTTGGTGTGGTTAGTCTCAGAGGGTGATAGTATATGCACAGAAGAGACCATTGAAGATGTTGACTCAGATAGAGGAAGAGAGTTAAAGGAAAAATATTCCTGCCTCTTGGAGCAACTGAGCACAGCCCATTAATAACATCAGAGTCCTCGGGTCCAATATGACACCTTCTATTTTTCCTCCAAATATACAGCACCATTTATCTTCCCTTCCCACCGATCGTACATTTAATGGTTGTCACGTTGCTCAGGAAACTTGATTGCAACTCTGTCATTTCATGGGTATCAGTTAGAAGGTTTATACCAAAGTCCTTGCAGAAGACAGTTTTCAGATAAGATATGCACTTGTCATATCTGCATTGAGCATCTGTCAGCTTCATCATAGGCAGCAAATAAAGAATTAGTTTCTAATCCTTAACACTCTAGCTTCCCCATGCTGCTTTTCCTGAGTGGATTGAGACATGCAAATTAAGCTTAGTTTATTTGATTTGCATTTGAGTAACCATCCCACTGTCCATAAGGTGACAGATAAAACAAAAAATATTTTCCAAATTGACCAGCTTGCCTAAAACCATTGAGAATGAGAGAAAGAGTCAAGCTATAAAATATCTTTCCTCAATAAGGGGAGCCACGTTCATAAAACATGTTGAAATCTTTCCCACTACAGAGCTATATGCAATATAACCTGTAAAAAAAAAATAGATCAGAGATCCCTGTCATTTTCAAGGCACTGGTCCAAAAACCAACAAACGAAACCTCAGCAAGATATCTTAAATCCTCTTTACCAGCTGAAATGAGGCAGTTGATAATAAAGGAAACATTAAAGAGACAGAATCTTCAAGGTCACCAAAGAGGCAGCTCCACCCCTTATCCTCAAGGTTGCCAGTAGAATATAGTGGTCTTAAGAGTGTGGACTGGATTGTTTAACTGCCAGGGTTCGAACCCCAGGTCTGCCACTTATTAGCTCTGTGCCCTTGAGCAAGTTATGTCAGCTGTCTGAATTTTAGTCTTACAAGATGGAGATAATCACAGTATTTAGCTCATAAAGAGGAGTAAATGGGTCAATGTATTTAAAATACATATGCTCTCTGACACATAGCAAGTATTTAATAGATGGTATGCTCATTAATTATTTCAGTTTCTTTCCAGCCATATGGAAAGTCATCAGTTTCATGGGTATTAGCAGGCAACTATAATTCTAATGCTTACAATTATTAAGAACTTTTATCTATACAAAAAAACATTCATTTAGGCCCTTGTACTGACTGTGACAGATGCTATCATACCCGTACCTCTTCACACTCACCACTTCAAAGCAGGTTACCCCAGCTTCCTACTGCCAGCATTTGCATTTCTTTTCCTGAGGACTCTCTCTGGATGCCAAAACTTGTTTTGCCAACCTGTGTGGCAGGTTGGACATACCAGAGCATTAATGCCCCTAAACCAGACTGACAGGAGTTAGTGTCACCTCCCCTCTCAGGTGGGATAATCCTGAAGCAAATGACTTACACTGCCTCTCAGACTTGCCCCTGAGGCCTAAGGCACCAGTCAGTCTCTGTGGTAGCTAGTGTGATAATGTCCCCTTTAATGCCGGCTTTCTTCCCTTCCTTATTTTACTACCCCATTCTTCTACCAGTGTCCCTTCAACTCTCAAACTAATTTCACTTGAATCCTTGTCTTAGTTTGGGAAGCCCGAACAATGATCTTCTCACAAACCTGTGAGATAGGTAAAGGTAAATATAATTTTGCAATAAGTAGAGTTATGGGTCATGTGAGTATTTAATGGAAGAGCTAGCCCTAGAACCCAAGTCTCTTGACCACCTACATTCTTTTTCTGTTGCCAAAAAATACATATCTAAGCTTTTTCCAGCTCCACACAGATTAATAATGTCAGTAATTCTCTCATTATCCTCCTCCTCGTTGTGTATCAGTTGATCTCCCAGAAGTATGTCTGCACAAGGCAGGAAAGGGTCACACTCCAACTGACTCATATCATTGAACTTTTCCATGTGTGACATGCATATTTATCAGTGTGTTCTTTAAGGGTATAAACTTAACTAGCCATCTACCTAATGAAAACTAAATTATCTATCAGAGTCTGGAAATGGATTGTTCTAAGTTCATCAAAGAGTACAGCTAATAGAGAAGTTCTGAATTAACTAAAACTTTTTTTAAATGACATTTAGCATGGTGGTTACACTGAATACAAATTAAGGTTCTATTAGTGATTTGGAAGGAAACTGGGGACCCGGCGGGCCTAAGGGTCATGTGTATACATATCAATTCTCATTACATTGGGAGACATACAAAAAAAGCTGGGTGCTGATGGTTCCCCACCCAATGCACTACTGGGTAATGATTTATCTATGTGAGGCACCATCTTTTCTGGGCTGTCTCTATGTTCTGTATCTCCCACCCAAAAGGAAAGTACCCCATAACCCTGGGTACTAAAACTAAAGCTAGTTAGATTGAGCATCTGTTAGATGTAGAGCACCAGAAGGTTCCCTACATTGGGGTCTCTTACTTGGAGAGCCTCCTTAATTAATGGCCATCTGGTCCCCCACGAAGGACTGTAATTAGGGAAGCAATGTAGAAGCAGATACACCAGTGAAAAACTTGTCTGTGCTTGCCTTCCCCCCAAGACATTCAGTACTCAGGTGAATGCCAAGGTCACATTGAACTATTTTTATTTTTTCATAAAAAATGATTTGGGTCTAGAGGTTGGGATAAAATAAATCATTGATTGAATTAAGTGACAGACACAGGACTCACTAACATCTGAATGCTCCTCACTGAATCTGATTCAGCACAGATCTGCTGTTTTCATTGTCCCTGTTTTTTCCAGTTGATTTTAGGCTCTGCAAGAAAGTAATAGAGGCTCCCTGCCGCTTCAGGATACATAAAAGAACCAAACAAGACACTTACCTTTGTCAAAAGGATCTGCAAATGTCTTTTTCACTACAAACATGAGTGAAAAACTCCTATCATGATTATTCCTTAAGAGAATAATCAAAGGAGGGTTTTTCATTTAAGTCCCCAAAGACTATTTGCCCAGGAAGAAATCATCTCTGTTGCAATATTCAAACCGAGGAATGTGATCAAACCAGAAGCTTCTATTTTCATGCAAAAATAAAAAATAAAAAGGGGCTTTACCCTGACCCTTTCTATCTACCTCATCTCCCCCATCTACAGGACCTATAGGTAAAAGTCTTCAGAGTCCTCAGCATTAAGTATAAGATGTTCATGAGATCAGAAACTGAGGTTGCAGGAAAGAGGTACAACCCACTGGTGTGCTTAAATTATGGCCCTCAGCTATGGCTTAATTTATTTCTCTGAAAGGTGAAGTAATAAGGGTATCATTTTACAATAACGGAGTGCAACACGGAGCACATTGTCAACTACCTACTGGCTTTACAATAACTTGAATGTTACTGTAAAAAGTGACCCTCTACCTTTCCCAACCTCACCTTTTAACCTCAGCAATATCACTTAACCGTAATGTAGCTAAGAACCAGCAACAAAGCAAAGAGGGTATCTGAGCACCACATTCATGCATTTTAACACATGTGCTTCTCTCAAGGTGAGCTGTGATAGGACTTGATTCAGGATCTCTACACCTGTATTTTATACCCAATTATAACCAAGTTTAGCTATTTTATTTTTAACCCTATCAAAGATTAGGAACATCATGACAGTGGATGTTAAAACAAAGACAGGAGAACACTTATAACAAAAGGAGAAAGGGGAAAAAAAAACTAGGAAAAAGCTGACAAAATAACTCTCTGCAGTCTGGGAACATTTAGTGTTGTAGCAAACATTCTTATAGCCTGTTAATAGGCCCTGAGGGTATCACTGGATACAGCACACTGAGAAGCTAAAAATCACAGCATGGACCCTGAGTCATCGAGAAAAGATGAAACTATATTCAATATATTCTACTTAAGGAGGCAAGGAAGTATGCAATACATGTTAGAAAATGTTCTAGCCAAAATGATTAAATTAAAAATCATTGAAATGCAAAGAGGTAAATTTGAACTCCAGAAAACTCTATTATTCAGAAAAATTCCTTTTTCAAGAGCTCCATGTGTTGTTGTGGTTTCATTCTACATCATTCTGACTTCATATTTTACAGCTTTGGTCACCTCTTAGTGAAAGAAGGTGATGATTTTGCATCTGATACTCCTTTTTGCATTGGAAAAATACGTGTACCTGGTTTTGCCAAGTTTTTCAACTCTTGGAAGAAGGGGGGAATCTTTATTTTTAATTGCATATTTTTGAATGCTTCTAAGGGGTCACAAAATGTCCTGAATCTTATATTAGCAGTGAATTTCCAATTAAAATCCAGTACAAATATAGACAGCCCCCCAAAGTAGAAGAAAATTACCCACAATGTATCTTTGCTGTAGAATGTTGGTCCAATTAGATTACAAGGCAATTATTGTGATTTCTCATCTGTACACTCAGCACTTAGTCTCCGTTTCACCTATAGCAACTGCAGCTTTGACAGTTTGTCTGACAGTACCGTAACCTACATTTTCTGAAAATGCCAAAGAAATGGAAGCTACGTGTTTGTAAGGTACAGTTCAGAGATTTTGGGAAAAGATAACAATAAATGGACCCATAGCAGAGAGAGAGAACTGAGATGAAGAGGAAATTGTATGGCTTATTTCTAAGAACTACTACTAAGGGCTAAAAAAATACCTGTCATGGAGGGCAATGCTGCAGAAAAGATTTAGGAGAGAAAAAAAGGTAAAGTCAAGATGGCAAAAGAAAATTATCTTGAATTTCCCAATAAGTAAAATGGTTAGATTCCAGAGGAAATAGCCAGTGTAATCCAGATAGGGTAAATCTGATTAATGTATTTTTTTTTTTTTTTGCCTGCCCTTTGGTGGCAGTGGTAGGAGGGGAATTAAAGAAAAATCTGGAGTAGCCTTTGAGTGGATCTGAGCCTTCAATGTTAAGGAGTCCAGACTAGGAATGGTAGGTGAACTGCAAAAAGTGGTAAGTATGGGCTGAGAGAAGAGGACTAATCAGGCAAACTTAGATACCAGAAAAATTTCCTAGCATGGTGGATATGTAATAATATTTCAGAGCTGTTTAGCAAGAAAATATGTCTTCCACTGAACAAAGGATATTTACAATTGATGGAGAAAGAAAGGAGAAGTAACAAAGAACAAACCAAGAGGATACTAAATGCATCAGTGAAAGCCATTTCTGGGGACATATATTGAGGGAAGACTGGAATATGGCCACTTGACTGAAATGTTGCTTGACTTCTCTTCCCATTGCCTTAATAATTAACAGAGTCTTTTCCCATCATCCATCAACATTCAAATACCTGTGGGTATCACCTAGGCCTAGTTCTAAGCAAGGAATCCTATGCGGGGAAGGCATATGGAGACCAGGGTTCCTTTTAAGGGTCACTGGAGAGAAGTGCCTGGGGTGGGCAAATGTAATAGCTTTCTCAAGCCAAGCCTTCCAGAACAAGCCCTGGACTCAATAGCCCAGGTAAAACGTTGTTAACGAGAGTGATATCAGCAAAATGTCAGACTAGGCAGATCCAAACTCCCATCCCTCTCTAGAAACATTGAAAAACAGCAGAAACTGGTAGCATCTATTTTGTCAGAACTCTGGAAAACAGTCAAAGATCTACAGAAACCATGAAAATGCTGAATCAGAAGAAAAGCAACTTCTACACCGTAGGAATGCTTTATGGCATTTTTACTTGCCCTTTTACCTACTCCCTCCCCAGCTCAGCAGCAGTCTTGAAGACAACAAACTCCATTCCTTGTATGAGACCCTGGTTCTTGGTTCTAGAAGGAGCAGAGTAGATCTTCTCTGATAATTATTATGTTTACCTCTTCTAAACTGTCTGGGAACTCCCTGAAGAACTGATGTAAGGCACTCATATCTGTTTCACTTAACTCAGAAATCATTCAGGGCACAAAAATAGTGGACTTTGCTCAAAAACACTGTAAGGCAAATGAAACACCTGCACCCACCTGGGGTAAAAGATTATGGTTCAGACAAATAATAGACTGCTTAAAGCCTGAAAGATTATCTGGGAAGAGAGTTTTTTGAAAAAGGAGGGCATTCAAAAGTACCCATGTATACTGGGGAATTTAGAAAGCCACACACATTCCCAGGGCAGGATGCACGTTCAGAAAAGACCTACAAAGATCCTGAGTTTTTACCTCTAGTTGATCTCCAGGCTCAGTGTAAACAGGAAGTGAAGGCCATGCCAGAGTTTTAAACAGTCTGACTAAGTGTTGAAATCGAGTTTTCCCAGCACAGAACCAATCTGCAAAGACTGGGAGATGTGGGCTTTTTGGTCTTGTGTTTTGATGTTGAAGGGAGTGTGTGTGTGTGTGTGTGTGTGTGTGTATTCTGGAGTTCAAAGAAATCTCTGTCAAAATATTAGTTAAATTATTCAGTCAGTGAAAGACAAATACTATATGATGTCACTCATATGTGGAATTTAAAAAACAAAACAAACATAGGGAAAAAAGAGAGAGAGAGGCAAACTAAGAAACAAACTCTTAACTCTGGAGAAAAAACTGATGGTTACCAGAGGGAGGTGGGTGGGAGGATGGGGGAAATAGATGATGGGAATTAAGGAGTGCATTTGTGATGAGCACCTGGTGATGCACAGAAGTGTTAAATCACTATCATACACCCGAAACTAATATTACACTGTGTGCTAACTAACTGGAATTTAAATAAAAATATAAAAAAAATAAAAAATAGAAACAACAATAAAAAAGAAACTACACTGGTTAAAAAAATGCTAGTTAAACACAGCTAAAGAAAAAGAGGCTTCATTGAGTACACATGACAAGGAATACAGTCTATGCAAAAATTGTTTGAATTTTATAGACTCCTATGATCAAAAATAGTGAACTCTGTACTGGAATTAAAATAAAATTTTCAAAAAAAAATAGCAAACTCTGGAGAAGTTTGATTTCCGGAGGTATGTAACATTATATTTTATTAAATATCAAGTTTTCAACAAATGATCAAAAGGCATACACAGAAACAGGAAAGTATGGCCCATTCACCAGAAAAAAAAGAAGCAGACAGAAATCCCCCCTGAGGGAATCCATTGTTAAGAAAGAAATTGATAGTTGTAAGTTCCTACATTCAAAAGAAGAAAATTATCAAATCAATAACATAACTTTACACCTTAAAGAACTAGAAACAGGAGCAAAGTAAATACAAAGGTATTTAGTAAGGAAAAGGAAAATAATGATCAGAGTAGAGATAAACAAAATTGAGAACAGAAAACTAATACAGAAAATAAAAGAAACCAATGGCTGCTTCTTCGAAAAGATCAACAATATCGACAAACCTTTAGGTAGACTGAAACAAGAAATGAGAGAAGATGCAAATAACTAAAATCAGAAATGAAAATGGGAACATTATTACCAACCTTATAGAAATAACATGAATTAGAAGAGAATACTATGAACAATTCTACGATAGCAAATTGAATGACCTAGACAAAATGGAAAAATTCCTAAACACTTACAAATTACCAAAACCGACTGAAGAAGAAATATAAATTCTGAGAGATTAAATTAGTAAAAAATGAACCAAAAAAATCCCTCCCAACAACGAAAAGTTCATTGGTGAATTCTGCCATACATTTGAAGAGTAACACCAATCCTTCTCAAATTCTTTGAAAAGATAGGAGAGAAAACTTCCCACCTCATTTATGAAGCCAGCATAACCATGATAAAGACATCACAAGAAAACTACAGAATATACCTTATGAATATAGACACAGAAATCCTCAACAAAATACTAGCACATTGAATCCAACACCATATTAAAAGGATTATATACCATGACCAGATGGGATTTATCTGAGAAATGCAAGGTGGTTCAACATCAGAAAATCCATCAATGTAAAACATTACATTAAAAAAAAATAAGAAGAAAAACCACATCATCTTCTTAATTGATATAGAAAGACTTATGCATCAAAAGACATTATCAAGAAATTGAAAAGATAAACTACAGAATCATAGACATGTTTTACAAGTTAGATATCTAATAAGGACCTAGTATCCAGAATATATAAAGAACTTTTGCAACTCAACAACAAAAAGATAAGAACCCAATTAAAAATGAGCAAAAATCTTAAATATACACTTCTCTAAAGAAGAGATACAAATGGTTGACAAGCACATAAAAAGATGCTTAACATCATTAGTCATCAGGGAAATAACAATCAAAACCACAATGGGGAACTTCACAGACACTAGGATAGTTTATAATTAAAAGAAAAAGGACAGGGGCGCCTGGGTGGCTCAGTTGGTTAAACGTCTGACTCTTGATTTCCACTCAGGTCATGATCTCAGTGTTGTGAAACTGAGCCTCACATTGGGCTCCATGCTCAGTAGGGAATCTGTTTCTCTCCCCCTTTCTTGCTTGCCCTCTCCTTTGCCCTTCCCCCCTCATGAATTTGCACACACTCTCCGTCTCTCTCTAAAATGTAAAAAAAAGGACAGTAGTAAGTGCTGACCAAGATGTGGATAAATTAGCACTTTTGTACATTGCTGATGAGAAGGTAAAATGGTCCAGCCATTTTGAAAAGCCGTTTGGTGGTTCCTCAAAAAGATAAACAAAGACTAAAATTGCAATATGCACCTGCATTCCACTCTTTGGTATATACCCCAAATAATTAAAAACAGGTCCTCAAGCAAGTATATGTACACACATGTTCATAGCAGCACCATTCACCATAGCCAGAAAGTGGAAATGGCCCAAATGTCCATCAGTGGACTTATGGATAAAGAAATTGTAGTATATATAGGGGATGGAATATTACTAGCCATAAAAAGCACTAAATGCTACAATGTGGATGAGCTTTGAAAACATTATGCTAAGTGAAAGAAGCCAAACAAAAAATGTCATATATTGTATGATTCCATTTATATGAAATATCCAGAATAGATAAATCCATAGAGACAAAATGCAGATTGGTGCTTGCTAGGGGCTGGGATAGAGTTGGGGATAGAGGTACAAATGAGGAAGAACTGCTTCATGAATTAGGAAGTTTACTCAGTCATGATGGAAATGTTTTAGAACTAGATAGAGGTGATAGTTGCCCAACATTGTAAATGTATTGATTGCCACTGAATTGTTCACTTTCAAATGGTTTTATGTTATGTGAATCTTATCTAAATAAATTATTGTTCTTTAAAAAACTTTACTGGTGTTCAGTACATGTTTTAAATGTTAATTTTAAATAGCTTGCCCCTATTAACATAATTAAGAATACACAAGCTTCATCAAACTGAAAACAAAATTAGCCAATTAGCAGGAGCAGGAATTGGAAACAGGAGGTTGGAAGAAATGCTTGCAGTTAAAATGACAATAAAAACACTGTCTGACTTTCATAGCCAAGAAGCCATTCCCTGACGCCTGTCTTTGATTTGACTAGAGGCAGGAGAGGTATACTCAGACCTTTCATCCAGGCAGACAGGAGGAAACAGGAAATAAACTTTTAATTCCATGTCTGAAGGGGCTGTGCTTTCTGCCCTTTTTCTTTCTGGGAAAGATGATGTTCATTCAACTCTAGAAGAAACTCTAGAGAGGGGAGCCAGAATTTAAAGACAAGCAAGACTGAGATTTCTCAGTTTATCTAGACTCTTAGAAAAAGCAGTAACCATGTTTTAAATGAAGGCTGAGTAGTATAGTGGAATAGACCTTGCATTTTAGAGTAAAAAAGACCTGGGTTTGAATCCTAACTCCACCTTTTGAACTCACACTATTTACCTAGCCTTCTCAAACTTCAATTCCCTCTTCTCTCAAATGTAGATATATAACTCTGAAACATTGTTGTGAGGATTGAGATAGATACAATATGCCCATCACAATGCCTGGCACATGTAAATACTTGATGCTAGTTATTTTTCTTCCATCAAATTACAAATGCCTTCTCCTCCCACTTCCCTTCCCCTACAAAAAAAAGCAATTAGAATTGGTTGATGAGAAAGGACCAGTAAGCCAAAACTTCAATTACAAAAGACAAAACAGTTTATCAGGTGATGAAGTAGAGTATCCAAAGCAATGCTTTTTTCACCTGATAAAACATCATGCATGAGGACGGATAAAAGCATATTCCTCCAGGAGAGATGAGCAGAGTGAGAGAAAGACGAGGTTGATGGGCAATTTAACCTCAGAACCCTTGTCTTTTCTAATGACTATATAAGAAACCAAAAGTATCCACATCCCCTAAGCAAAGGGAAGTACAGCTTATGAATGAATCATAATGAAATCACTTGAGTAGGAAGAGTAATGGTTTTCTTATCCTCCCCAGGGGTGCCAGGATTCTGAATGCTATAGTAGCTAACAAGAATGTGTGTACAGATTCAGACAGATGCTGGTTCAATTCCCAGATCCCCTGCTCACCACCTATGTACCTAGGCCAGTCACTTTCTTTCTCTGAGGCTTGGAGTGCTCTCTCATTTATAAGTAAATACTTACCTTGTAGGTTAGTTGTGTGTATTACACAAGATAATACATGTAAAGTGCTGAGCACATAGTCAATAACCCATTAATATCCATTGCCTCCCTCTTCCTATCACATAAAATTCTACCATATTTTACAGAAGGGGATTACTTTTTAAAGATGAAGCTGCCATGAAAATGAATCATCTCCACCTTTCTTTTCATTCAAATGATCACTTCAGGGTCCCCTCCATTAGGCTATGTACATCCCTACTGGCTCAATTTAGAAGTTGAGAGACAAGACGCTTTTGTCAGTAAGGAATACAACATGCTACTAAATATAGCCCCAGATTTTCTGCTAACTAGCACACCAACTTTCTGGGCCTACGTTTACATACAGTGAATGAGGAGCCTGGGCTCAAGTATCCCTTCTAGTTTCAAACTTACATGAAACTGATCACTAAAGCTGACAGTGAATGACAAGTCACAACCTCTGCTAGCAAGAAGAAAAAAATGGACCTATGGATATTTGAGGGACCTCCAAAGGTCAACTAGTTTATTTAATTTAAGCCCAGCACATAGGATGGAGATCATAAATACTTCCTTGTTGGCTTTTTCTAAAGTTTATTCTCTCTGAAAGTAAGCCTCTGTACTTTATATGCATAGAATAAAGAGTATGCAAATAACATGGGTATGTAATAGTCACTATGTTAATGTTATGAATCAACCGATCTTCAGACACATGATGATGAGTTCTTTGGTATGAAATGGTTTTGAGAAAATTATAAAATAGGACCTAGAAAAGAGAAGTTTGTTATTTGATCTAAAATATCAACATAGCCTACTTTCAGATCTGAGGACATTTTTTCCTATTATCAAACTTACTTAGTTAAGTTTTGACCCCTGTACTTCAAAAGATAAAACATAACAGGACTTACAAAACTTCACAAACGTGCACACACATGTGCACACGCACACAGACACACACACACACACACACACATTCTTCTTCTCCAAAAGAGGTAGGGTCTATCTCTCAAATTATAGAATTAGATGGGATTCCAAGGAGACCTAAATAATTTTCACCCAGTAAGTCAAGCAGTCTACCAATGCTACCAAGGGTAGAGCTCCCAAGAAGGTAAAACTTAGGAAAGGTTACTAAAGGGCAAATTCAAAGACTCAAGATCAAAGTCAGAATGTGGTAACTATTGCCTCCATCTCCTTAGTCCAGGAAAAAAAGCAAAAACTTCTTCAGACTATTGAACAGAAGACTAAATTTTACTCCAAAGGAGCTCACCCTTTTCCTTGTCCTGCATATGTCAAGGTAGCACCTTCTTTCCACAGGCAATATATAATCTAGAAATCCAATGTCATACACAATCACTGCCTTTAAGAAGCTTGCAATCCATCCAAAACTGGATTGCAAATATGCACACAGAAGTATAGACTATAGGGGCGCCTGGGTGGCTCAGTCTTTAAGTGTCTGCCTTCGGCTCAGGTCATGTTCCCAGGGTCCTGGGATCAAGCCCCACATCGGGCTCCCTGCTCAGTGGGAAGCCTGCTTCTCCCTCTCCTACTCCCCCTGCTTGTGTTCCCTTTCTCGCTGTCTCTCTCTCTGTCAAAAAAATCAATAAAATCTTTAAAAAAAAAAAAAGGAAGTATAGACTATAGAGGCTAGAAAGCGTCTTTAGAGATCATCTAATTCAGTGGCTTTCACACTCTCGTGGAGCTTTTAGGATTCCACAGAAGGACCTCAAACCAACATTAAGAAGGGGTCTAGGTTTTTTAGTTTTTGGTTTGGCTTGGATTGGTTTGGTTTGGTAACCAGAAGATTCTCAGTGCATAGCCTTGTTTGTTTTTTTTTTTTTTTTAAAGAAACCCCCTTTTTTTGTCTCTGTATTGTATATTGGAGTTATCCAGATTTTATTGCAGGAAGGGTTCCATGACCAAAACAAAAATTGAAAACCACAGCTCTGATCCAAATTCTTCATTTCAAAGATGAAGAGATGGAGGTCCAGAAAAGTCCAGCAATCTGTCCAAGATTTTGCTGCAAGTGTTTAGCCAAGCTATGAAGTGTTGGAGAGGAGAATACATATTGCCTTGTAGTATATCTGCTACTACTAAGTGCCAAATTAGTGTTGGACACAAATCATGTGGGTAGACAGAATCACAGGGGGGCTCTGGTGGGCAAGGACTGCTTCCTAGGGGAGACTGGACTTAAACTGGGCTATGGTCTGTGGGGAGGGTTTCAACAGTTGGAAGGAGAGGGTATCCTGGCAGAAGTATAGTCTGAGTAAAGGTACAGGGGTGCTAATGCAACCAAAATGGCCTTCTAGCCATTCTTTGTGGAAATGGTGTCAGTTACCTATGTCTCCTGCTCATAAAACTTTTTGATTCCTACTTTGACAAAATCTGTTTCTATTGACCCTTTTAGAATGATGTCAGTAATGGAGGAATCTATAAAATAAGCTTCAGTATGAGCCCTAATAAGCTGCAGTTTTTACAGTTGGCATGTTCACCTAATTCTTGTTTTTATCTCCAACAAGAAGCTTGGAAATAAAATATCAAATTCTATCCCATAAACTGAAATACCATAATTCATAGGGCTTTTTATTATATATGGCTAGACTTTTTAAATAATATCTGGACACCCATTTCCTGCACATAATTTTGTTGAATTGTTGCAACTACACACATATGAAATTCTTTCTGGAAGACATTGTATCTCTATTTCTATTTAAAAGACACAAAAGAAAGCAAGGGATTCATGGTGCCCTTAGTATAAATAGTATCTGGGAAAATTATAACAAACTGTTCTTGGTTAAAAGGGAACAAAATGTTGGGAGTTAATATTATTGCTCATTAACAATAATTGAGTTACTTGACTTTTTATAGCATACTTATGTCATAGGTATAGGGTGAACATTCATTATAGTAGCTCTTCTCACTATAAAATGGGAGTAATACAGGGGAGATGACTTACCAAAAATCATTCCACAAGTAAATCAAGTCAGGATTACAGTTTTGGTCTCTTGATTCTTAACAAAGCTTCCTTCCTCCAAAGTCACCCTAATTTAAAAATTTTCTCAAGAATAATAAGATTGCTGGGGCACCTGGGTGACTCATTCAGTTAAGCATACGATTCTTGATCTCAGCTCAGGTCTTGATCTCAGGGTTATGAGTTCAAGCTCTTCACTGGGCTCCACACTGGGAGTCCACACACAAAAAAAGGTATAATAAGATTTCTTAGAACTTTGTCTTTTCTGTTGTTCTTCATGGAGCAGTCAATGTGGAAGGAAAGGTGTATTAGTAAGGGTTCTCCAGAGAAACAAAAACAATAGCATGGGAGAGAGAGAGAGAGAGGGAGAGAGAGAGATTGATTATAAGAAATTGGCTCACATGACTATGGAGGCTGTAAAGTCCCAAGATCTGTAGGGTGAGTCAGTGAGCTGGAAACTTAGGAGATCCAGTGGTATAGTTCCAGTCCAAGTCCAAAGGCCTGACAACCAGGAGGACCAATGATGTAAGTTCTAGGCCCAAAGCTAGGCAGGCTTGAGACACAAGAAGAACCAATGTTTCAGTTTAAGTATGAAAGCAAGAAAAGACAGTGTCTAGCTCAAGCAGTTGGGCAGGAGGAGTTCCCTTTTACTCAGGGGGCAGCCTTTTTATTCTATTTAGGCCTTCAACTGATTAGATGAAGGTCATTGACATTAGGGAGGGAAATATGCTTTACTTAGTCTATTAGTTCAAATGTTAATCTCATCCAAAATACCCTCATAGACACACTCAGAATAATGTTTAACCAAATATCTGGGCACAAATGGCCCAGTCAAGTTGACACATAAAATTAACCATCACAGCAGGGATGAAGGACACTTTTGTGTTCTTGTCAGAGGAAATAGGGCTTGTGTAATCATTAGTCCTCTGCATTTCTGCTCAGAGATGGACCAGCATCTCTAAGAAGGTAGAGTTCATTTTTAAGATGACCTAGATTGAATGAAGCTTCCAAGACCAGAATTCCTATGGAAAAGATTCCTAGGGATTGAGGACATCATGTCCCTGCCTATATAAATAGAGGAAGGGTTTTAAATTACTAGTTGAAACTGCCCTCACTCCTTTTGCAAATTTTCTTTTATTTGGACTGGTCCCACCTTGCATTTTCACCTCTGTTGGGACTTAGGCAGTGCTTAGAGCATCAAGAATATGAGGATATGGGGTGCCTGTATGGCTCAGTCATTAAGTGTCTGCCTTGGCTCGGGTCATGATCCCAGCGTCCTGGGATCGAGCCCCACATCGGGCTCCCTGCTCCACAGGAAGCCTGTTTCTCCCTCTCCCCAACTTGTGTTCCCTCTTTCACTGTGTCTGTCTCTGTCAAATAAATAAATAAAATCTTTTTTAAAAAAAGAAGAATATGAGGATATCAGGCAAAGGCACTGAGTGACAGAAAAACATGGAATTATAGCTGTAAGTAAAGGTAGATTATAGCACCAGAATATAGAAACACATCAAGAAAATAGTCCAGTTCCAGGGAGCTCATGGAAATTGCAGGTCAGAATAAAATGACAGATCAGAGCCAGGGAATCAACAGAAGACTCCAGAAGCTAGATGGCAAGGCAAATCCAAGGAAATAGAATAGTAGAGGCTGACACAAGGATCCAGAGACAAGAAGACTTGGAAACCAGATAATTCTGTCTCTGACAGGAAGCCTCTTAGACTTTTTCACAGGAGCCTGGGACCTGTTTGCCAGGATCTGGCCAGTCCAGGACCAACATGTCCCCAAGTCACAGAATCCGGATCTTTGTCAAAAGGATCTTCCAAGGACTGTGAGAAACTCACCAGAGGCTGGTGGTTGGGAACAGCTTTCAGTGTCAAGTGGGAAAATTGCAAAGAGAAGGCCAAGAGGGAAGAAGACAATGAAGAATTTTAAAGTAACTAAGTCCTGTTTGTAAGAAATCTTCCCCAATCCCCAAGGATATGTTTAATAGAGAGCTTCACTATATCGGAATTGGACTACATAAATGCTAAACAATAAGAAGATAGAAAGTGCTAGTCTTGCTGTCAGTAACTCCATATCAGTAACTCTTACTCCAGTAAAAAAATTATTTCCAGTAAATCCCATGGCGATTAACATATATTTTTTCTCTTTTCCTAAGCTTATTCCAAGTTGGAAAGTCTTACCAACCTAATTTTCTTTTTGTGGTTGTAATTTTGGAAATACGATGCCTTTTCTAGATTCCATACTCTCATTCCATGACAATTACACTAAAAAGCAATATATAGGTGTTGGTTACAAGGTCCTCTCTGGAACAATGAATGAGCACTCATTCATCCACTCAACACATGTTTTGTGTCAGGGATTTTTCTAGGCACTAGAGATACAGCAGTGAAACACACACACACACACACACACACACACACACACACACACACACACACACA
>NW_027397127.1:3168636-3294594 GCF_003265705.2 Callorhinus ursinus
ACACACACACACACACACACACACACACACACACACACACACACACAAATCCCCTCTCATAAAACTTGTGTTCCTGTGAATTGTGCTTGGGGTGGGGACTGGTAACTAGGATTTTGACCTATCCTGGAACACACACGAAGAATCAGAGGCTCTTTCCTCCCTGCCCATACTTTAATGGTTGAGTGAAGTATCTGAGTCCTAGAAAAGTACTCCTATTTCCTAGCAAATATGACAGGGGATTGGGATAAATGGAAATCTGAATGTGGCTTAGAATATCCAATTCTTACAGTATAAGGACAGTATCTTCCCCCACTAATTCCTTATTTACTTATCTACTCCAGAATGTACACCTAAGCTCTACTTATTGAGCTCCTGGGCCTCTTGAAGCCAGACCCTTTAGAGTCATCATTCAGAATCTACAAACATTTACTGAATACCCATTAGGTGCAAGGTGTTTCACTAGAAATGCTCACATAATTATTCCATTTATTCCTCACAACAACCCTGTGGGAAATGCAGAATAGGTATTCTTCAGCTTCTTAGACTTTGTGTTTCCAAGCAAGATGTGTCAATAACTTACCCAAGATTATAAGCTTAAGTAGTCCATTTGGAATATGAAAATTATTCTTTTGACTCCATGGCTCTTGCTCCCTGGTGTCCTTATGGAGGGACTCTTTTCCCCTATCAGTCCCCCTATGTGCATGAAACATGGCCACAAACACAGCACACACAGTAGCCTTAGTCCTTGGAACAGGTATATTCAATCATCTTGACTGTTCAGTAGCTATTATTCCCTTTAGATTCTACATTGGCATGGGGACACCAAGAAGGGACAGGGAGGTAGTGGTGGTAATGAAAGATTCATTCACTAGCATGTGACTGAGAGTCTGCACTTCTATCCCTATTCATTTTGGGATTGGGAAATCAGAGGTTGCAGCAGTTTCACAATAGAGGTTAATACAAAAAAAGAAGAGCAGCCTCAGCTATCTGTATAAATGGTGAAATTTATAGATATTCTCTTTCACCACTGGTTGGTGGAGAAAACCTTCAGTTTGTTTTGACCTGGCTACAAAGAGGTAATTAGATGGATGCACCTGTACTGATCACCTGGAGGCTTTCCTGTGTTGTTTTTTGTTTGTTCTCTTTTTGTTTTTTACCTGCCTATCACACTTACTCTGTGGGTTGGTAGAGTGTATACCATTTAATATTGCAAACCCAGAGGGTTTCCTGGATCACTAAGTCAGTTCTCAGTTATATGTAAGGATGGAAAAGATAGGGAAACGAGAAAGGGATAGGTGACGGTTCATTCCCCATAGCCCAATAGAATCAATAGTGTGTTTCTACCCCCAACTTCTTCCACACCTTTCCTTAAAGCTTCAAACAACAAGAAAGTGAACTGATTTTCTGCCAGTACTTTCTATCCTCTTGTGACCCTGTGGTGGAGGTGGTAATAAGGAGAGTAAAGACCCCAAAGGCCAGAAGCAAATTGAAGTCATCAAGCAGGTAGCCCGAAGCATCAGGCAACTAGATAAACATCCCCGGAAGAGTTAAGAATCAACTGCTGTTGGGAGTGGGAAAAGTCAGCTGCCGTAAGGATATTGATTATTTTTGCAGTAGAAAAATTATTCTCAGTGCCTGAACCCCTGGAAACAGAAACAATGAGAAGAAAACATTTTCAATGAATTATCTAAGCTGATTTGACAAGGATCTGAAATGGGCCCCAGCCCAAATCCAAAGGTAAGGAACACAGGAGGCAGATGCCTTTAAATTCAGTCATGCCAGGCAGGCCCCAGAGATTCCATTTTTATTTTTCTTCTGCCTCTGCAAAAAATAATACTTGCTCATCTCATTGCATTGATAACGTACTATCAACACTGGAGGAACAAACTGTATGTGTGCATTTTTAAACTTTGGGCCAAAGAATGTCATTCAGGTTAATGTTCTTTTTTTTTTTTATGTTGTTAGGTTGATGTTCTTTTGAGACCCCAAGGTGTTACATTTCCTTCTCAATTCCTCACCAGATCCTTTTTGAGGAGTTAGAGCAAGAGGGCTTTGGGACTCAAAGGTTATTTCCATCCCAAACTGTCAAGACTCCTGGCCCGCACTTGCAGGGTCCTCTAAGTCCCTGCCCTTAAAAGCCTGTGCTCAAATCATTCCATCACTGTACTTTGTCCTGATTGAGACATAAAGCCACTTCTTTTTCCAAGTTCCTCATCTCTTAAACAATTGGTTTAAGGAAAAACATGTTTCTGAAAAATGGGAAATTCAGCACAATTCGTGACCTAACGTTCGGTATATTCAGGGTTAGATGTGAATGAGAGGATATATTCAATGTTACGAACAAAGTCAATTTGTTTGTCTAAAACTCAAAGAATAAAAGTGGGGCTGTAAGTTGTTTCAGAATAAGGTTGTCATGGGAAAAGTGAGAAAGTTAGTTTGGAGGAGAGATTTTAATCTCGCCAGATTTCAAATGCTCCATCTGCCAACTCTTCCAACCGTCAATAGATTCTACAGAGGGAACATGAGGTGGCTGCTCCCTGGGCCTCCATTTCCACATATGTAAAATGGGAGGGTTGCTTTATATTAGCTTTCACATGCCTTCTAATGCTCACATTTCCTTATTTCAGAGTTCCCTCCACAAGTCCTTTGGCCATTTCCTAAATAGGCTTTCTCAGGCTCTGAAAGAATTGGCTCTATCTGTAGACTCAAAGTTTCTGCTCATGTTTTCATTCTCACTGAAACAATGAAAGACCTTTGTCTGAGGTCCTGTGGTAGGCAGAACTCTAATATGGGCCACCAAGATTCCCAGTCACTGGTGCATACACATGTTCTCCCAGTTATTCAATAAAACATTAATCTAGGTACTGCTATGAAAGTGTTTGCAAATGTAATTAAGGTCCCAAATCAGTTGACTTTAGGTGCTTATCTGGGCAGGACTGACCTAACTGCATGAGCCCTTTAAAAGCAAGGAGAGTTCTCTGGCTGATGAGGGAGAGGAAGTTAGAGAAATGTACGCTAGCTGGCTTGGAAGAAAGCAAACATTCATCTTGTGAACTGCCTTTGGAGGCCACATGGCAAGGAACTGTGGGCAGCCTCCAGGAACTGAGAACAGTCTCCAGCCAACAACAATTAGAAGAAAATCAAATTCTTCCAACAACCTGAATAAAATTAGAAGAGGGCCTCAGCCCCGATGAGCAATGTAGCCCAGGCCAAACACCTTGATTTCAGTTCAGTGAGACCCTAAGCAGAGAATCCAGGATTGCTGTGCCGAGATTTATGACTCACAGAGACTGTAAGATAATAAACTTACGTTCTTTTAAGCCATATGTTTCTAAGAATTTTTTATGTAGCAATAGAAAACTTTTACAGTTCCTTTTAACAGGTTTTTAAAATATATTTTATTTATTTATTTGAGAGAGAGATAGTGAGAAGAAGCACAAGTGGGGGGGTGGGGGGTAGAGGGAGAAGCAGGCTCCCCACTGAGCAGGAAGCCTGATGCTGGGCTTAATCCCAGGACTCGATCCCAGGATCCTGGGATCATGACCTGAGCCAAAAGCAGACGCTTAACCAACTGAGCCATGCAGGTGCCTCTATTACAGTTCCTCTTAGTCACAAAGTCCTGGCTCCTGTTGCCACCTCCACTTTTTCTTTTTGAGATTTTTTTTTTATTTTTTAATTCTAATTCCCGTATAGTTGAAGTACAGTGTGATATTAGTTTCAGGTGTACAATATAGTGATTCAGTAATTCTATACATCATTACTCAGTGCTCCTCATGCTAAGTTTTTACTTTAAATTTCCTCATTTGGGGAATTATTTCCTCCTCTTCACATCACTTCTCTGAACAGACATGAGAAGGGTTTGCAAATTATAAATCTGTAAGTGGAACAATGTAACATCACTTAGTCACAGCTACAACTTCCTGTCATTAGTGACATTAAAAACATGAACTAACTTGTCACCCAGAGGATGGAAAAATAAATCCAAGATGATTCCATGTACCTTCTAGCCAAAGTTCCAGGGTTCAGTGCAAGCCCAGGCGCAAGATTAATTCTTTTATTCAGTTCTTCAGAAATACTTAGGGAACACTACTCTATGGCAGGCTGCGGAGACACCATGATAAAGAAAATAGACAAGGTGTCTGCCTTCATGGAGCTGACTGAATAGTGCAACAGAAATATAATGACAGCCACACTGGTCATCTTAAATTTTCAATGATCCACCTTTAGAAAAGTAAATAAAAACAGATGAAATTAACTGCGATATATTTTATTTAACCCAACATAACCAAAATATTATTTCACCATATAATCAATACGCAGAATCATTAATGAGGTATTTTACATTCTTTTTTTTCATACTAAGTTTCAAATTCTGGTGTGTATGTTACATTCACAATGTATCCTATTTCAGACAACCACATTTCAAGCGCTCAATAACCACATGTGGCTGGTTCATGGCTATTGTAGCAGATGGAATGGGTGTGCTTGATACTACAACACACTGTGATCATTTGTTATGCTATGAGAATTACTGGGGACTGTGGGAACATTAAAGCAAGACATTAAACTCAGTCGTGAGGAAGGGGTTGGGGGTAAGGAAGGCTTAATAAATGTTAACCAGGTGAGTGGTGAGTACAAGGGTGTTCCAGGATGAGGGAATAGCATAAGCAAAGAACTGGCCATATGAAAAAGGATGAGTAGGCTCAAAAGCCATAGAAGGAAAGCAGAGCATTCTCAGACAGCCCCAAATATTTCAGATACTGCTGCAGTGTGGATGGGGAAGGAAGAAGTAAGGCCCAACACCCATCGCCCTCTGTCACCCCCCATGAAATTAGCCTCACTGCCTGCTGATCCACTCTGTTACCTCTGCCTCTTCCTATTTAGGGTCCCTTGTAAGCAAACCCTGCCCAGTCCTTTCTCTGCTTGGAAACATTACTCTCTAAATCTCTCCTATCAAGAGTCTGTTAAATAGCTCGATTCGACCATGAAGTTGATGACAATCACCCAAGGAAAAGCCTATCCCGAGGGCCCAAAATAGTGGTTTTACAGTTCCCCCAATATTTAGGTTATGTTGCCACTACTATGGGCTTCTCTACCTGCTCCAGAAGTCTGTCTCTTCCTACATGAAAGTAAAGATAATGATAAGAACAGTTCACATGTGTTAAGTCTTTATAATGTGCTGAGTGCTTCACATGGATTATCTCTTTAAGTCTCACAAAAGCCCTCTATAATAGGCTCTTTGGTTATCCCTTGTTTAAAGACAAGAACAGAAGCTTAGAGTGGTGAAATGATTTATTCAAGGTAATGCGGCTAATAGGTGGTATGGGTGGGATTTAAACCCAAGGAGTCTGAATTTATATAGTTAACATTAAGCTATAGTGCATCTTTACCTCCTTCTGCACACGCACACACAGCAAAAGTTTAGCTCTGAGAAATACATGGTTAGGTTGGACCAAGCTCTCAAAAACATGAGATGGCAGTCATTCTGAGGGAAGGGACCCAAAAGGATGGAGAGCATCCTATTCCTCATGGTCTTAAAGTAGTAGGATGTGGAGCCAGAAACAGAAAAGGAATTAAGACTGACCTACCAACACTGCTTTCTGAGTACCTCTAGCTAGGCCAGCACTTATGCCAGATCATCCCTACTCTGGGCTGTACCAGAGAGAAATTAGTAAGAAAACTCAATATCTAATAAAATAGGTGTTGTTGGGGGACACACACACATACACACACACACACACACACACCAATCTCCCAGAGGTGCTCCTCTTTAAAGTGTAACGTAATTGGTGTCTCAGGGCTGCTGGACTCATTTACTATCTCTGTTTTTGTCTCTGATCCATTGGATGGCAAATGCAAGAGATACACTGTCAGTCATTCCAAGCCAACGGAAGGACTAACCAATTCCTTCCCAACCTCATCAACCCTACCTAGCTACCCTCCCCACCACCACTATCTTTGTGGAGAATAATTAAGCTTGCAAGCACTGAGGACTGTTAGCTAGAGCCGACTATAATATTCAAAAACAACCCAAAACATTCTTCTCTCTGATCTGCTGCCCTGGATTAAGAATGGCTTTGACTGGTTTTGTTTTCTTGGTGCCTGTGATCTCTAATTTGCCCTTGCATTAACAATAAACCCGCTCCTCCTTAAATAGTAGAAAAGGGGCACCTGGGTGGCTCAGTCCATTGAGTGTCCAACTCTTCGGCTCAGATCATGATTTCGGTGCTGGTGTCATGGGATCAAGCCCCATGTGGGTTCTGCGCTCAGTGGGGAGTCTGCTTGGGATTCTTTCTCTCCCTATCTGCTCTTCACCCCTGCTCATGTGCCCTCTCTCTCTCTCTTTCTCTCAAATAAAGAAATAAATCTTTAAAAAAAAAAAAAACAAAGGGTAGAAGAAAGCTCTACCCATGGCAGGTGGAGATGAAGCCCAAGCCCTACAGAGACTGAATCAAGATAAACAAACTAATGATTTAACTCTTTCCCCAGCCATTGGCTGCCTTCCATTACTCAGGAGAATGTTTGCTTAGTTCCCCTAATGCAGTCCATTTGTCTTTCACTTGTCTTTGCAAATGGATAATTGATAACTTTGAGACTGCTCTCCCCAACACAGCTATGTGAGTATGCACACCCTTACAGTGTTCAAAAATTGTCTTGGTGTTTGAGGGTAAAAAAAAAAAAATCACTTATCACAACTGTCTTTTAAAGGGGGTACTAGATGAAGAGAATTGTGTCCCTTCCCTTAAAAAAAAAAAAAGAACAGTGGTTTGCAAAGTGAGTGTGGTCCCTGAACCAGGAGCATCCACACACCACATTGGAAACTTGGTAGAAATCCAGATTCTTGGGCCCCATCCCAGTGCTACTAAATCAGCAACTCTGAGGGTGAATGAAGTCAGAAGTCTTTGTGATGCAGGTGATTCTGAGGCATGCTAACATTTCAGAACCACTGCTTTACCGAATCCCTTCTAAAGTAAAGCCCCTAGTTGGAGAAACTCTGCTTAAAAAGGCAAGAAGACAGAGTAAAGGGAAAAGTGGCTTTGGTTTTAATGGTAGTTCTCAAACTTGGATAAGCATTAGAATCATCTGGAGAGTTCTAAAAATACTAATGCCCAGAGGTTCAGACTCAGATGATCTGACATGGGTCCTAGGCATTAGAATTTTTTAAAAGCTACCCAGGTGGTTCTAATGTGTGACCAGGTTGAGAATCACCATTTTTAGAAATATAAGTTCGGATGTCATCTGGAGGGCTTTCCCCTTTCAGTTATCGAATGGTAAATGAAGCAGGGGAATGCCAGGATGGCTCCTGAGTAATAGGAAGGTATTACCAGTTTGAGAAAGGGAAGGCAAGGGAGCTAATGCACATCAAGTGCCTGTTATGCACCGGGCGCTCTGAGAGGCACTAGGCCCACACAGCCCTGGGCAGGTAGATTTCCTGGGAGCAATCATTGTGGAGCATCCAAGGGGAGGTATTAGGATAAAAAGATGACTAGTTCACAGGACCAAGCAGAGAAAATGCTCATCATAATCATTCAAGGCATACATGAACAAAAAGTTGTGGAAGGAGCCAAGCATATATTTGGAATGGTTTAGGTACATCCCAGCATAGATGAAGAAGGCTAGACTAGATGACCCTAATAATTCTCCCCGATTTCTTCTAGAATGCTATGGAAAAGCATAAGGACAGATATGATCTGGAAGCTATTTCAGCACATTCAAAGTGATAGAGAAAAGTGAGGTACTATGTCCAAAACCATTCTCATCTAGAAGTTTGAGACGATTCAGGCAACCTTAGGTAGGAACGTAGGAACAAGGTCAAATATCATGATACCCATTTTGTAGACTCGAACAGTGATTCTCAGTGTGTGCTCCCTAGAACTTGTTAGAAATGCAAATTCTCAGACCCACCCCAGTTGAAAATTCTGGGGGTGGACCCCTGGTGCATGCTCAATTTTGAGAACTACACCTCTGGTGAGTTCATTCAATGGATTATCAAAAGAGTCTTTGATTTTTCCTTTTTTCATGTTAGTAAGTATTCACCAAGGAGCCTGCCCATTGAGCCCCTGATCACAGGCTCCTCAAACCACACTGGAAAACACTGACAGAGGTACAGGGCTGCAGTGAGGACTCACAATGTAGTTTGTAGGAAACACTAGAGTGGGCCTCCGAACCCTGACACATGCCTGTAGCATAGGAAGGTCACCAAACATCTCTGACTGAAAATCCGGCACAAAGCAGTTTCTCAATTAATATTTGTTATCTGAGGGGCGCCTAGGTGGCTCAGTCAGTTAAGCGTCCAACTCTTGGTTTTGGCTTAGGTCATGATCTCAGGATTGTGAGATCAAGCTCCAGGTTGGGCTCCACGCTCAGTGGGAAGTCTGCTTGAGATTCTCTCTCTCCTCCTTCTACCCCATGCCCTGCTTGAGCTCTCTCCCTCTTTCTCTCTAAAATAGATAAATCAAATCTTTTTAAAAATATTTGTTATCTAAGTACCCTTATAAACCAAGGATAATGGTGCTGAAGGAGGCAGGGTATAGTGAAGGGAGCAGGAGTGAGATATATCTGAGTTTGGGTACTGGTTCTGCCTTTAAACCCATTTAAAAAATAAATAAACCCATTTTTTTTGACCCGGAGCAAGGTATTTTCCACTTCAGCCTCAGTTTTCACAGCTATAAAATGGAAGAAGGATATTCTGATTGCAAGACCTTCAAGCATTCTGTTGACATCCAAATTGCTCTGTTTAAAGATCTGTCCTGTGCTACTGAGAGAGTTTAGTGACCCAGACAGTTTTTATAAAGCTAGGACCATATAAACACAAAATCTTCTTGCAGCCTCAGAATATGTTCTATATACATCATCAATTTCCAGCACCCAGCAAATGATTATTACTACTACTATAGGTGGTGGTTTAATCATTAATGTGTGGCAACCTGCAAGCACCTGCAACCACCTGATCAAACACTGGCCCAACCCATTTAATAAGTAGAGCTTTCCATTGTCTGAGTAGCACACAGGAGTCCCTCTTCATGGTAGGAAGCTGTTTGGAGCAGCTATGAAACATTTTGCACAAATGACAGCAAGCTGCTGTGCTCATTAGGGTTGTAGGACTGAGTGAATCCCTCAATTGCCCTTAAACATTAGAAGGTGAAAATATAACAAAAGGTCAAGGAAAACCTCAATACAAATAAAGAAGGAATGCAATAGGAAGGGATGCCAGAGGCCAGCCCTGGGTGCAAATCCCTCCCCCACAGTAGCTGTGTGGGAGCTTAGACTTGTCATTTAACAGTTCTAGGTATTTTAAACTAAACATCTTTGTTATAGGCATCTTTGCTGCAAGCATTTCACTGCAAACATTTGCGCCATATAACTAATTGGCCATAAGGCAATTCTGCCATAAAAGATAAAATAACTGGTTGACAGTTTGGTTTCATTTCTCCATTGACAAAGTTCTGATTTTTATATTATATAAATCTTAGCCCTCATAATGGTCTGTATAAATCTTAGTTAGCCCTCATAATGGTCTATACAATGACAAGTAGACATGGTAGTCTTAAAATAGTGGATACAATTATGTATATTGACTTGATAGAAAATACGGTGATAAAATTTACTGGAAGTATGAAATAAGAGTATAAAGCCAGATTGCATATAGTACTGTCCTGGAAAATGGTAATGTATCAGTGACAATGGTAACAAAGCTCAGTTAGAAATGCATTACAGAGCTAGCATTTCCTCTGCATTTTCCATAGAACCTTGGAATGTCTATCAACAGTCTGCCAAGAACAAACAACAACGCAGAAGATTTTCACAACATAGTACAAAGCTCAGTTATAAATATGTCTGCTAGTATTTGGAAACTGATACCTTTCTTAATGAAGGAAGAAACTTCAGCAAAAAATTTCAAAGTGTAATGCCAAACAAGGAAACAATGAATCGACAGGCAAAAAGAAAAAAAAGTACAATACTATGAACAAGAAAAACAAACTGAGAGGGGAGGAGGGTGGGGGGATGGGTTAGCCTGGTGATGGGTGTTAAAGAGGGCACGTTCTGCGTGGAGCACTGGGTATTATGCACAATGAATCATGGAACACTACATCAAAAACTAATGATGTAATGTATGGTGATTAACATAACAATAAAAAATTTAAAGAAAAAAATAAAAAAAATAAAAGGGGAAAAAAAACTGAAGACAAGGGCTTAGGTACAATCCACAAAATAAAATCAGTTATTTGCACAGTATTGTCCTAAATCTACACACATTTTAATGTATTCAAATATTTTGTATATTACAATGATGTCTTTTAAATTTGTTATTCCTTTTTAGTGTTTCATTCTGTCCTTTTTTAATGAATGTCCCTCTTTAGTTTTTCATGATTTTACCTTTTACAGCAAAATTGCCTTATGGCCAATTAGTTATGCAGTGAAAATGTTCACAGCAAAATGCTTGCAGTGATGCTGTCTATAGCAAAGATCCATATGGCAAAAAATCGGACACACAATTTAACAACTCTGAGCCACAGACTCATCTGTGGAAATGAGACAATAACTACCTGCTTCATAAGGTTTTTCTCAGGATTAAATAGGACAATGGACTATGTAAATGGACCAGTATAGAACCCAGTGCAATCTTAAATGCTCAATCAGTGAGAGGATATTATCCTGAATGACCTTTGCATGTGAAAGCAAAGGGAATTGTGAGATCCTGGTTACGGCAATTTAATCAAACAGAAATAGGTTTGACAAGTACCTGCTACATACTGAGCTCTACGTAAGGTACTGAGAGGCACAGCCAAGAAATGGCAGGCAAAATCACACAAAATTGCAACATTCGACCATTTTCCTGACGAACTCACCAATGTTACATGGTTTGACCTGATATATGAGCCTGCGCCTCATTTCACATAAAGTCTGATTCTATGGAGGAATGACTGATGTGCAGGAAAACAGTATCAATCCTCAAATGTTTAACCAAGTGCTGAATTGTATATAATGAAAAATGTACAGCGCATGGAGGCAGAGTTAGTGGGCTTAGGGGCAACCAATGAGCTCTCTTTTTCGGCTAAGTAGCCTACTGAGATCCCCACATTTTCCGAATCGTTTTTTTTTTTTTTCTTTCCAAAATGCCTTCCTTTTGGCCACCCATCTAGCCCCACTCCCTTCCTTCCTGTTGGCTCATGGATATGAGGGCAGTGGAGCGCTCAGCCTCTGCTGGAGAAGCCCTGGCATGCTGAAGGCTGGTTTGAGGAGCTCCCCTGTTCCAGGCAAAGGAGCTCAGGGCAACCAAAGTGAGACTGAGATGGATAACAGGCTTTGTTCCTTGCGTTTCCACAAGCCTCCAGCCTCTACCAAGAAGAGGCAGCAGCAGACGACCCTTTCCAAGTCACAGTCATGATAATGGCTGTAATTTTTTCATTATAAAAATATATGCATATCCCCGCAGAGCCCTGCCATTTCCACCTTCCTTGGGTGGCTGCTGGGTTTCACACCCACCAGATTAGATATATTCTGACTTGTTCAGGCACTGCCAGTTTAGATCCCTTGGTCCTGGAAGCAATAAAATCGGCCAAGGGGATTAAGGTTCACCAAATCTAAGGAGAAACTGGGGTCACTTTTCCAGGCAGGGGTTTCCCAAAGGCAGCTGCATCTCTCAGCTGATGATGGAATCAGACTCATCCTTAGGCTTAACCTGTCTTACCTTTGTCAAATTGGGGAGAACAGCACTTCCTTCTGTTGAGGACTAAGACCACCCTGTTCCCAGCCTGGACGTTCCTCATGTTCTCCCCTGCGGGAGTGAGGGGCTGTCTGGCTGGCTCTCTCCCAAGCAGGAAGTTTGGCTGCCAGTCATCTCTGGCCCCACATTTATTCCATAAATATTTATGTAAGCCTTACCATGTGCCAGGTGCTGTTCTAGGCACTATACACATAATAACTCACTGATTATTCCCATAACAACTCTGTGCAGTATGTACAGTTATTAAGCCCATTTTGCAGATGAGGAACCTGAGGCACAGAAAGATGAAATAATCTGTCCAAGGTCACAGAGCTGGTAAGTGGGAGAGCTGGGATTTGACCAGGTAGTCTGGCTCCAGAGACTATTCTCTGAACTACTAGAGTATCCCACCTCTTGAAGTAAGGTCTTTCTAAGGGATAAATGGGCCAGAGGGAAGGCCAGAGGTCATACTCAGAGGCACAGCCACTTGCTCCAGGGCTTGAATTGTCTCCTCCTTGCCCTGCTGTGTCAGAGCTCATGCTCTGCACCCTCTCCTGAGGCATCCAAAGCCTTTCCTGAATTGTGAATAAAACTTGGCAGGGGTAGGGCGCCTGGGTGGCTCAGTTGGTTAAGTGTCTGCCTTTGGCTCAGGTCATGATCCCGGCGTCCTGGGATCGAGCTCCACATCGGGCTCCCTGCTCAGGGGGTAGGGAGTCTGCTTCTCCCTCTTCCTCTACCTCTCTCCCCTCTCTCACTGTCTCGTGTGCACACACTCTCTCTCTCTCAAATAAACAAACGAAATCTTAAAAAACAAAACTTGGCAGGGGTAATACAGGCATCATTGGTCATTAACACTCAGGTGCAAAACATTATCATATTCAAAGCCAAGCAGAATCCTGAGAATCGGGGCCCCCAAATAGGTAAGTCATAAAAACAAGGAAGTGAGTTGAGGGAAGGTGTATGGCTGGAAAAGTTGCCCAGAAGAGATAAGCCTGAGAATGACCACAATGAGGAGTCCTGAGGAGTTAGGGATGTTGTGTGAAAATACTGGGTACATGGGGCTCAAGGCCTCTGGTGGTGGGTGGGTGTCCAAACTCAAAGTTGCTCTCATTGTAGCTGTAACACTCCTCAATCAAGCCTGCCCCCAGCTCACCCACCTTGTGGTGGCATTTGCGAGAATGAGGTGACAGCAAAGCATCCAGATCAGGAGGCATAAGAAAGCCCTTTAATGGTCTGAACAAGCCAGGGTTGTTGACTGTGGCAGTGACAGGCAGATCCCCTAGGACATCTTGCAACCTGGACTTTCAGCTTGCGGTGGCTGCACAGCCCACACGCCCAAACCACTCAGCTTCTCTCATTATGATTCAGGTTATGATCACTCTCCCCTTTATCAAACATCTGATATGTGCCAGACACTGTTGTGTTTTACAGGCATTAACTCATTTAATCTTCCCAGTAACTTTATTAAGTAGTTATTATTATGAATAAGAAAACCAAGGCTCTGGGAAGTAATTGGTAAAAGGTCACATGGCTAGTAAGTAGCAAATTGGGACTTTCTTTCCCCAAAGCTAGCTTCTCTGTTTCTAAAATACAGTCGAGTCCATGCAAAAGGTGACTTCTGTGTGAAGTTCTACCAATCTTCTATTTCTCACATGGATGTATAAAAGATTCTGAGTTCTTTGGCAGACCAAGGACCCAGTAGGTTGGGCATCAGGGAAGAAGTGGGCCAATGCCACTCAGATCATCCACCAAGGCACCCATCTCCCCACTTATATCCAACCCAGGCCCTCCTCACTAGGATAACTAACACATGAGCATTTGTTTGGTGCTTTTCATCTTGGAAGGAGGGCCTACTTTCTTTGTAGGGTATCTTTGGAGTACAGCTGGACACTTTATGAGACAGGAGATTACCAGGGAATAAATAAGATGTGGAGCAGCAACTCCTCTCCTCTACCACCCAAATGGTTAGGACATGTTAAGTGGACTCCTCCATTTCAGTTCCTTAATATGGAGCCACACAAGCACTAGTTGACAAGCACACCTGCCCTGCTGCACTGGGACTGAAACCACTCTGATTCCTGTAGGTTCAGACTGTTCATTCTTCAGAGTGATCTGGTTGGAGAGCAAGGCTACCTGCTGTAGAGCCATTCAAAGGCTTTCATCTTGGACCAGGATGGCCCAGAGTGCCTCCGTGTCCTAATAAGCAGATTAGGGGGAGCAGGGCCAAGGAAACGCTGAGAACATAGGGGAGGCTGTAAGTCAAGGAATGAATCTGTTACACATTTGCCCCCACTCCTTGTACCTGGAAAGACCTTTAGGATCTGAAGACTCGAGCATGGAAGGAGGGAGAAGTTATTGCCATGTACTCTCTAACTCCTACCCATGTAGGAACTCAATTTCTAGTCCAAAGAAAGCAGATTGAAGGAGAGTTTACTTTGCCTGCCTCTATTCCTGGAAACAAACTTTAAGTAAATCTCTCTTAGGAAGGAAGCAAAACATAGCTTCATGGCTAAGCCAAAGACCAAGTCACTTATGGGGCAGCAACTGATATGAATTAACAACATTCAGATTCATCTAAACACCGAGCACACAGGTGAAACTGCATAGATTTCCAGAGCAAATTTATCAATTCCTCTCTCAAATTAGCTCCCCTTCCTGATTCTTCCATTCGGTCATCCAAACTTGATCTCAGAGTTTTCACTGAATATGAGAGGTGAAAGAGAGAGGAACATTCATGAAATCTCATGGATTCTAATTTCCCAATGTGGCTTGCATCCATCCTTTTCTTTCTAGCCCTGACCACGACCACCACCTGAGTCCCTGACTTTGTCCACACGCCTCCCTCTCCACCTCTCAATACCTTCCAGACTGTCTTCCTGTCTCCAGAGCTGGCTTCATGGGCATGCTATCTCTGCACTCTCACAGGGACTCACACTTGGTTTCACACTCTGCTGTCACTGCCTTGAAAGTCTTAATAATTTTTGAACAAAGGACCCTGCATTTTCATTTTGCAATTGGCCTTGCAAATTATGTAACCAGTCCTGCCTGTCTCTCCCCATCTGGACCCATCTTACACATATTTGTTGTCAGAGTGTTTTGTTTTGTTTCTTGCTAATGCCAATAATAATGCCAGTAATGTCTCTAATAGCTCTCCAGTGCCTCTAGAATCAAACCCAAACCCCTACAGCCTGGCCTCTGTCTAATCTTCCATCCATCCCATACAAATTCAATCCAGTCCAAAACTGGGGATGGTTTTTATCATGAACTAACTGCAGCAGAATGGTTAATGGCTCACATTTTGAAGTCAGAAAACCTGGCTTAGGGTCCTAGTATTATACTTACTGGCTGTGTGATTTTGGGCAAATGCTTTAACCTGTCTGAACCTCCGTTTCCTCATCTGTAAAAAAGGGATAAAGGGATACCAATGGAGCCTATCTCATAAGGTCAGTATAGGAATTAAATGAGATAATAGAAACAAATCTCTAAGCACAGTGCCTGCCTGCTAGTAAACTCTCAATGAACATTACCTGCTAATATTGTTGTTTGTTGTGATTGTTACAGAGCTGAGTGGTTCTAGAAGTCACCATGCCTTTGTTCCACTCTAATTAGCCACATTATTGGCTGGATTTCAGGTATCTCATGGTGACCTGCCATGTCCCTCTACTTCTCTCTCATGTACACCTCAACTACCTTCCTCTGGTTTTAGATCATCATAATTCGCATGCTGTTGAACTCTCTTCTCCCTCTGCTAGTGTGAAATCAATCTGATGGGTCAGCAGAAGCTGCAGAGGCAGGCATGGAGAAGAAGCATATTTGCCAGTGAGGACTTCCGAGGGAAGGAGCTCTGGGAACTGATATTCAGGCTTTGAGCACCACTCCTCCCTGCCAAGGCCTATTCACTTCTCTGGCAAATCCTGTGGTGGACCTTGGGAGATACATAGAGATTTGGGATGAGCTTTGTCCAGGCATCTGCATGAAATGGCTCTGGAAAGTCCCCTAAATCAGATCAACTCCAACTTTGCAGCACAGATTGATCCTGAGCTTCTGAAGTCATGCACAAAGTAATCAAGGAATTGGCTCAGTCTATATGAAGAGTAAGAGCCTAGCTTGGGTCTTCTGCATGGGTCCTTTCCGATAACCCAGCTGTGGTGAGAACAGCTTCCAGCAGTGGCACTCCCTGTTCCTTCCCATCCACTTACAGATGTATTTTATCCTTGTCTTGGAGCAGAGGTCCTTAACCCTGCCAAACTTGAGAATCACCTGCAGAACTCCTGAAATATACCAATGTTGGGCCACACTCAAGATGAATTAAATCTGAAGGTCTGGCAGAGGGGCTATTGCTGTTGTTGACAAACTTTCCATGTGAGTCTAATGTGCAGCCAGGGCAAAGAACCACTGGACTAGACAAGATTAGCAGCCTCTTTTTTTTTTTTTAAAGTAATCTCTATGCCCAATGTGGGGCTCAAACTCACCACCCTGAGATCAAAAGTCACATGCTTTACTGACTGAGTCAGCCAGGTGCCCCCCGCCCAGATTAGCAGCCTCTTTTTTTAAAGATTTTATTTATTTATTTATTTATTTGACAGAGAGAGAGAGAGCGAGCGAGAGCAGGAACACAAGCAGGGGGAGTGGGAGAGGGAGAAGCAGGCTTCCCGCTGAGCAGGGAGCCCAGTGCAGGGCTCGATCCCAGGACCCTGGGATCATGACCTGAGCCGAAGGCAAATGCTTAACAACTGAGCCACCCAGGCACCCTGATTAGCAGCCTCTTAATCAATCTCCTTGTTTCCATGTCTTTCTCCTCCTTGAACACTTCTACATCACCTACTGCTTAAAATATAAAGTCAAAGAGCCCCTAAATATGACCCTTATTTGCTTTCCTGTGACCTCTCTCCATATACTTTACCCTCTAGCCACACCTGGCTCTTTACAGTCCACAGAGGCACCACCTAGATCAATCCCATTGAAATTTTGCTCACATTGTTTCCTTGACCTAGAATGCCTCCCCTTCTTTGCTTAAACTAGTGGTTCTCAAAAGTGAGGGCTTGTTACAACACAGATTGCTGGGATCCACTTAAGAATTTCTGATTCTGTTATGTCCAAGGGGGACCCAAGATTTGAATCGCTAACAGATTCACAAGTGATGCTGGTGCTACCAGTCAAAAGACTACATTCTGAGAACCACTGACCTAGAAAAATTTACCCTTTAGGTCACGCCAGTTCAAATGCTGCCTTTACTACAAAAAGTTCTTTTCCCACCCCCACCCCCACCCCCAACCTCCCAAGTGAAAGTGAGCATTTCTGCTCTGTACTCCCATGGTGTTTTATCTGTGTCTCTGTTCATTATATTTGGTTGTATTTATGTCTCCTCCATTAAACCATAAAGCCATTGAAGGTGGCTTTATATTGCAGGCATGCTTGCTTCCCCTATAATGCTTAATGATGCATTCATTCTGAAAGAGCCCTGTAAATATGTCTTGAATGAAACCATACACTCTAACATGTAGAGGAAGCCTAGGTATGTGGGCAGTCTCTGCAAACTGAACTCGAGTCACATAGGATAACACCATTCTTCTCTGAATGCATAGTGTAAGCCCAAAAAACTTCAGCTTTCCCTTAAAACTCAGTAAAAACTGCTCTCCCCTTCCATAATTTCCAGAAGGCCTCTTTCAAATTGACCCTGCAGTACCAGGGAAGAAATGACTCTAGCAGGATTTGCCCTTGGCACACATTAAAGGAACAGATTTGTCTTTAGCATCTTTCCATCTCTCTTTAGTGTCTTCTCACCCCCACCCTTGTATCTCAAGCACCTAGGGTTTTCATGCTGGTCACTAGCTCTACAAAATGCTCCACAGCAAAAGGTCTTATGCTCCAGCCAGACTTTTCTGCCCTCTTCACATGTCCTTTGGTCTCTGTACTCTGCTAAGATGCTCTGTTGATAATACAGCATCTAGATAGAGCACCGTGGTTAAGAGCATGGGCTCTGGGGCCAAACAGCCCTTATGGACTCCTGGATCTACCACTTATTTGCTAACACTGGGAAAGTCACTAAATTCCAATGTTACATTTTCTCATCTGTACTATAGGGATATCAGGCATACTTTGCACTGTTACCACAGGAATAAAATAAAATAACATGTGTAGAGCACATACCACACATTTGGCACATATTAAGTACTCAGTAAGTAGTTGCTCTTACAAATGCATTAACATGCTACTATTAATATCTAGTGAGAGCTTGTCAAGTTATCCACTCTACCACCACCCTGATCCTCAGGCAGCCTTTGCATTCTAACAACAACTCTGGGGAAACCCTCCATTTTTCACACTGCAGCCAGAATAATCTTTTTTCTTTTTAAGGGACTTTCTCCTCTTTAATTCCAAGAATATTTCTGAATTGGATCTTCACCTCCTATCTTCAATATTTGGACAGTGATCCTTCTGACCTTCCTTTACTTTTTAATTAAGTCTATTTAATTAAGTTTAATTTTAATTAAAAAATAGACTTTATTTTTTAGAGCAGTGTTAGGTTCACAGCAAAATTGAGTGGAAGGTACAGAGATTTCCCATATACCCCCACTCAGGCATAGCCTCCCCCGTTATCCCTCACCAGAGTGGTACATTTGTTATCATTGATGAACCTACACTGACACATCATAACAACCCAAAGTCCATAGTTTACATTAGGGTTTACTCTCAGTGTTGTACATTCTGTAGGTTTGGACAAATATATAATGACACCTATCTACCATTACATTAGCATGCAGAGTAGTTCATTGCCCAAAAAGAATCCCCTGTGCTCCATTGATTCATTCCTCCCTCCCTACTAACCTCTGGCAACCACTGATCTTTTTATTGTCTCCATAGTTTTGCTTTTCCCAGAGTGTCATATAGTTGGAATTAAACAGAATGTAGCCCCTTCAGATTGGCTTCTTTCACTTAGCAATATGGATTTACAAAATGATCTTTCCAGAATATAAATTGGGTCACTTTCTTCTTCCACTTAAACTGTTTCCTGTTGCTTGTAGGACAAGGCTTTAAATTCAGTGGTTCTTAACTGGGGGCTGTTTAGGGACTTCTTGGTTGTCATAAATGCCAGGGGAACAGTTTGACATTTAGTGGGCAGAGACCAGAGAGGCTAAACTTCCTGCAACTTTGCATATATGAACTGGCACTCCCCACCCCCATGTACAATTGTGGTATTCCAAAGCCAGTGGCACCCCTATTGTAAAACACCCCCACTGAATTCTCCAGCTCCATCTCCCACCACTCCCTCACTGTCTGGACCCATCACACTGATCTTGTTTCTAGTGCTCCACAGCACTTTGGACCTGTTACTCTTCCTACTTAGAACACTTTTTTTTTTTTCTGTTCAGTCACTTAACTCCTACTAACCCTTCAAATCTTAGTTTAAGCAATATTTCTTCAGGGAAGACTTCATTAACTCCCCATTATAGTGTATACTTCCTTAGAACTCTGTTGCTTTACTTCAGAATATTTAACTCAGTTTATAATTATATACTCATTTGTGTAATTATTTGATTAATGTCTATCTCACCCATGAGATCAGAAGCTCCAAGAAAGCAGGCATCACATCTGTTTTTGCTCACCATTGTATACCCAATGCCTAGCACAATGCTTGGCTACTAGTAGGCACTCACTCTCTCTGAAATGAATGCCCACATAATTACCCCTAGGCTTACTCAAGTCCCAAGAGAAAAGGTGGCTAACTACATGCCATGTTTCAGGGGTCTTAGAACAACTGGCTTGTGCTGAACTCTCTGAGTAGGAGGAGGAACTGGAAAGGGTAGAAAGAGTCTTCTCTTTAGCTATTCTGCTTGCATTCATGCTTATTAGAATGGAGTCACAATGGTTATGTTTCCAATTTCTTCCTGATTTCAAAATGCTACACATAGACATTCTGATTGATTGCCTGCTCCCAAACCTAATTATATTAAAACAAATGAAGGAGTGTTTAAAGCATGTTGTTTACTCACTCTTTTGATACTTTCAAGATGTGCAGGGTACCTGTCTAATTTTTAGAAAATTTGGAAAACACTGTCAAGGGTCTAACAGTCTTGGAACGTGGTACTATAAGTGGACTGTAAGTGAACACCTCAATTCTCTAGTGGGCTCTGCATTGAACATCAAGGCAACAGATGGCTTACGCTCTAAATGGTTTGGAGGTGGTTTGTTTGTCTTTTTAATTTGATAGTCTAGGCAATCAGAAAGAAAAAGAGCAAGAGGTATGTACAGGTGTGTAATGAGAGAGGAGCTGCTGAGAAGAGCAAAAACATACTTCTTAGGCACTGGAGCCAAGGAATAGTGGTGCCAATCAGTGTAGAAAATGGTATCACAGGGCACAGTGGGTCTTACCCTGACAGTCTTGCTGGGTGCAGGGGAGGCTGCATCTGCATTATGCTGTCATTATTGGGATGTCTGCTATTTGAAGACATCTCCTGGACCTCTAAGAAGTAGCACACAGCTGAGTTCAGGGTTAGGAAAGTCGGCTCCCACTTGCTGACCCCTTCCTTACCCCCAAGCCTGAGTTTTATTTATTTTTTTAAAGATTTTATTTATTTATTTGAGAGAGAGAGAATGAGAGAGAGAGAGAGAGAGCACATGAGAGGGGGGAGGGTCAGAGGGAGAAGCAGACTCCTTGCTGAGCAGGGAGCCCGATGTGGGACTCCATCCCGGGACTCCAGGATCATGACCTGAGCCGAAGGCAGTCGCTTAACCAACTGAGCCACCCAGGCGCCCCAAGCCTGAGTTTTAGATGACTGCCTTGTCCCTCCTTCCCAGTTCTTAGGTTCCAGTTTGGGCTAGAACCAAAGGAGCTGGAGTGAAGATCACTTGGATAGCCTAGTGCTACTTCCTGACTGTCAGCCAGAGTGTGGAAAACATACAAAGTGGCTCAGAGAGTTCTGGTGGACTTGTGCTTTGTAAAAGCAGAGAGCTTCCCTCCTCCCAAAAACTCATTGAGACTCATCTGATTATATGGATTTAACACAGATGGGAAAACCAGAGTCTTCCTAATTTTTAAATCCCCTCCACTTTAGAGCATAAATTCACAGTCCCAAGCAAAGATCTGTGAATTAAACATTTTATACGAGGCTGTAAGTACACAAACCTAAATAATCCAAGCTTCACTAACCTTGTCTAGAGCTTTTACATTTTTTATTTTCCTATACTTGCCCACTATATAGGTTTTTTAGAGATAGAACGTTATCAATTTTTTAAAATAGGAAGAACTGTCATCAATTGATAATTTCCAAGTTTTTTTTTCCCAAAAGAAAAAAAATCAGAATAGAGAATATATTTTTATTTTAAAAGGTAATTCTCACTCCATGTTAAAAAAATTAATAATACAGAATTACATAAAAATAAAAGTCTACTTTTCCCTTCCCTTGTTCCCATTTTCCTCTGCCATTCCCCCCACCTGAAAAAAAACAACACATTTCCCAGAAGACACTGTTAATAGTTTGAAAATAGTTTGAAAAATGTTACTTTATGGAAATAAAAGAACAGACTTTTCAGAATGATTTTTAAATGCAGCCACAGGGAACTGGTCCTCAGTACTCACCACCTCAGACTGACAACATTTTGACCAGACCCATAGCATGGAGAAGTGGTAACACATAATAAGGCCAATGTCCCTACAAATTTTCACCCCCAAGGGCTTTTGTAAATGTTTTCCCCCATGAACCCCATGTTTTCTTATATTTTGCTTACCAAACTTGTTTTGTAAAGGAAAAATTCATTTTTCCCACTCTCCCATAATCAAAGCCAAATACAGCTGTCCTTCAAAGGAAGTTATAGAATATAAACTGCTCCTTAGCATAAGAAGATGCTATTTAGGGACATTACTTTTTCTTTCTTTCTTTTCAATTTTTTATTTAAATTCTAGGTAGTTAACATACAGTGCAATATTGGTTTCAGAAGTAGAATTCAGTGATTCATCACTTACATACAGTACCCAGTGCTCATCACAACAAGTGCCCTCCTTCATACCCATCACCCATCTAGCCCATCCCCCACCCACCTCCCTCCATCAACCCTCTGTTTGTTCTCTGTATTTAAGAGTCTCTTATGGTTTGTTTCCCTCTCTCTTTTTTTCTTTTTCCCCCTCCCATATGTTCATCTGTCTTGTTTCTTAAATTGCACATATGAGTGAAATCATATGGTATTTGTCTTTCTCTGACTCACTTATTTCACTTAGCATAATACACTCTAGCTCCATCCATGTTGTTGCAAATGGCAAGATTTCATTTTTTGATGGCTGAGTAATATTCCATTGTATATATATACACCACATCTTTATTCATTAATCAGTCAATGAACATTTGGGCTCTTTCCATAGTTTGGCTATTATTGATAATGCTGCTGTAAACATCAGGGGACATGTGCCCCTTCAAATCTCTATTTTTGTGTCTTTGGGTAAATACCTAGTAGTGCAACTGCTGGATTATAGGGTAGTTCTATTTTCAGCTTTTTGAGGAAACTCCATACTGTTTTCCAGAGTGGTTGCACCAGTTTGCATTCCCACCAACAGTTTAAGAGAGTTCCCCTTTCTCCATGCCCTCGCCAAAACCTGTTGTTTCTTGTGTTGTTAATTTTAGTCATTGTGACAGGTGTGAGGTCTCAACATGGTTTTGATTTGTATTTCCCTGATGATGAGTGATGCTGAGCATCTTTTCATGTGTCTGTTAGCCATCTGGATGTCTTCTTTGGAAAAATGTCTATTCATGAATTACTTAAATTCATTCAGCAAATAATTACTGAGGAATTAAAATATTCCAGACACTATTCCAGGCACTGGGGATACAGCAGTGAATAAAATCACCAAAGTGCCTTCCCTGGTGGAGATGACATTTTGGTGAGGTGAGACAGATGATAAGTAACAAACAAATAACAGATATGTCAGGTGGTGATAAATGCTACAGAGACAACTAAAGTGGAGCAAGGTGGTGAGGGAACACTGGAAGTTGGGATGCTGTTTTATATAGGATGATCAGGAACAGTCTCTCTAATAGCAATACTTAAGTAGAGATCTGAGGAAAATGAGGAAGTGAATTTAGAACACTCCTAGAAAAAGGTACAGCAAGTGAAGGATTCTGGGGCAGGAGTCTGTTCATGGTATATTAAAGAAATACTGTTCTATTCCAGTGTGAGTAAAACACATTAAGCAAAGGGGAAAGTAATAGGAGAGATCAGAAAGGTAACTAAAAGCAGATCAGGTACAAATTTTGCCCTTTCCTGTGAATGAGATGGGGATCACAGGAGGGTTTGAGCAGAGGAGCTGTGTGATCTAAGTTAGGCTTAAAAAGAATCAATCATCTGCATGGAAGTGTTGAATCACTATATTGTACATCTGAAACTAATATTACACTGTATGTTAACTAACTAGAATTTAAATAAAAACTTTTTAAAAAGTATTTAAAAAAGAGTCAGTCACTTTGAGTGAAATTTAAAGAAATGATTCTGGGCAAGGAGAGGGGAGGCAGGTTTCAGTGGAGGGGAGCCCAGCATGGACAATGGCAGTAAAAGAATGAAAGACCAAGGTCAGTTAGGATGATATTGTAATATTCCAGTGAAAGGAGATAGAGGCTATTGACCAGATGGTAGCCAAGAAAACAGGGAAAACTGGTCAATTCTAGATATATTTTGAAAGTAGAACTGGTGGGTTAAATATGATGGTTGAAAGAGAGGGACTAAAGTTTCATTCATTTATTCAGTAAAAATGAGCACCTTATATAGGTACCAGGTACTATTCTGTGTGCTTGGGAGACAGCAAACAGAAATCCCTACCCTCATGGAGCTTGTTTTCTAATGGATATTATCCATTATCCATAGCTCACATTTATTAAGCACTTCCTATGTTCTAAACTCTTTGCTTTCTTAACTAATTTAATCCTCACCACAAGCCAATAAGGTATGTATGGCACGTGATGTGATGAGCACTGGGTGTTAGTCACAACTGATAAATTACTGAACACTACATCTGAAACTAATGATGTACTATACGTTGGCTAATTGAATTTAAATTTTTTTAAAAAGGTATGTATGTATGCATGCATGGTATCTTCTCTGTTTTGCAGATGATTAGCCTCACAGAGAGAGTGACTAAGTTTCTTGAAGTCTCACAGCTGGTAGGGAGCAAAGCTTTGTTTCAAAATCAGGAAGTTCTGCTCAAGAGTCTGACTTCCAACCACTACACTCCACTGCCTCTTTACCAGGCCAGTATACACACACCAAGAGTCAAAGCTGGACCACCTGGGCGCAAACCAGGATCTTAAGTGCGGGATGACTTCAAGTATTTTGGCCTAAAAAAAATGCAAGATTGCATTTTTTTGGCCTAAAAAAATGGCAAGATTGCTTGCCATTTACTTAATTATGAACAGAAAATAGTAGCCTATGGACTGAATTGTGCACCCCCCCAATTCATATATTGAAATCCTAATCCCTAATGTGATGGTATTTGAAGATGGGGCCATTGGGAGGTAATTAGGGTTGGGTGAGCTCATGAGGGTGGAGCCTTCATGATGGGAATAGTGCCCTTATAAGAAGAGACATCACACACTTCCTCCCTCTCTCTCACATGCTCTAACTTTCACTCTGCGTGTCTGTGTGTATGTGTGTGTGTGTGTGTGTGTGTGTGAATGTGTGTCTTTCTGTGTGTGTCTCTCTCTCCCTACCATGTGAGGACACAGTGAGAAAGATGCTGTGTGCAAACCAGGAATGGAATCAGCAAGCAACTAGACTTCCAGTCTCTGTTAGTATGAGAAATAAATTCAGGTTGCCCATAGTATTTTGTTATGGTAGTCTACGCTGACTAATAATATACCTGGGCACAGAAAGATTTGGGCCAGTGAATCGTCTCTCTAAAATGTCCTGTATTGTTTGACACAGAATATTGTGTCATAGGACCATGTAAGTGTTAGCTCTAATTATCCACTAGAATGGCTAAGTGGAATTCAAAAGGGCAGAAGTCACCAGGCCTGCTGAGAACCGACACACTGCCAGACAAATCAGGAAGCTTTGGTCAGTGAAACTGCCCTGAGATTCTTCTGTGGAAATCTCCCATCAATATGGCAGAAAGAAACATGTGGGAACAGAGTGGAAAAGAACCCTGAAATTTGGAGGTATAATTATAGAAATTGCCCTCATTTTTGTTGAACATTTACTATGGTGTAGGCTCTGTGCTAAGTGCTACAAATGCATTACCTCATTCAATCTTCACAAAAACCTCAGAAGATATTAGTATCTCTATGTATGAAATTAAGGTTCAGAAAGGCTCAGTGACTTACCCAGGCTCTCCCAACTAATAAGTGGCAGGGATGGGACTCAAACCCTCACCTGTTTGACTGCCAACCACCACTGTTCGCCAGTGAGCCCTGCCAAATTGTCCACTCACTATTCCTTGTATTGCTTCCACTACTTAAATCAGGACTTCTTCGTATGTTTCCATACATGCTCTGGCACAATCTCATTCATACATGTGTCCCATCTCTCCCATTCATTTAATCAGCTCACTGAGGTCAGGGGCTCTGATTTGCATATCTTTTTACTTCCCAGCAGTTTCAGTTACGGGGATCTACCCACTAGTGTCTAATAAAGGTAGCTGATTGACTGCATTTAATAAACTGCTTTAGGAATCTGCTGGGGATTCTGTATGCTTTCACCCAAGACAAGGTTAATATCACACTTGCAGGTAAAATAATAACTTCCACTTCTTTAAGGCTTAATTAGTGCCCTATGCTATGTTAAGTGCTTTTCATGCATTCTCTTATTTAGCCCTGAAAGTATGAATTAGGTGCTCTCATTACAATCTCTAATTTTCAGATGGGAAACTGAGACTCAGTGAAGTTAAAAAAAAAAAACTTCCCAAAGTCACTAAGCTAGTAAATGATATGGCCACAGATCCATCCAACTCCAAAACACATTTTCTTAACCACTGGGGTTAAGGTGGAGATTATGAGCTTCAAGAATTTATCTCAATGATGGAATGTAATTTTTAAAAATGTATATCTTCAAATTATTTTTAACAGCTTTATTGAGGTATAATTGAAATACAATAAGCTCCACATATTTAAAGTGTATAACTTGATTAGTTTTGACATATGTATACACATATGAAACCATCACCACAATCAAGATAATGAGCATATCCATCACCTCAAAGGTTTTCATGCTTTTTTGCAAATCCTCATTCCACCCCTTTTCCTCCCCCCACCCTGTCTCCAAGCACAAATTATTTTTTGAATATGCAAGGCAGTAACTTATCAGAGATTCTACTTGCCAATGATCATATCAGCTTTGTCCCTAATAACTGGGTTCATTTGATTTGTGTCATAGTTTACTGATCTGTGACTTGGAATTCTTAGTGCTTAACTTGAGCTTCAGGCTGACATCCAAACTAACTACAGTAAGAAGAATGATGATAAATTCTGAGTTAGAAGGCTAATTTAAGAAATCAACTGGGCTGATTGATTTCTTCTTTTTAGAAACAAAAGATGCAGATTATTTATCAGATAGAGCAAAATGCTAGGGATCATTTTGGGCTTCTGTGTATGAAGAAAAATGAGTTTGGTATTTATAAGCTTTTGAAAAATCTCTAATTTACCCAGTAGACAGTTTCTCAGACTATGCCAAAGGTAGCAGAGCCAGTCAGCAGCTAAATTCATTTTTTAATAAAACCTACCCAACCTATTTATTTGATGAATGGACCTAAAAGTGATAGATTTCTGCCTAGTTCTTACAAAAATAATGCATAGGAGCCTTAAAGGCCTTTTCTCTATCAAATTGATGTATCTATCAACTTTGCTCATTTGCTCAGGTGTGTTCTCCATCCACACATTGACCTAACATTTTCACTCTAAATGGTGGGAAAAAACTGGGAATGAAAAAAGATCCTATGAACATTTGGGCCCTAACATTCTACTACCCTTGGCCACTGTCACCCACCCATCCAATTCCGAGCCCTGTTTATAAAATGGGATGACAGGGAAAGAAGATGAACATTGTTTAAATGGTGAGAGAATTCAAAGCAGTATCAGGATTAATCTATATGGTACAGCTGATATGCCACAGTGGACAGGGAAGAGAGGTCACTGTGCAATGAGGTGGTCAGGGAAAGCTTTGTGAAGGGGAGCTGGACATAAGCCCAGAGGAGAAGGGGGAAATATTCCAAATGTATCTAGCCACTGGGATAACTACTATGTTAGAAGCAGGAATAAGTATGCAGTGGTATAGAGGGAAAGAAAGAATCCCCAGTGTTCAGAGCTGAAGGTACCTAACAGCCCTGCATTGCTGTCCTAGAAGGGATAGAAACACAAGAAAGGAAAGAGGAAAGAGGCAGACAACTGGTGGGTGTGAGAGAGTTGCCAATTAGTTCTTCTGTCTTTCTACCACAATAAGTAGCAATCAGATGTCTGGGTTTTTTAAATTTCAGACAAGCCCTTGTCTACTCATCAAAGATAAAGCAGTTCTAAGCAGCTTCTATTAGCAGCAGCAGTTAACATAAAAGAAAAAGTAAGCAGGGAAAGAAAATTCTACAGGGAAAACATCTTCCCTTGATATTCCTGTCAAAAGATAGAAGTATTCCATGGTGGAAAACATCCAAGATAATTTTACCTTTCTGTAGTAAGCCATCTGGTAGCCAAGCCCTTCTGATCCCCAACTCCTACACTGAAGTCAGGACATAGTTCATGCAGGAGCCCAGAAAGCAATGAATCATATAAAAGAGCTGAGTCTCTCTTCTCTTGTTTCCAAAGACACTCAGTGTTGGAACAGATCTTAAAGGTGGTCTGCTCTGATCTCCCAGGGGAGAATTTAGCCAAAGTGAGCTAAGTGAGACTGCTGCAACCTTCCACTACTGAATTCTTCCTTTTATGTTAGAGCCCTAGAATTTTAGAGCTCAAAGAGACCTTAGGGAGTACCTAGTCTAATGCTTTCCTTTTTTTTAAAAGAATATTTTAGAAATTTATTTTTAAAATATAGAAAATTAGAAGAAATTTTATTTTTCATTTGGGACAGAATATTACAGATAAATCTAATGGACCTCTTCACAATCTGGTACACCTCCTTGTGCCCTCCCATCCCCCTCAGATGTAAGAACTATTATTAGTTTGCTGATTTTCTTTTCAGATCATACTTGATAATTCTATATACAAACATACAGTATTTTTTGTGTTTTGTTTAAAAGTTATCATACAGTATGTATCTGGCTTTCTTCACTCAGCATTGTTTTGAGATCTAGACCATTCCTTTTATTTTATTTTATTTTTTTTATTTGAGAGGGAGTGTGAATGAGCAGGGAGGGGGAGGAGCAGAGCAGGAGGGAGAGAGACAAGCAGACGCTGCGTTGAGCACAGAGCCCAGTGTGGGTATCAATCCCAAGATCCTGAAATCATGACCTGAGCAGAAACCGAGTTGGACACTTAACCAATTGAGCCACCCAGGTGCCCCTGGACCATTCCTTTTAACTGCAGTTCAATATTCCATTGTATAAAGCACCACATTTTCTTTATCCTCTTCCACCTTGATGGAAATTTACAAATCTTCTTTATGGAGAGAGAATTGAGTCTCAGAGAAATTACAGGATTGGCCTAAGGTAAATTTCAGCATAGTTGGAACTAGAATCTCAAAATTAGATGAGTTTCTCAAAAGTTGGCTGTCTAGGATCATTCACGGAAGCCTTACTTGGTCTAACATGAGGTTGGAGCATCAGATTGGAGAGTATGAAAATTCTGAGCATTCAGACCTCCCAGAGCTGGTAAGCGAAAGAATTCCCCAACCCATGCCTTGTGTGCTGAAGAGCTTCAGAGCTCATAAATATTTCCTCTACCTTTGTTCATGGGGGGTCTGAAAAACCTTCCTTTCAGAATTTATAGTTTTAGATCTTGAAGGGTTTTCCATCCATCCATGAAAGTTCCCTGGACCCACCTTGAGAGTTAAATTAAGGTAACACTGGCCATCAACATGGCTGATAATTTGGTTTTTCAGTTCACATGCTAGAACAAAGTCATTATGGAAAATGGTCTCAGGACATGCATACAGGTAGGTGGTTGGGATGGAGCAAGGGGGAGAAAGGAAAAACTTGGACATATATTGATTGCCTGCTATGTGCCAAGCAATGTGCTAGGTACTTTACATGTATGTTATCACAATAAGATTATTAATGCTACTTTCCATATTAGGAAACAAGAGCTCAGAAAGATTAAATATCTTTCCCAAAGTCTATTTGTTTATTCGCTCATTCATCCACTCAACAAAATTTTGCCAAGCTACTATTGCTACATGCCAGATGCTATGCTAGGTGAAGAAATATATTGATGAATGTGACAGACCCAATTTTTGTTCTCATGGACTTGAATCCATAAGAAGTTATTTACCATTAAAATGCAAGGAAACTAAGCGTGGTCAGGCACATTGGGTTGGGCACTGTGAATATAGATAGTAGGCAAATCATAAGCACCATGTGGTCTCATTTATTTCTTCAGTGACAATATAGTGAGTGCCTTTTATATGGAGGCAATATGCTAGGCATTTTGGGGAGAATATAAAGATAAATAATATAATGCATACTCCTAAGAGTGCTCAGAGCATAGCAGATGTTCACTCAGTACTTGAACACCAGCCTAGAAACTTTAAGTTCAAGACCAAGTGACAACCTCATGTTTCTAAGCTACTTGTCTTTTCAAGTGCAAGGGAAATTTTGCATCAAGATGAAGAACAAGAGGACGCCTGGGTGGCTCAGTCAGTTAAGTGGCTGTCTTCAGCTCAGGTCATGATCCCAGGGTCCTGGGATCGAGTCCCGCATCGGGCTCCTTGCTCAGTGGGGAGCCTGCTTCTCCCTCTGCCTGCAGCTCCCCCTGCTTGTACTCTCACTCACTCTCTCTCGCCTATGCTCTCTCTCTCTAGCAAATAAATAAATAAAATCTTTAAAAAAAAAGATGAAGAACAAGAGAGGGTAGAAAATGACAGAGTATCAGCTACCATCCCCTGAAACTGTAGTGCTATGTAAAATGCTTCAGTCAACAGAACTAGGGAAAATAAACCAGTTTTTGTCACCAACTGACTGACAGGAAGATGGCACCTTACTGACACAAAGATTAGCAAGTTCTTATTCTCTGACTAGAAGCAAAATGGCAAAGGAATTTCCAGTGTGTCTAGATGTGGGCTGGTTTTTCTTCCTAAGATGCACAGCAGAGAAGTATCTGCCTTAGAGTTAGAAATCCTGCCATATAGGAAACTTGAAACAGCATACTCCCATTTTTTTTCCATCCCAGCATTTGTGCTATTGCTGTCAAAGGTTTTACTTTTTATGTTATAAACTCCACAATACACTGCTAAAATAGTCCATTACATTCAAGGAGACTTAGGAAAAAAGTGTGTTGTATATTTACCTATGTATCTTCCAATTTTAGTGCTCTTCTTTGTATAGATCCGTATTTCTTTTTTTTTTAAGATTTTATTCATCCATTTGACAGAGAGAGACAGAGAGAGAGGGAATACAAGCAGGGGCAGTGGGAGAGGGAGAAGCAGGCTTCCCGCCGAGCAGAGAGTCAGACGCGGGGCTTGATCCCAGGACCCTGGGATCATGACCTGAGCTGAAGGCAGATGCTTAATGACTGAGCCACCCAGGCACCCCTCTGTATTTGTTTCTTACATTATTTTCCTTTTGCCTGCAGTTCTTCCTTTAATATTTCTCATGGTGTGGGTCTGCTGGTAATGAATTATTTCAAATTTTGCAGTCTGAGAAACTCTTTATTTCATTTTTCTTTCTTAAGATTTTTTTTTTTCCCAGTGAAGGATTTGACTTTTTTCTTCCACTACTTCTAAAGATGTTTCCCCACTTACCTCTAGCTCATATTGTTTCTGAGGAGAAATCTGCTGTCGATCTTATCTTTGTTCCTCTGAATCCAAGGTGTTGTTTGTCCTCGGATAACTTTTAAGATTTTTCTTTCATCAATAATTTTGAGCAATTTGATTAAGATGTCTTTTGGCATAATTCCCTTCGTGTTTCTTGTACTTGAGGTTCTTGGATGTATAGGTAGATATTTCATCAAATTTGAAAAATATTTTAGTTATTATTTCTCAAATCCCTTATTGGCCATCTCCTCTCTTTTCTCCTGTGGGAACTCCAGTTACACATATGATGAAATTGTCCCATAGCTCACTAATATTCTGTTTTGTTTTCTTTTGTCTCTCTGTGCCTCACTTTGGATAGTTTTATCACTGTGTATTAAAGTTAACTAATGTTTTCTTCCTCATCATCTAATCTCTTCTTCACCATTAATCCCATGCAGTATACTACTTACCTCAGATACTGTACTTCTCATCTCTAGAAATTCAATTTGGTTTTTTTATATCTTCATTTTCAATGTCTCTATTTAATTTATATCTTAAAACAGCTTTATTGATAGATAATTCATATATGGTATGCATATAAATAACTGACTTAAAGTATATAATTCATTGTTTTTTAGTATAATATATTCACAGATATGCACAACAATCACTATAGTAAAAAACAACCACAAACCCTAGAACCAAGTCCCCCACCTCTCAGCAATGACTAATGTACTTTCTGGCTCTATAGGTTTGCCTATTCTGAATATTTCATAAAAATTAATCATATATTATGTGGCCTTTTTTGACTGAGTTCTTTCACTTAGCATAATGTTTTCAAGGTTCATCAACATTGATGATTCTAATAATCAGACTTCATTCCTCTTATGGCCAAATCTTTCATAGTATGGATATAACCATATTTTGTTTATCCACTCATCAGCTGATGGACATGTAGGTGGTTTCCACATTTTATCTATGATGAATAATGCTGCTATAAACATTTATGTGTAAGTTTTGTGTGAACATACACTTCCATTTCTTTTGGATATATACCTAGAAGTGTAATTGCAGGATCATATGGTAACTCTATTTGTAACCATTTGACAAACTATCAGACTGTTCCAAAGTGGCTGCTCCATTTCACATTCCCACAGCAGAGCATGAAGGTTCTGACTTTTCCACATTGCCATCAACACTTATTATTATCTTTTTTATTATAGCCATTCTGATGGGCGTGAAGTGGTATCTCATTGTTTTGATTTACATTTGCCTGATTAATGATGAGCATCTATTCATGTCCTTATTGGCCATTTGTATATTTTCTTTGGAGAAACATCTATTTAAGTCCTTTGCATAGTTTTAATTGGGTTATTTGTCTTATTACTGAGTTACAAGAGTTCTACATATGCTAGGTACAAACCCCTTATCAGATATATGATTTGCAAACATTTTCTTCCATTCTGTAGGTTATCTTTTCACTTCCCTGGTAGCATCTTTTGAAGTATAGAAAAGTTTTCAACTTTGACAAGGTCTAATTTATCTCTATTTGCTAATGTTGCCTGGACAACAATCCTTTGCCAAATCCAAGATGTGAGGCTGTATGAGCCATCTACAGCACACTACTGCCTCTGTCTCCAGAGATTAGAATCGCTGTGGAAGCATCATATAATCTGTAAGCAAGGAGCAGAATTCTTCTTCCTAGGGACATGTGTGTGTGCTCCTTGCCCACTAAGGGTGTTAGGCTACCCTAACAAATACATAAAGCATTTGGCTACCTTTTTCTCTCCAGAACAAAAATAGCTATCCTCAAAATTCCACTATTAAAAATTCATTACTATGGGTCTTGAAGTCTTTTTGATTTCCAAGAATCCCTTTTTTAAATAGCAAGGTATTTCCTGTGAACAGTAATATTTTCAGCCTTTTTAGTCAGCTAACACCTTTATGGATATTAGACAGCTAAGTGAAAAGAAGGCCCTGTGTCATTGCCCTGTAGGCTCTGTGCTTGGTGCAGGCAGTGGAAGTAGATGTGAAAAGGAAACAAAAAAGGGAAAGTAGAAATATGCCCAAGAAACTGCCTTTTTCATAGTCTTTCAGAAGGTCAGCTCTATTGTACTCACATGTGGGACTGTGTTTTTAAATATTAAGAGAATAGCTGGTGTCCTTCTTCTATCTTGGCCTTAGTATCCACTAACAGGGAAAGCTGCTGACCATTCTGTCTTGCCCATCCCCTCAAGACCATTCTTACATTGGGAAAAAAATTGAAAGAAGAAAAAGACAACAAGACCATCCATAAGTGTCAAAGGTTTAAAACACCCCTATAAAATAAAATAAAATACCCTTACAACAGTAGCCATGCCAAAATATAAAAGATCTAGGAATGTTCAGCGGTTCATGTAAGTAAAGGAATATAATAATGAGTAACCAGAGAAAAATGAGGAAGGAGAAGTTGCTATATAAACCTGGGTTTGTGATGAAATTGTCATTTTGACTTAAGTTCAAAATAATAGTTTTGCTCAGATTATAAACTAAAATTACAAATGGGTGATGTATAATAATATCATAAATATATAGAATGTATATAACATTTTTAACACCTTTGAGTAAGAAGAGTATTAAGAGCCAGATCAAGCCCCTCTAATAATAAATTAGCAATTCCTATGCAAAGCTGTAGTCCAATCCACTGAGGAGGCAACGTAAATTCCTGGTCTGCTACACTGAGTTTCCAGGGGTAGACTACTACTAACTCCCACCCCTAGTGAAAAAAAAAAAGTCATTTAATAAAGCTCCCTCAGTTCCTTCTAAACCCAAACCCAGGGCAACCTCTCAATGCCTACTATGAGTGGATTCCATTAAGTTAAATGTATCCCCTCAGAACAAAATAGGTATAATCAATCTGTCCCATGCACACAACTGTTGGAATGTCAATGATATCTTCTTTTTTTTAAGATTGATTTATTTATTTGAGAGAGAGAATGTGGGGAGGAGGGGGCAGAAGGAGAGGGAGAGAGATTCTTAAGCAGACTCCATGCTGAGCATGGAACCAAAAGCAGGGCTCAGGGCTCGATCCCACAACCCTGAGATCAAGACCTGAACCGAAACCAAGAGTCAGATGCTTAACTGACTGACCCACCCAGGCACCACCAATGATAACTTCTTTAAACTTTTTAATTTTTCCATTGTAAGAAGAAACCTACAGTGGATTTCTTAGTCTGCTCAGTCTGCCATAACAAATTACAACAGACTCGGTGGCTTAAACAACAGAAATTTATTTCTCAAAGCTCTGGAGGCTGGGAAGTCCAAAATCAAGGGGCTAGCTGATTTGGTTTCTGGCAAGAGCTCTCTTGGTTGCAGGCAGTGCGTCCCGACATGGTTGAAAGAGCGACCGAGCTCCCTGATGTCACTCCTTATAAGGGCACTAATACTATCAGGGCCCTACCCTCATGACCTCATTTAACCTTAATTACTTTCTTATTCTAAATACAATCACACTGGACATTAGGGCTTCAATGTGTGAATTTGGGGGGAGGGATATAATTTAGTCCATATCAGTGAGGAAAATTTCTATCATTTAAAAGGATTTATAAGCATAGTTCAACTTGCTAAAGGATCCAAGGGCAGAATCTTGCTGGAGCTCAGCAGAAACGTGGTAACCATCTTCAAATACAATGTGAAGTGCAGCCCTGGGATCACTGCAGAGGTCAAGTCACACAAAGACTTTTTTTTAAATCATTGTATTTCATAGGGTATTCCTCACTTTTCCATTTTACACTGAATGGACCAGGTGGGAAAGTCCAGAACATGGAATTAGAAGACTTGGGTTATAATTCTGACTCTGCCACTTACTAGTCCTTGGGTGCTATAGCAAACTCTTAATTTCTGTGATGATGAAAATATTCTCTTGAACAACATGGGCTTAAACTGCACAGGTCCACTTATATATGGATTTTTTTCAATACAGTACAGTACTATAAATATATTTTCTCTTCTTTATGATTTCATAACATTTTCTTAAGCTTACTTTATTGTGAGAACACAGTGTATAATACATGTAACATGTAAAATATGTGTTAATTGACTGTTTGTGTTACTGCTAAGGCTCCTGGTCAACAGCAGGCTATTAGTAGTTAAGTTTTGGAGGAGTCAAAAGTTACACATGGATTTTTGACTGCTCAGGGGGTCAGCACCCCTAACCCCTACATTGTTCAAGTATTTTAAAAAGTAAATGATAGCAACTCAGTGAGGTAGGCAAGGATATGTAAAATAATTTAATGAGATGGTATATATAAAAGAACTTTGTAATCTTAAAGCCCTTGATAAATATTTGGGACCATTAAAATAAAGAGTGGGCTTAAAAGCCTCCTGACTTGAGACATGGTTCATCTGGGAAAGACAAGGGCCAAGAGGAATATTTTTAATAAATACTAGTATCCTAAGATGCTAGTATTTGAGAAAATTTGAGGGTCAATAAAAGTCCCATATTGTACACTAAGTTGTAGACATAACTTACAGAACTGCTTACTATAAGTAGTAGTACAGGATGACTAATTATATAAATAACACTCAAAATGTTCCAATCAATTGGTATTCAACAGATTACAGGCCCACAAATCACTGGTGTTCTTCAGGTTGAATCAAGGTATTCTACCACCAAAATCAATCTGTGGGAGTCATTTCTTTTTTTTGTTTGTTTGTTAATAATGTTATGTTAGTCACCATACATTACACATTAGTTTTTTTTAATAATTTTTTTATTATGTTATGTTAATCACCGTACATTGCATCATTAGTTTTCGATGTAGTGTTCCATGATTCATTGTTTGCGTATAACACCCAGTGCTCCATTCAGTATGTGCTCTCTTTAATACCCATCACCAGCTAACCCATCTCCCCACCCCCCTCCCCTCTGTGATTTTTTTAAATTTTTATTGTTATGTTAATCACCATACATTACATCATTAGTTTTCGATGTAGTGTTCCGTGATTCATTGTTTGCGGATAACACCCAGTGCTCCATTCAGTATGTGCCCTCTTTAATACCCATCACCGGGTTAACCCATTCCCCCATGCTCCTCCCCTCTGAAACCCTCAGTTTGTTTCTCAGAGTCCATAGTCTTTCATGGTTCGTCTCCCCCTCCGATTCCCCCCCCTCATTTTACCCTTCCTGCTATCTTCGTCTTTTTTTTAACATATAATGTATGCAAATAAACATATTCTTGACTTTCCCTATTGTTTTTTTTTATTTTTAAATTAACATATATTGTATTATTTGTTTCAGAGGTACAGGTCTGTGATTCATCAGTCTTACACAATTCACAGCGCTCACCATAGCATATACCCTCCCCAATGTCCATCACCCAGCCACCCCATCCCTCCCACCCCCCACCACCCCAGCAACCCTCACTTTGTTTCCTGAGATTAAGAATCTCTTATGATTTGTCTCCCTTTCTGGTTTCATCTTGTTTCATTTTTTCCTCCCTTCCCCTATGATGCTCTGTCTTGTTTCTCAAATTCCTCATATCAGTGAGATCATGATATTTGTCTTTATCTGATTGACTTATTTCGCTTAGCATAATACTCTCTAGTTCCATCCACGTCATTGCAAATGGCAAGATTTCGGTTTTTTGATGGTTGCATAATATTCCATTGTATATATATACCACTTCTTCTTTATCCATTCATCTGCTGATGGACATCTAAGCTCTTTCCATAGTTTGGCTATTGTGGACATTGCTGCTATAAACATTGGGGTGCACGTGCCCCCTCAGATCCCTACATTTGTATCTTTGGGGTAAATACCCAGTAGTGCAATTGCTAGGTCGTAGGGTAGCTCTATTTTCAACTTTTTGAGGAACCTCCATACTGTTTTCCAGAGTGGCTGCACCAACTTGCATTCCCATCAATAGTGTAGGAGGGTTCCCCTTTCTCTGCATCCTCGTCAACATTGGTTGTTTCCTGACTTGTTAATTTTAGCCGTTCTGACTGGTGTGAGGTGGTATCTCATTGAGGTTTTGATTTGGATTTCCTTGATGCCGAGCGATGTTGAACACTTTTTCATGTGTCTGTTGGCCATTTGGATGTCTTCTTTGGAGAAATGTCTGTTCACATCTTCTGCCCATTTCTTGATTGGATTATTTGTTCTTTGGGTGTTGAGTTTGATAAGTTCTTTATAGATTTTGGATACTAGCCCTTTATCTGATATGTCATTTGCAAATATCTTCTCCCATTCTGTCAGTTGCCTTTTGGTTTTGTTGACTGTTTCCTTTGTTGTGCAAAAGCTTTTTATCTTAAGTCCCAGTAGTTCATTTTTGCCCTTGCTTACCTTGCCATTGGTGATGTGTCTAGGAAGAAGTTGCTGCGGCTGAGGTCGAAGAGGTTGCTGCCTGTGTTCTCCTTTAGGATTTTGATGGACTCCTGTCTCACATTTAGGTCTTTCAACCATTTTGAGTCTATTTTTGTGTGTGGTGTAAGGAAATAGTCCAGTTTCATTCTTCTGCATGTGGCTGTCCAATTTTCCCACCACCATTTGTTAAAGAGACTTTTTCCATTGGACATTCTTTCCTGCTTTGTCGAAAATTAGTTGACCATAGAGTTGAGGGTCCATTTCTGGGCTCTCTGTTCCATTGATCTATGTGTCTGTTTTTGTGTGGCAGTCATTTCTCAATCTGCAAACACAATTTTAGTTCATGGGGAGAATTTTCTCCATTTCAGTTTCAGTCCAGATTCCTCTTAAATCCTTTAGTGACTGGAGCAGACAGCAAAACAAATGGACATGTCACCAATGGCTTGCTTTTGTTCATTTGTGGTCACATACTTGTGCCTGCACTTTAAACTGCTAGTAAAAATACCCTGTGGTCATATGATGGTATGAAACATACTGTCTCAATCCCACTTGTAAGAGCCACTTGCTCACAAAGGAAAGTAGTGGTGGGGGGGAGAGCAGGAGATGCAAGACAGGGCAATTGTAACCTGAGGCAGTCCTAGAAGCAGAAAAGTCCAAAAGGAAGCCAAAGTTTGAAGCCAAGAAGAACACAGTTTACATTAGCATTTAATCCAGAGAGCAAGGTGTAGATAGAATAGGTAGCTGGGTGAACGGGGTTGAATTGAGTTGAGAGCTGAAAAATTTGCTGAACAGAGTTTTTGTGTTAGTATGCCCCTCTGTTTACATGGAGCTCTGTGCATATTGAGGTAGTAGATGCAAATACTTAAAGAAGCTGGAATACATTTATAACAATATTTTATACAGTATACAGAGAACATTCTGACCTCCCGGTGATCTGCTATCCAGATTTCAGGAGCACTAATGTTAAGTTGTGGATAACACAGCCATAGGGGATCATTAATAGACAATAGAGATACTCTGGCAATCGTCTTAATTTTTGGAAGGGGCACAGTGGAGTAAAACCTTCTCTTCTAACAACATACTCCTTGAAGTCTCTATTAGAGGAAGGATCTTGGGCTGGTTCCCCTTATGATAAAATTACTAGGATTCTTTAAGATGGCTCTGAGCAGTATGACTGCTATTTCTGGGAATCAGCACTCAACAGGCTGTAGGCACAGACCTCAGAAAATCAGAGCAACCCCACCTTTAGGTCCTGTTCTATTTTACTTTAGGAGAACCGGCATATAATGCTGGACTGACCCCAGTGTCAAAGAGAATGGTTATTCAGTCAGAATTATTTAGTTTATTTCATCTATAAAAACAATCCAAACCAGTAACTGAGTCTCAAACCTCGTTTCTTTTAGCTGAATCATCCTATTTGCCTAACTTTATGGAATGAACACTTTGGTGGTGTATCTAACCCCGTAGCCTCTAAGTATCATAAATGTTGCTAATGCTGTTTTAATACATAGTTGATTTTAGGGCTGGCATTGACCTTAGCAGTCATCTTTTTTATCTTTCTCATTTCACAGAAAAGGAAAAAGAGACATAAAGAAGAGCTAAATGTGACTTGTTCAAGTTTATACTGCAATTAGCAGAAGAGCTGAGAATAGAATCCAGGTCTCCTAATTCTCTTGACACTATTCTTTAAACTGCACCATTTCACACATACAGGTATGTACCATTATTTCCAGGGAAGTCCCCTGAGAAATTTTTAACTTTTGTTTTGAAACTGTACTATTGTAACATTTCAAGTCCTAATCTTAAATGTTGGGTCAGGAAGGGAGGTGGAGATCCAACCAACTTTGCAGGAAATGTATCCTTGCAGAAAAGTAAAACTCTCTCAGTAACAACAAGGGTGACCTGGTTTTAAAGATCCCAATATGCAAAATGAGAAAGTTACAAAACAGTCACACTGAAGGAGATTGCATTAGAAGGGAATACTCAGCAGAACTTCTTGAGTGCATTTAAGCATTTATGATTATTACTTGGCAGAATCCTCTGGGACAGAGAACCAAAGTTAAAATGCTAAGAACCACTGCCAGATGAAGACCAAGAAGAAGGCAAAATAAGCATCTCTGAAGTAAAATGGAGGTTATGAAGAAATGGAATCTGTTTGACAGAAACTCAGTTTCCTCTGAAAGTATCAGGGCCTGAGTAACCAGCCTAGTGAAGAGTCTTATGGTCACTCAGGCTTGAACTTGAATATCATCTTGAGGTTCTCTCTATCCCTCATCCTCTATAATACATCCATTACCAAGCCCTGTTTCTTTCTTTGAAATAACTCTAACATTCTTCCCTTCTCCATTCTGACTGCCAGCATTGTAGATGGGACTCCATTATCTTATGGGAAAAAATTCCTATTCTCTCCTACTCTGTTTTACCATTGGCACAGCAGTAAGAGTCATCTTATACAGCTTTCTTGATCACATCCTGTTTAAGAACCTAGAGTGACTCCCCAATGCCTACAAGATCAAGACCTAGTTTCTCAACCAAATGTTCAATATCCTCCAACTAACGGGCCCAGCTTAGCTACTCCTACATACTTCCCTCTCTTCCCCAATACTGCTATACCCAAGACAGTGCTAATTCGAACCTTTGACTTCCATCCTCTTCCCACATATAACAGAGGTGTTTTCCCAACTCCCACATCTGCCTATTTAAATCCCACCCAGCCTTTCAGACCCAGCTCAAGTTTACCTCTTCCACCTACCTTTCCTAACCACCTCCCCAGAGCTCCAGCCAGTACTGATCTTTACAATTTTAATTAGTGCCAGCTATGCTCAAGGCACTGATCTTCTTGCTTCTTTAGAAATGGGAAAAACTAACAGGCAAAATTTGGGACCCATTTAATAAGGTCCTGCTGTGAAACAGGGACAGACAATGTTCATGTAGCCCTTAGTGTCTGTTACTACAGAGAGTGCCAGGCCATCATTTGAAGAATTCACCAATCTTTCTTCCTCCTAAGATGAAGATAACATTTTGGAACATCCAAAATATACTTCATTCATGACACATTACCCACTTGTCACATAATCACAGAATCTTAGAATATATGAGAAGGAAGGGGCTTTGAATCATTAATTATATATAAGAAAAGTGAGGTCTATTTCTGTTTTCTGGGTATTCTTATGTTTTATTTTCCCTTGAGAAAGCTACTGCTGGCAAATAACACAATTTTAAAAGAAATTCGACAGTACATATCTTTAAAAATGCTCCTGGTTTTTTGACCCAGTAATTTGACTTCTGGGAAGCTATACTGAGCAAAAAATCTTGAATATTAAAAAAATTTATATACAAAAATATCACAGCTTTATTTATAACAGTAGAGATAAACTGGAGACACCCTAAATATCCCCAAATTGGAGACTAGTTAAGTATATTATGGTATACCTGATCCGATCCAATAAAATATCATATAGCCATTTAACGTGATATTCTAACATATGATGGTGTAAATTGTACTGTCTCAATCTCACCTAGCAGAGTCACTTTTCCACAAAGAAAAATGGTGGTAGAAAGGGCGGAAGAGTTAAAGAGTGATATTATTGATAATAATGTGTGGGAAATTCTTACAAGTGAAGAATTTCTGGATAGAAAATGAAGAAAACTGGATAGAAAATGTATACACAGGATAAACTCATTTAAAATGCATGGGGGGAAAGACTGGAAAACCTTGTTTAAGCCAATTGTTTGATTTTTTTCATGAAAATTCATGATTTGCTGGTTTATGTAACTTTTTATTTTAAAATAATTTCAGATGCATACACAGGTATGAGAACAGTACAAAAAACTCCTGTGTACCCCTCACTCATATTCCCTAAATATTAGCATAAATAAACTTTTATTTATTTATTTATTTATTTATTTATTTATTTATTTCAGTCTTGAGGTCTTTTTTTTTTTTTTTTTTTAACACTTATCATGCCATTAATTCATAGGGAATGGGTTCCAGCAGCTCAGGCTCTTTTCTATTAGTTCTCACGAAGTGTGCTTCTCTGGGTGGAGCAGGTTGGTGCTCAGTTGAACCCAAGTACCTTTATCTTTGACTTCCTTCTTTTCCTGATCATTTTTCTTCACACACTTCAGAAAGCTATCTCAGCTCTTTGAGTGATTAATATGTTCAATACGTACATTAATTCTCTTGGCAAGAATCTCACCCTTGTTTGTTTACAACAATGCCAATGGCATGCTAGGCAACATTATAGAGTCTTCCAGTTTTGCTATGATAATATTTATGGGGCATTCTGTTTTGAACAGTGCCTTTCCCTTAATGTCCATAATATCACCTTTCTTGTAGATTTGCGTGTATGTGACCAAAAGAACAACTCCATGTTTTCTAAAAGGCCTAGAGAACATATAGTGGGTACCTCTCCTTTTTCCCTTTGTGTTGGTCATTTTGGTGAATTACTGGGAGGTGGCGGTTCCTGTCAAAAGGGATAAATAAACTTTTAAAGAACTCCTTCTGTCCCATTTAAGGATCGTTTGGCCAATAAGCTCCTATGTGAACACTGTCACTTTAGATTCCAAAGTGAAGGGGTAACAGAAAGGAGACAGACACTCATTTCTCATGGCCTATGGAATCTGGGATGAAAGCCAGTCCCAAGACTAATAATCAGATGCAAGACTTTTAACCAATTACACTGCCTATTATTTCCTGTAATCAGTGTCATCCCATTCTGCCTTTCCCTTGACTACTTCAAGGAACATCATGGAGACAAAGTGATAATGAGTGTTGAACAACAGATTTAAACTTCCTGATTCAGATGAGTGACTTGAGGGAGACAAATATATATTTTTTGTTCATGCCTTCCCTCTGGTGAAAATGAAAAGCATCAATTTAATCCAGCTGCCAACAGCTCTACATAACTCCCTTGGACATCAAAGAGAAAGGAATAAAGAGTTGAGGACCTTACAGGAATAAAAACACCACATGTCCATAGCCATGAAAATGCATTATGTAAATGAAAGTACCCACATTTGGGTCATCTAGCACTGTCGAGTCGGACTTCTGGTAATGATGAAAATGCTCTCTGTCTGTGCTGTTCACTATGGTAGTCATGAGTCACCTGTGGTTATTAAGTGTTTGAAACATGACTGGTGTAACTGCAGAACTGAATTTTTTATTTCATTCCATTTTAATTCATTTAAGTTTACACAGCTACATGTAGCTAGCAGCTACTATACTGGAGAGTGGAGAGCTAGACCCTTCTCCACTCTAAGTAGAAATTTCCTCTCTAGTTCCCCTGATCTCTTTGCACTCTCACTGAAGATCACATCCATGCCCAACAGCTCCAGTTACCTTATAATGATGGTACTTAATCATGGCTGCATATTACATTCACCTGGGGCACTATTCTTAACCATCACTGTGGGGGGGGGTACTATGACCCAACCGTGAGTATTTTTTAAAAGGTCCTCAGATGACTCTAATGTGCAGTCAGATTTGAGAACCTTTGATCAATATGCTGATGACTCCCGATTCTATATCACCAGATCTCAGTGCTGTGCTACACATGCTGACAGGATCTTTCCTTCCTGATTCAACTCCATTCCCCCTCCCCAAAAACCCTCAAACACCAATATATCTAAATGGAATATCATTATCTAGTATTGCCCTCACCCAAATCCTTCAAACTTTAGTTACTGGACTTACTTCTGCCATTTTGCTATTTGTTTTTTATATGTCTTATGTATTTCTTATTTCTCAATTTCTTCATTATAGCCTTCCTTTGTGTTTGTTTGTTTTTTAATAATTTATCTTTCTGATGCACTTCTCATTTCCTATTCTATATATATTTTTTAAGTAAACTCTACCCCCAACATGGGACTTGAACTTGTGACCCCAAGATCAAGAGTCTCATGCTCTACTGACTGAGCCAGCTAGGTACACCAAGAGGGGGTCTCTTCTAAATGTTTTTAATTATTTTCTTAGTGGTTACCCTGGGGATTAAAATCAACATCTTCAATGTATAGCAAGCTAGTTTCAATTAATAACTTAGTTACAATACTATAAAAACTCTGTTCCTATGCAGCTCCATTCTTCCCCTTCTATGTTGTTATTGTCACAGCTTACATCTTTATATACTGTATGTCCATTAACATAGATCTATAATTTTTGTTCTGAACATTTGTCTTTTAAATCATATATAGAGGGCGCCTGGGTGGCTTAGTCAGTTAAGCGTCTGCCTTTGGCTCGGGTCATGATCTGAGGGTCCTGGGATCAAGCCCCACACACCGGGCTCTCTGCTCAGCGGGGAGCCTGCTTCTCCCTCTGCCTCTGACTGCCACTCTGCCTGCTTTGCTCTATCTGTCAAATAAATAAAATCTTTAAAAAATAAATAAATCATATGTAGAAAAAAAGACTTACAAACCAAAAGCACAAGAATACTGGATTTTATATTTAGCTATGTATTTAACTTAACCAGTGTTTTTTATTTCTTCATATGGTTTTGAATTGCTGTCAAGCCTGAAGGACTCCCCTTAGCATTTCTTGTAAGGCGGGTTTACGGACAATCAACTCCTTCAACTTTTGTTTATCTGGGAAGGTCTTAATTTCGCCTTCATTTTTGAAGGATAGTTTTGCAGGATATAGAATTTAGGTTGAGAAGGTTTTTTTTTTTCTTTCAACATTTTAAACATATTACCCCACTGCCTCTGGCTTCTATGGTTTCTGAAGAGAAATTATCTGTTAATTTTATTGAGGATCCCTTGTCTATGACAAGTCACTTCTCTTGCTACTTTCAAGATCCCTTATATGTCTTTGTCTTTTGATAGTTCAATTTTAATGTGTCTGTGTGGAATCTCTTCAAGTTTAGCTTTCTTGGACGTTGTTAACCTTCTTGGATATATAGATTCATGTATTTAATCAAATTTTAGAATGTTTTGGCCATTATTTCCTCAAATATACTTTCTGCCATGTTTTCTCTCTCTTCTCCTTCTACAACCCCCATTATGCATCTGTTGGTACACTTGGTAGTGTCTCACATACATCTGAGGTGCTATTTACTTCTCTTCATTCCTTTTTACTTTCTGCCCCTCAGACAGGATAATTTTAATTGATATATCTTTAGTTTCACTGATTCTTTCTTCTGCTCCTCAAATCTGCTGTTCAGCATTTGGCAAATACTACTAGGAAGTCTGCTCTAACTCTGAGAAAATTCCAAGGCAGGAGAGCGTATAAAACAAAGGTAAACCTGAGGTGCCTCAGTGGTGCATTCAGTTAAGCATCTGACTTCTAGTTTTGGTTCACGTCGTGATCTCAGTGTTGTGAGACTGAGCCCTGTATGGAGTTCTATGCTCAGCACAGAGTCTGCTTAGAGTTTCTCTCTCCCTCTCCTTCTGCCCCTCCCCACCTCTCTCTCTAAAATAAACAAATAAATCTTAAAAAAAAAAAAGGCAATCCTCTCAGCTGATCCCTCTTTTTCATACAGCAATTCTCTATATATATATGTATATATATTAACCTGTCAAAACATACAATCACAATTCTTTGAGAACAAAATCCATACTGCCCTGCCTGGCACCAGCAAGCTACAACGAGGAATGTGGGCCACTGTCTCCATAGCTTTATCCAAGCTAAGGAGTAGGCGATGGTAGGTAGGCAGAAATGCTCCAAAACTCTTTTACCAAAATTTAGTAGCTTCTTTCTTCATTAAACACTAATATTACTGTTTTAAGTTTTTATTAGATACCAGAGTTCAGAAAAAGTTGATTCTGATGGTTTTTGCTATAATGGTTAATTATTGCATTAGTGGAGAGATGGGTTTTTGGAGTTCCCTACTTTGCCATTTCTTGCCTTTATTTCTTAATCAAAAATTTTGTGGAAATAGTCACACATTTATCCTTTCATTTAAACTGTAACTTCTTGTCCAGCTCCATATGAAACCTGTATGACATACTTTTTGTAATCTAAATCTTAATTTAATTAAGAAATATTTTTATTAGTCTGAATCTTTCTATTCAGCAACATAATGTGCTTCTCTATTCTCTTGTCTTGTTTTATCCCCTTCAATAACTCCTTTTACATGGGTCCTGTTCCTTTCTAAATAAATTAATTCATGGATATCTTAAGATGGCACTAATGTGCATTGGATTTCTTTCCATTTCAATTTCTGAGTGATGGTGATGATTATGGTTAAATTTTTTAAAGCTATTGATATTTGCATATTTTCTTACCTTCTATCACCTTACCCTTTTTAGCTCTAACAGATTTTTGTAAAGTTTTCTTGGGTGTTTCATTATATAATTATATAATGTAAATATAAAGGTAAGTTTGTCTCCTCTGTTAAATGTTTATCATGTTTTCATGTCCTCTTACTACAATAGCCAGAACCTTAAAATAATTGAATAATAGTGGCATCCCTATCTTGTTCTTGATTTTAATGGCAATGGATCTAGTATTTCACAACTTATTATGACATTTATTATTGCTCTGAGGTAAATAGTGTTTTTGTGTGTAAATAGTTTACTTCTGTTCCAATTTTACTTTAGTTTTTTTTAAATAGATGCTGAGTTAATATCAAATTATTCTTTTTCATGTATTGATATAATCGTGTTTTCTTTCCTTTAAGTCATTGACTTATTTACTCAATTGTATTAATAATTTCCTCATATTGAACTATGCTTGCATGCTTAGGATAAAATCCCCTTGGTCATAATGTATCATTCTTCAAATTCACTACTGCTTTATAATTTGCTAATATTTTATTTAGAATTTTTGGAATTATTCTCATGACTGATAGTCTATAGTTTTCTTCTTAGGTTATCTTTATTAGATTTTGGCATTACTATTATGCTTGCTCTGTAGAATTATTTCTTTTTCCATAATCTGAACTATTTTTAGCCAGGTGCAGTGGTGCAGGCCTGTAGTCCTAGCTACTTGGGAGACAGGAGGATCTCTTGAGCCCAGGAGATCTTGGCTGTAGTACGCTATGCCAATCAGGTGTCCGCACTAAGTTTGGCATCAGTATGGTGACCTCCTGGGAGTGGGGGACCACCAGGTTGCCTAAGGAGGGGTGAACCAGCCCAGGTCAGAAATGAACTATTTTTAATATCAAGATAACTATCTGTATTTTTTAAAGTTCTATATACACAGCTGTGAAACCGCTTGAGCAGAATGACTTTTAATTGGTAGTTATTTTAAACTATGTTAATTTCTTCTATGATTACTAATCTGTTCAGTTTTCCCATTTATTTATGGTTTGATTTTGGTGATTTTTCAGGAAGTGCAGTCACTTAGGATGTCTTCAGCTTCTTGTAACACAAAAGCATGCGTAAAAGTGGGTTAACAGAAAGGGAGTTTTTATCTCACACAACTAAAAGACTAGAGATTGCGCAGCTCCCGGGTTGGTTAATTCAATGGCTCAAAGATATCATAAAGGACTTGATTTATGCCATCCTCAGCATGTAGGCTGAATCTTTTAGGTTGGCTGTCCTCTTAGTTCCAAGGTGGCTACCAAAGTCTTTGGTGTCACAAGAAAATGACAACATTCAGAAGCAAAAAGAGAAATATTGCTTTTTTACATCTCTTTTTCAGAACAAAGAAACCTTTCTCAGAAGCCCCCCAGGACATCTCATTAGCCAGAATTGCAACAAATTCTCAAACCTAGGCCAATCACTGGCCAAAGAAATGAAATTACCTATACTGACTTAGTCTTAGACTAATTAAAACTTTCCTTGTGATGGAGGGGCTTCTTGCCTGAACACAGGGCTGCATGGAAGGGAGGAGGTTAAACACACAAACAAAAGCAGAGCTCTACCAACAGAACATTACCCCATCTCTATCCTCACCATTATTTCATGTAGTACTTCCATACAAATTTATTGAGAGCCTACTATGTGCCAGGCTCTGGGTATAGAGTAGTAAATATGACCGATAAGGTTCTTGCTATTATGAAGTTTACATTTTGGTTGGGAGAGCTAGTGGTTAAAGTAATAAACAAATATAAATATGATCATTTCAGATAGTGGTAAGTTTTTGAAGAAAAACAAGTCAGGGTAATGAAATGGAGAGGAATATGTGAGAGGCTTGCTGCATTAGAAAAAGTGATCTAGGAAGGCTTACTGAGGAGATGACATTTGATCTGAAGCCTACATGTTAAGAAAGAAATTGTGAAGATCTGGCAGAAGATTATAGGCAGCAAACTACATGTGCAAAGGTCCCAAGGTAGTCACATGCTTGAGAGGTATGAAGAATAGAAAGTCAGTGTTCTCTTAAAATACCATTGTGTTTCATATATCCACACCTGAGCACATGTTGTATCTGTTGCCTAGGATGACCATTCCTGCACTGCTGTCTAGCAAACTCCAACCAACTTTTCAAGACAAAGCTCAAATATTACTTTCTCTTCAACTACTTCCCCAGGTAGAGTTAAACACTTCTTCCTTTGTGTCCCAACTGTGTGTTAGAATCCTTATCATACCATAGTACATTTAACATATTTTCATTTTTTTCTCCCTCTGGACTGGGAGCTGCTTAAAGGTAAGGGCTATATCATTTATATATGTATATTGGTATTCCCCACTACCAAGTACTCTGGGCCTGACAAATAGTAGGTGCATAACAACTATTTGTTGAAACACTCTATTCCTAGCACTGTTATAAGCATTAGGGAACATATAAGAGTCTACTTTCATTGAAGTAGTTAAAAATGTAGACTCTGGATTCAGAAGCTTGGCTCTAATCCCAAGCCACCAATTACTAGCTGTGTGAACTAAAGCAATTTACTTAACCTCTCTGTGCCTCAGGTTCCTTAACTGCGAGGTGGGAGTTTATAATAATAACCATCTAAAAGTGAGGAATAATTTAAATAATGTATGTGAAGCATTTAGTAACATAGTTCCCGGCATATGATTAGTGCTTAATGTTAATTTATTATTTATAAATTAATGAAATTATTTAATTATAAGATTTATACAAATGAGAAACAATACTGCAATACACTACTATGCAGGATGGTTTAAAGTGCCTCCTGAAACAAGAGATATCTTGACCTCAACAAAGCATTGCTGAATATATGAATGAAGAAAAAATAGCCACGGTGTATTGTGCTGGCCTGACCATTCTAGAGCACTGGTTCCATTTCTGAGCATCATATTTAAAAAGAACATATTCTTTTTATTTAAACATATTTAAAAAAAACATAGTGTAACTGGAAACAGACCACGGGAAAGATCATAATTCTAGAGAAGGGGAGACTCGGAGTAGAGAGAGACATGAGAGCTGAAATCAAACATTTGAAGGGTTGTCATGCAGAAGAAAGAGTTTTGCTCAGCGCTGCTCTAGAGAAAAGAACTAGGGCAATGAAATAGAAGTTGTAGGCAGGTGATTTCAGCTCAACACAGAAAAGCATTTGCTGAAAGTCAGTATTCACCACACAGGCAAGAAAGTGGTGAGTTCCCCATTGGCAGAAGTGTTCATTAACTGAATAATCACTTAACATATTGTCAAGGGGACTTTATCATTGGGCAGGGGATTATTCTAGATGACCTCTGAGGTCCCCTGAAGGAGGTTCAAGATCTGGGCCTTTCTGGGAAAGATTAGTATTACTACATTAAAATTAGGAAGTTCTCAAAGTGGTACTATGAAAGGAGCCAAGATGCTCTCAAAATCAATACCCCACCAAATGCACACACACGCACGCTCACAGATATACCCACAGTCTTTCTCTGACCAGCCCACTCCTGTGCCTTTGTACATAACATTTCCACTTTAGTTACTTTGTGGATTGGGCATTCAAGGTTCCTCTTCAAATGTAATTTTTTCCTAGAAGAGGTATGGCTTTAAGCCACCCAGCCATTTTCATCAGCTTCTATCAGAGTGCCTGGTACATAATCATTAAATGTGCTCGTTATCCACCATTTACACTTGAGATTGTACAAGTTTATCAGATTAAATTTACTTGTCTTAAAGGGCTCTGAAGAGATGCAGAAGTGGATAGGTAGGCATGGATAAGGGCGAGAGGTCACAAAGGCTTCACTATTCAAGCTCAATCCTCATGGAACAGAGTGTAAGCCATGCACAGATACCAAAACCCTCTAAAAGCACACTTTTTTTTTTTTTAGTTAGGTGTAAAGCAAGGCTTTCCTCTTCACAAGGTCGAGATGGGCAGTGATCTGGGCTGGGATTTGCACCCTCGCCTTCTGCCCAGCCCATTGATTTAGCTCTTTAAATCGCATCATTTAAGCCTACAAATGTCACAAATCCCATTAGACACTCTCCTCTGGCTAGCAGCATAGAAAAGAGAGAACACGATAAGCCCCCCGAGGCAGCCTGTTAGACAATTCCTAATGTTCCTTACTTGGTGGACTACACTGGGAGTGAGTTTCATGTGTAGAAATGGCATGAAGTGCTGGCTGGTTTTGTTTTGTTCAGTTAAGAACACATCTCAAGGCCAGTGCATAATGATGGGAAAGCCAACCTCATCTCTTGGCTTAGGTTAATGGCAAATGAGTACAGTCTGCCAAGTATAAAGGTAAAGAGTGACGGGAAGGAACCTTCCCAATAATACATCCTCAAGAGATTCCAGAAACTCTATCATTAACAGCTTATGAAGAAAGGATTGGTCTCAGCCTGGAGGAAGGCTGAGGCTAAAGCTGTAAGTAAGGGTCACGTGGCACCAGCTGTGGGGAATGGAAGAGGGTAGGGCATTAGGCAAGTCATTAGATGTCTACATAAGCCTACATGTAGACAGACAACACAGAGAACCCATTTTACATCATTGCCAATGTGTAATGTCAAGGTGGGAATGGATACATAAAAGAGATTCCCAAGGCTGGACACCAGGCCTCTCCTTTCCCCTTCACCACACCTTCCCTGCCTTTCTAGACACATGTTTCTGTGCTCCCAAGGCCACAGTAACTTCCCTCCTCAAGGAATCCACATTAAGGTGTTAACAGCTGTTAGTCACATGATTTTTTTATTCCTTCCAGGGGTAGTTTTAGAGATGTAATGCCTTAAAGCAAAGGAGCAATTCCCTAATAGTACACTCTCAGGCAAACCTCTGGAGGAGATATTTTTCTCTAAGGGGAAAACTATGAGGTTTCTCATAATATTCCAGCTCACTGGAAATGCAATAGACTAGATCAATTTCAAATGCAAGAGATGAAAAGTAAATCTAGACTCTGAATTGACTATATATAATCCAGTTATACTTACTTTGAGTCTCAAATTACTGTGTTTTACTGTCCTTGCCCTTCACCACTATAACCCGCACATCTGGCACATAGTGAAAGTTCAACGAATGGTACTGCTTGTCGCCTTCATTATTACTACTATTAGCATAGGAAGCAGTAGTAGTAATAGTGCTGCCCTGGCACAGTGCTTGGGACATATTAAGTATTCAAAACTCTACTAATTATTTTGTTGCACCAGCTCCTGGCACAGTGCCTGGCATATAATAGGACACCGATTTAGTTAGTTCCCTTCCTTCTCATCTTGCACTAGGATACGTTTGTCTTCAGTTTATCACACAGCCTTGCCTTACAGAAGTGGACAAGTTCTTAGTGCTTAGCATGGCAACATCTGTGACACCATCTGAAAAGACATCTAGCCTTTTCTCCCATGGTAACCTCTTAAGTGGCAAATGGGCAGCAAGTATTTAAGATCATTTTTCTGATGGGAAAACTGAGGTTATGAGCTTTTGCCCTGGAATTTTAGCACACCCTTAATCTTTGTATCTTATTATAGCCTAAAAACTATATCTACCCCCCCAACTAGGCCATGATCAATCTCACCACTGTTGTTCTTACGCTCTACGGTGTCTGGACTACCCTCACATTTTCACATTTAATTCATCTTCCAAAGACTGACTTAAGAGCTACCTCTTCCATGAAACCTTCTCTGAGATCTCCAGCCCTCACCAAGCCCTTTCTGAAATCCCAAAGCATCATATCAGTGCCACACAATTTAATACTTCATTCTGTGACCATGCCAACCCTTCATAGCTAGATCGTATTTGTTAAACATTCATTTGTCAAGCACCCATCATGTTCCAGACCTGTGTGAGTCCTCAGAAGGCAGGAATCAAGGTACTCCTACCCTAGTGGCAGAAAGACAAGCATGCAGTTAGGTGACATTGGAGAAATATCATCCAAGTACCAGTGGAGAACTCAGAGGGAGATTGGCTACCTTTCTGAAGGTGCTGGGGGAAAAGTTCACAGAGAAGGAGAACTGTGAGCAAGGTGCTGAAGCCAAGAAGGAATTTGTTAGGTGCAGAGAGTGGGATGAAGCTATGTGCAGACATGGTCATAAAAGGGCAACTCAGAGAGCACGGCTCAGTATGGCTAGAACTTAGGGTGGGATGGAGAGAATATCATGGAAGGTTTACTCGTTCACTCATCAAATATATATCAAGCATCCAGGGCACGCCACGAACTTGGTTAGGTGCAGGTGCTATAACAGGACAGATTCAGTCCCTGAACTTGAGCAGATGCAGGACAGATGTAGTCCCTGAACTTGAGCTTTAAAGCAAATTGGACAGAAGAAATGATTATCCAGTAAGACAAAGAAATATGTAACTACTAATTGTGATAGGCATAAGAAGGAAAAGGATATAATGGAGAGAAGAGTATGAAAGAACTACTTTAGACAAGGTGGCTAGTGAGGGCTGCTCTGAGGAGGTGACATTTTGTTGAAGCATGAGAGATGAAGAGAGCTGGAGAAGAGCATTCCAGGAGGTAATCAAAGGTCTTGAGGTGGCAAAAAAGCTTGGCATGTTGGGAGAATGAAAAGAAGTTCCACAAGGCTAAAGAATAATGGATGAGGGTGAGAAGCTGAAGAAGTAAACACAAGCCCAGACCTAGGAGACCTCAGAAAGGAATGTTGATTTCATCACAAGAGCAGCAAGAAACTAATCAAGGAGTGAAATGGAATCAGATGTGTGTTTCATGGGATAACTTGGGGGTGGTGCGGAAGACCATGTAGAGGGGAAAATAATGGAGTCGGGATGACCAACCATAAGGTAGTGGAATGGTTTAGGTGAGAGACGATGAAGGCATGGGCCTATTCTTTCATACCCTCCCAAAGTGACTAGCATAGTGCGAGGCACACTGCAGGCTTCCAGTGTGTTCACACTGATTAAATAAATATAAACTGAATCAGGTTGTTGAGTCTCTCTTCAGGAGATCACACTGTCTCGTCTTCCTCCTCCTTGTTTGTTTATAATGGAGATGGGGAGGCAGGGAGGCAGTCTACAATTAGTATTATTAAAGTCATTTGCTGTTTAGTGACAAATGTTTACTCTAAGTGCCACTTCCCTTTAGCCACTGCTGAGTTACTTGAAAGTAGCACAGAAAAATATCAGTGCTTCTTGAGACAGCCAAACAGTATCCTCCTCTCCTGAGATTTGGATGCAGAGAGAAATCTGTCATTTGGGCCTGTTCAGGGCAAGAGGTGACACTCACCTTCAAATACCAACTTCCCAGAAGATCACAAGCACATGAATTGCAAATGTCACTTGGTATAATATATGCTTCTCCCTTTGCCAAAGCAGGGATGTCATTACCTAGAAAAGTGAGGCAAATGTTTGTGGAAGCTTCATGTCTTTATCTTCTCTTCCATCCAGGAGATGAGACAAGTGGCCCTTTATCACATTTCCATTTCCTTTTGCTGGCAAAACAGTTCAGTAATGAGACACTTAAATCGGTCCAGACCAACTCAGCCTCCAGAGGGTCCTGGAGGTCCCAGGGATGAGAGGGAAAGGGGAGCCAATCACCTTATGGATCTGAGCCTCATGTTCTCCCCTGGGAAGGATAACCATTCCTATCTCACAGGGCTAGTACAAGGAGTCAGTAAGGATCGTGCATGAATTTGATCTGTAAACTACAAGGCAAGAACTCTATACTGTTATTCATTCCATACAATTGAAGGCAAAGACTGTCTTTTTCTTCTTGGTTTCCCAGAGAAAGTTAAACACATTGTAGGAATTCAATAATAGGTTTTACTTTAAAATCAATTCCATTAAAATCTGGTTTTAGATGTGGTGCTTATAAAATAGACCATTCACTTCTCAGAACTGAACCAAACAGATTATCAGATCCATCAGCTCCTTGGTTTCAAGTGGTAGAGGGAAAAATCATGAATAGGCAGAGGGGGTACTTAACTTTGGTCTAGTGGAGCCAATAGCTGTTCCCCAGTGAGCAGCAGCCAGAAGCAAGGTTTCAGTTAGCATGAAAACCAGATTTCCATCCAGAATCTACATCTGGGACAGCTACAAATGTAACCCTGAAAATTAGCTTGGGCCCATGGGCCCAGGGCCTAAAGGAAACTGGCCAAAGGTAGCTACAACTTTGCATCATCCATCAGAAGTATTCTCATGAGTATCTTCAGACAGCAGAAGGGAAAGAAGGAATTAATTTGTGCCATGTCTTAGGAGGTTTATGCTGTGCCAGTTGCTTTGATAATATATTATCTCACCTGACTCTCACAAGAGCTTTATGAGGGAGGAATTATCCTTTAGCGCAGGGCCTGGTACACAGTAAGCAGTAACTAAGTGACAACTGCTATTAATGCTATTAATATCAATAACCTTAATAATAATAAACTGAAGCACAGTGGGCTTGAATGACTTATCCAAGGTCACAGAGCTGATAAAGCCAGGATTTGAACCCAGGTCTTTCCCATCCAAATGCCTGGGCTTTTTCTGCTATACCCCTTTGTAAGAAGAGAAAGATGGTAGTGTGAAAAGAGTTGATTTTCCAACCCCTTAGCCAGGCTGCCTCCATAAACCAGCCACTTGAGACCTTCGGGCACCTAAGACTCTCTTTGGTCTCCCTCTCTCTCACTCAGGTTGCTAAATTGCTATGAACCATGGCCCAACTGTACTACAAAAAAGTCAACTATTCACCATACAGAGATCGTATCCCCCTGCAAATTGTGAGAGCTGAGACCGAGCTCTCTGCAGAAGAGAAGGCTTTCCTCAATGCTGTGGAGAAAGGGGACTATGCCACTGTGAAGCAGGCCCTACAGGAGGCTGAGATCTACTACAATGTCAACATCAACTGCATGGATCCTCTGGGCCGGAGTGCCCTGCTCATTGCCATTGAGAATGAGAACTTGGAGATCATGGAGCTACTGTTGAACCACAGTGTGTATGTAGGTGATGCACTGCTCTACGCCATCCGCAAGGAGGTGGTGGGCGCTGTGGAGCTTCTGCTCAGCTACCGGCGGCCAAGTGGAGAGAAGCAGGTAAGAGAAATTCCTACGGGCTGAGGAAATAGCCAGGAACAATAACGCCCCAGGATCAGAAGCCTGGAAACTAGGGAAGGTTATGTAGGCTGGAGTTAAGAAGCCCTATCATGGCAACCCTCTGCTCTCAGAAATAGCATCAGTGATCTCCGGTGGTATCCTAGAGCTACCCTGCATGGTCCACACTGAGCTTTCCTCATTTGCCTTTTCCTTGTAAGCATTTACCCATATACATTCAATACTTAGCAACCCAAGGGTGCCTGGGTGGCTCAGTTGGTTAAGCATCTGCCTTCGGCTCAGGTCATGATCCCAGGGTCCTGGGATCAAGCCCCACATTGGGCTCCCTGCTCAGTGGGGAGCCTGCTTCTCCCTCTCTCTCTGTCCCTCTCCCCACTCATTTCCTCTCTCAAATAAATAAAATCTTAAAAAAAAAAAGTACTTAGCAACCCAAAAGTGTACATTCTATTTACATAATATCCAAGCTCCTTCAACACTCCCTACCCTCTGCTCTCTAGCTTCATTTTCTTCCTCTATTCAAAGGTTACATTTTAGGAAGGAAGAGACCAAACACAGACATGGGATTTGTCTTCACCAGCCTCTCTCCTGGAGAATGACAAAAGGCCTTTAAATGTGAATGTCACGGTGTAGATGCAGACAGATACAGGGACTCATGTATTTTCCCAGTACCTGTGATGCAACAGCATTCCGCCCCTAAATGCTTAGGATTTTGCCTCTGTGGCTCTCTACCCTCCAAGGCACTTAGGCTTAATACTCTGGAATCATCTTTGAGTCCTTCCTTTTCCTTGCCCCGTGTCCAATCCCCAAGCCCTGTGGTTTCTTCCTGCCCAATCTCTCTTTCATACTTTCTTTCCTCCCACCATTCTGCCTGTGCTCCTCATCATCTCTCTCCTAGATAGGTGATCCTCAAAGTGTGGTTCCTGGACCAGCAGCATTAGTTAGCATCACCAGGGGAACTTGTTACAAATGCAAATTCTCAGGCCCCACCACAGACTGACGGAATCAAAAACTCTGGAGGTGAGGCCCAGCACGCTGTGTGTTGACCAGCCTCTCCAGGGGACTCTGATGCACACTCAAGTTTAAGAACCACTATCCTAGACTAACATGAAAATCTTCTAATTGGATTCCCTGCCTATAGAACCCTTTCTTTCTCACAAGCCATCCTGAGCAACAATGCTGGCTTATTCTCCCCAGTACAGCACAACAATCCTGTCATTCCTGTCCATGCTTTCAGTGACTACAAGGTCTCATTACAAGAGAAACGAACACATGAAGTCTAGTACTCAATACCCTTCAGTAATGGTCTTTTCCGGTCCTGTCTCCTGCAGGTTTCTCCCAAACCCCTCAAGTCAGACAGGTCTCTTCACCGTCTTTCTTTGGAACATAGTAGGGACAAAGAAAATACAGAGTTATCAAGTGTGGAATACCATAATACATTAAAAAGCAAAAATAGTACAAATCAAACCCCAAATTGCAAAGTGCTTAGATAAGGAAAACACTTGACATCAAACCTTATGGGATACGACCAAAGCTTGGTTTAAGGGAATTCATAGCTCTACTACTTGCCTGCCTAGTTAAACAAAAAGGAACGGAAGTAAGCTAAGTGATAACACATAGACTAAGCATTAGAATGGAGAGAGCAGAAAGAAAAACAGTAGTTTAAAAGTTCCTTGAGTAAAGGTCCTGAATGCCCCCATGCTCCATCAGCACTTAATACAGTGCAGCTATATCCCCGCACTAGGAAAGTGCCTGTAATATCACAGGCATTCAATAAATACTTATTCTAGGGGCGCCTGAGTGGCTCAATCGTTAAGCAGCTGCCTTTGGCTCAGGTCATGATCCCAGGGTCCTGGGATCGAGCCCCACATCGGGCTCTGCGGGAAGCCTGCTTCTCCCTTTCCCATTCCCCCTGCTTGTGTTTCCTCTCTCACTGTGTCTCCCTCTGTCAAATAAATAAATAAAATCTTTTTTAAAAAATACTTATTCTATGAACAAATAGTTCATGTGCAGCCAGCACTGTGCTAAGCATCTTACACCACTGAGCTCATTTAATCCCCACAACAACTCTGTTAGGTAGACACTATTATGACGGCCCCCACTTTACCAATGAGAAAAATCGAGTCACAGTCGAATCAGTTGTCCAAGATCACAGTGTCAGAGCCAGGATTCGAACCCAGGCAACTGAACTCCTAAACTCACTTAACCACTTGCTTATACTGCTTCTGTAGCAATCTAAGTCTTGGGATTTCCAGCACAGGAGTTCTGAGACTAGGGTTGATCAGTGAAGGATAGAGAGCTCTCTGGAAAGGACAGGCCAGAATTTGGATGAACAGCAAAGCAGAGAGGTATGAACATGTTCCCTACTCAATCTGTGTCACGATTCCCATCAAAACTGATTTGTTCTGTGCCCTGTTTTCCCACAGTCCTGCTAAGGGCCTGAGTGATTTACTGTGTTACTCTGAACTAAGGCTTACCAGATACCCAGCTCTATGATGACCTTGCCCACCTCTGAGATTAGCCATTAGCTCTATCCTTCCATTGACACCAATCACAACTATGTATTATTGGCCAGCCTTACTTGCATAAATGTCTAGTCTCTGTAACTAGATCATTTCTTTTCTTTTTTTTAAAGATTGTATTTATTTGTCAGAGAGAGAGAGAGAGAGAGAGAGAGAGCACAAGCAGGGGGAGTGGGAGAGGGAGAAGCAGACTCCCTGCTGAGCAGGGAGCCCGATGCTGGGCTCGATCCCAGGACCCTGAAATCATGACCTGATCCAAAGGCAGATGCTTAACTGACTGAGCCACCAAGCATCCTAAATTGTTTCTTAAATGTCAGGCATAGTCTAATGCCCAACCGTTTCCATGTTTCCCCCAATGTACCTAACCCAGTGCCTAGTATATAATGGGTGATATATAAATATTTGCTGATGAATAAGGAGTTACATTTATCCCTTAGAAAAGTATATGGCTAGCTGATTGAATAAGACATCTGGACTTTCATATTCAATCCCATTTAGGTTCATAACTGTGGTAAAAGATAGGAGAGCACAGGGGAGTCTCCGAAAGAGGAGGCTAGCAATACCAACCCTATCTGAGTTTTGAAAGTAGGCTATGTCCTTATTTGATGGCCCCCATCTCCCCAATCTTTCCCCAGTGCTCTGGCAAACTCTAAGGAAGAAAGTCACCAGAAAAACTTACTCTGAAATATAATCTAAGGCATGACCTCCCCTGGAGAAAGGCAGTGCTTAACTCACAGGAATGAATCACTAATGGTGAAATGTCAGGCATACGGAACAGGGGTGAAGCTGTTTGGGACAGGCTGTCTTTTCCCAAGATCCTTTCAGACATGCTGCCAATGTAAGATGTCTTTTGTCCGTACTCTAATATCACACCATATATACAAATGCACAAAGCCATCAGCCCCATCCCCAAGTCTTTTCCGAAAACTTTCTCTTCCCACTCTCCTCTCTCTCCCAACCCCCACCACCAGCCTCTGCTAAATTTTATTTTCTCCCATTGCTCTGACAATCGCTGCAGTAAGTCATATGTCAGTAACTATAACAACAGGCTGCCACAGTGCTGGAGTTCTGCCTTTCTGGGAGATAGTAACAGGATTTGTTTACCTGGGAGCAATCAGGGATATGAGCAAACACAGACCTCCTGAAGGACCACGGGTCCAGCTGGGTAGGCTACCCTCAGGAAGGTGCCCCTCCCACACAGAATCCAAACACCTGGTCTTTTTCCTGGGCCCTCCCCCATCTCGCCAAGGGACTGGGCACAGCTGACCTTCATCAGTCTTGGGTGGATAAACAAGTGCCCTTTTTGGCTTTACTGGGCAAAGAGTTTGGTCTCAGGCTGGCAGCAAGAACCACTCTGCTCAGCCTACCGTGCTCCTCTCCATCTTCTAGCCTATCAAAAGTGCTCTCAGATAAAGATCACAGGCCAGGCATAAATGGCTGACACTGGCTTCAAGGATCAACACTCACATGGATATCTATGTTTTAAATAGGGACCAAAACTCAAAGTAAAAATGGCGATGCTTTATCAGAATTTTCTGCACCAGACAAGTATAAGACTCTGTGTGTGTGTGTGTGTGTGTGTGTGTGTGTGTGTGTGTGTGTTGTTAGTCTTTTGTCTTCTTGTGTATGTGTTGTTCTGAGGTCTTCTTGCTGCTCCGGAAATCTGACCCCCTTGGCAGTATCCACTTGGGGGTGTGTGTGTGTGTGTGTGTGTGTGTGTGTGTGTGTGTGTGTGTGTTAGTCTTTTGTCTTCTTGTGTATGTGTTGTTCTGAGGTCTTCTTGCTGCTCCAGAAATCTGACCCCCTTGGCAGTATCCACTCCCTGACCACTACAGCCTATTTCCTCAGTGGCAGATTTTGTGATTTCCTTGGGGTAAACATTCTTAAATAATTCTCAGAATTCAAAAGTTTTGTACTACAGAAGGTTTAACACCAACCTATTTCTTGTATATCAAGCCTTCTCCCTTTGGCCCCACTGACTCTGGGAGCCACTAGAAGAGCATCATCAACCAGAGGAGTCAAACCAGCTACAATCCAGAGCAGAGTCTTGTACCTGTGTCTTGTCAAAACCAGCTCAAAGATTAATCATTGTACCTATGGAGAACTTGTCAAAATACAGACGCCTGAGCCCCTACAGAATCAGAATCTTGGGGTTTGAGCCTGGGACCAACATTTTAATAAGCCCACTCTCACCCATTTCTAGGTAAGAGGTCTATTATCCACTCTGTATTGTTTCCTAGGATTGCCATAACAAATTCCCACAAATTGGGAGGCTTAAAATAAAAGAAATGCGTTCTCTCATAGATCAGGAGGTCAGAAGTCTGAAATGAATGTACCAGCAGGGCTGGTTCCTTCTGGAGGCCCTAGGAGAGAATCTGTTTCATGCCTTGGCTTGTAGCTGCATCAATCTCTGCCTCCATCGTCACACAGAGTTCTCCACTGTGTCTTTTCCCTGTGTCTCTGGGTCCTGAGCTCCCTCTCCTTTCTCTTATAAGACACCAGCCATTGATTTAGGGCCCACCCTAATGCAGGATGACCTCATTTTGTGACATCTGCAAAGACCCTTTTTCTAAATAAGGTCACATTCACAGGTACTGGGGGTTAAGACTTGACAATATGTTTTGAGGGGACACCTTTCAACCCACTATACTCTCTATGAGAAATACAAGTCAGGTAAGTGATTTTCAAACATTTTCAGAAACAGAGCCTTTCATTAAATGAAATCCTGCCCAGATGTAAAACAGACAAGCAGACCCATGCAGAGCTGGCCTAGTTTATGTGCAGATCAGGGCCCAAAGCCCCACTTGTTCACACACACACACACACACACACACACACACACACACACACACACTCCTATACCTCCTTGGACCCTGAAGAGCAAGCGTAGCTGGAAAACCACTCATCTCGAAGACAGAATGACAGACTCGAATTCAGAGTTTGAGGTGCTAACCAGCTTGTAGCTAACAGGGTGTCCTTGGGCAAGGTACAAGATCTTTTACACATGTCCAGTTACAGAATCACCCTACAGCTTAGTTTCCTCATATATAAAATGAAGCTAATGATACCAGTCCCTACCTAATCTCGGGATTTGTCATTAGGAGGAAAGAAGATAAAGATATGTTAAAGACTTTTGGAAAAAAAATGGCAGAGGTCAATGACTGTTATTCTCGGCTTCATTCCATCAATTTGACTTAGCCTGTCATATTGTGTGGAGAAACCAGCTGGCTAGTGGCACTCATCACAAGGAACCACTAGTACAATGAGAGACAGAGAGAGGCTGGTGAGCAAGCTGGCCCAGTTCATAGATTACCTCCTTCTGCCTGGCCTTGATGACAATGATCTCCCTTCTGCTGTTAGGCAAGCTGTATAATCTTGAAGTCATCCCTCCTCATTCACTGGTGTCTTTAAGGATTTAAGCAACAGGGAGGTAGAGCTGCTGGCCTCTCCATCAACAGCCCACCCAAAGAATTTTCTTTCTTGGTCACTTGCGTCAATGCAGGCAGGCGGAAAGAGGCTAAGCCAACCTTCTCCCCAAGGCCCACCCCTCTGGGCTCTGCCATAATTACTCATTTGTCTGTGGCAGATGGCTCCAAATTAAAATTGGTCTCACAGATGAGCTAGTGAGATTAAGTTTCAACAACACTGATAAGTGTTTGTGTTAAGATTGTAGAAAATCAGCAACAAGACATTCCATTTACTCCCTTCTATCTGACTGGTGGTCTCAGGGAGAGATTGCACAGTGTGGAGAGGAACACTGAGGGCCTGGGCAAAAATGACTGGAGCCCAGAGAAGAGAACAAAAGAGTCTAACCTCTAAGTCTCAAACACTCAATATGAGAGCAGAAAGTAAAAGGGAGAATGGCAAAAGTCACCCTGCTATTCAGAGACAACGTGAAGTGGAAGAAAGAACATAGGCTTCGCAGTCAACCACTTATTAGATGTGTTTCCTTGGACATATCACTTAATCTCTCCAAACCTCAGTTTCTTCATCTGTAAATGGGAACAATGGAGTCTACTTCATAGAGGTAAAGTGAGAATTAAGTGGAATAATGCACATATATTACTTAGAACAGTGCCTGACACATTGCCAATACTCGGAACGGGTAGTTAGTACTACTCCTACTCCTACTAGTGTGAAGCCATGCTGATATCACCTTCTGGCTAATCTCATGTATCCATTTTTTCAAAAATGTGGTAAGCACCCACTCGCACATAGTAGCTGAAAGTTCAGACTAAGTGACCTTGACAAAGTTGTTTACCGTGATTGAGCATCAGTTTCCTTATCTGTATAATGGGGATAATGATACTGCCTATGCCACAGATTGTTGCAAGATTTAAATGAGAATTATTTTTGAAGATGTGGCATAATTTGTGGTACCTAGCATTCAATATATGATACCTATATCCTTAACATTAGTATACTGTGAACTCTTTGTTACCTGAATTACCCAATCTAACAGAAGGTATTTAATCTTTGTCATAATCTGAGGAACAGCTTTAATTCTCTGATTTTCATTCTAAAACCAAAGTTCTAGACCAAAAAAATGGGTTGTGCCAATCAACTCAAGATAATAAATCAGCCACTTCTTGGGAGGAAGTCAGAATAACTGCATCACATCATAGCAGCCAAACGGATACACTGAGTTACTTCCTCTCGGGTATCTGTGCTGACTTTCAGTGGACAAGGCCTACTGCACTCCCAGAACACAATTGTAGGAGTTTAGAGTTTATTTGGCCTGAAGTAACAGGTCCAAGGTCACTCAGCTGAGTCTGAATTGGCACAAATGCTTCCAGTCTCCCAAGCTACTCTTTCTACTACTCCACTCTGCCTCGGAGGGATCATCGGAAGTGGCAACAATTACAATGAAGCTGAAAATCAGCAAAGCAGCTCCAGGTAGTGTCTCTCCGGAACAACTCATTGATGACAGAGTTTCAGCAAATGATTAATTCTCTTCAGTTCTATTCAGTTGTCTAAGTATTTTTGACTGCTAAGTATATGCCTCACAATTGAAAGATACAGTGAGTGCCCTCAAGAAATGTATAGTATTGTGTGGAGAACAAACATGCACACGCTGTCCCTCCAGCCTCCACCCCTCTTAGTGAGCATGGCCTTCTGTGTTCCAAGAGACACATAAGATTTAAGACAGTGATATTCACCTCTCAGAAAGGAAAAAAAAAAAAAAAAAAACACAGTTACTTAAACTTGGTTTCAAGAAAACCAAGGGAGCTGGCTGCATAATACCTCACAAAGAAGAAACCATGAAGTAATATAAAAAGCCAATCACTAAGTAAAAACACATGTGAGCCCTCTCTCCCTTCAGGGCTACCACCAACTCAGGGCTTCCTTTCTAGAGCCTCCTGCTCATGGTTGTGTATAGCCCTAACTGACATACACATGTCCAGCTAGGAAGTTTCCTATTCTCCTCTGTCCCAGGGCAGATATATCTCATCTGCCTGTGATATCATCCCCTCCTCCTTCACCTCACATGTCTGATTGTCTAAAAGGCAGCCATTTTCTGTCTCCTTTTCACCCTAGGCTCCTCATTGCCATTGATTGTTCCAGCTTATAGCTCTTGTTGAAAATTCAGTTCAAGTGTGAAATATTGGTACAAAATCCAGAGCTCTCCTTCCATCTCCTTTCCCAGCTTTCCTATCCCAGTGCACCAAACACAGCCCTGTTCCTTTCCATATGCCAACAAAAAGCATGGGACAGAAATAGAACAGTGCAAGCAAATGTATGCTACATCATCCAAAATGTATGATGTGGACAATATAGGAAGACACTCCAGACACAAACAGACACAGAGGTTTCAAGGGGAGAACCTTTTAAAAAATAGGCTTTGAGCTGGAAAGGAAAAAAGAAGAGGATGGCACGCTGGTCAGAGGGAAGTGAATGAGCCATGTTGAAGGGAGTGAGAATGATGGTGGCCTACTCACAGTGGCTGCTGGATGAAGGGTTAGTGATAAAACAAAGCTTGGGACTCCCTTACCCTCATAGGTTTAGCCTCATGATGGAAGGCCCAGACACCTCACCCAGAGTCAGGGCACTGGGCCAGGTGCATCCTGAGTCTTATATAAATGGCAACTGTTAGGTTCCTGTGCTCATCTATCTGCCCTCCCTCTTATCTTCTCTGATCTTAGTTGAAGTAAAGGGGAATTAGTCTATGGTCACTGGTTGAGCCACTCCTTAGTTGAGACCTTGGTGAACAGTCACCATCATCCCAGCTGCTTGTTACTGGTCCTCTGACTGGAAGTTGGGGCAGAGAAGACTGAAGTGGGTTGAAAGGAAGAGGCTGGACCCATTGATAACTCCGGGGACTGGTTGAACAGCACTACCCCTCACCAAGTATTTGTGAGGAGCTGGCCATATTGATCTTTGACTCTTTCCCCTTTCATCTACTACTTCCCCAGATGACATTCTCTCCCTCCTCTCTTCCAACCCCTCCCCATACACACAGTTCCAATGTTGGTGTCCCACTTTAATCTCATTGTTTGGCAACTCTCTTGGCTTCCATGATATCATGCCTACCTGGTGCCTCCTTCCTCTCTGACCACTGCCTTTTAGTCTTTTATTCAGAGTCCTTATATTTTTTCCCCCTTCAATACCGGTGCTACCCAGAGCTCTATCTCTTCTCCCTTTGTAGCTCAGTATCTAGCATGAGATCTATAATTCCTTTTCCAAATTTCAGCTAGATATACCCACCTAGATGTACCCCAGACCCTTACAATTCACTATGTCTAATAATAAAAATAGTAAACACTAATTTGCACTATGTACCAGGCACCATTCTAAGTACGTAATATACATTAACTTGTTTGATACTCACAACCATCCTATGATGTGGGATAATACTCATTCTTACAAATGGAGGCATGAAGGCACAAAGAGGTTAAATAAATTTCCCAAGAGTATACAGCTGGTAGGTAGACTAACTGGGATTTAAACCTAGGCCGTCTGGCTGCAGTCTGTGTTCATACCTGTGCTAGCCTCGCTTTGCCCTCCATGCCCTCCTCCTCACCCAGTGTACCCTCTCCCAGGTGATGGCACCCTCATCCCTCCCATTATCCTTCCAGTGTTCTAGATTTGAAACCTTGCAGTGGTCTTCATCCTCCCCCTCTCCTTCAGCCACCCACACCGAGTTGGTTACCAAGTCCCTTTAAATAACTTAACTGAGGTGAGGAGGCAAACATATAAACAATTATTCAAAATATAAGTGCTGTTAGAAATAAGAAAGTACTGTATTTGGGGGGGGGGCATAGGTATCCGGTATGTCACTCACATGGTCAGGGTTGCTTCTTATTTCCTATAGAATAAAGTTCCAAATACAGGTGCAGGGTTGATAGTTTGAGGAAAGAGGGCTGGCAATTCATGTTGAATTGTCACTGATGAATCCAGCCCTAAGCTTAGAGGGATAGTGGGTCCAATGGACAAGACAATCTAAGGGAAGTGGTTTCTTCTACCAGGAGAAACTCTCCAGAGTCAGGACAGCTACCTTAGTGAGGGGCATCCTGGATTCAGGGACCTGCTGGTAAACTTACACTTAATCTGGTAGCTATTCTCTATTCTAAAATTATGTCAGCCCTCTGAAGTCTTCCGCAGAGGGAAGGTAATCAGCATATGATTACTAGGATCTTGAATGAGGGAGTTTCCTGTTTCACCATGCTATCAGTGGATTGTTATTGCTGGTCCATTAGTTAAAAAAAAAAAAAGGCACTGAAAGAACTTTCCAAAGAAAGAAATACAAATCAGAGAAGGGAGAGGAACACGGTCCCAATAGCAAATCTACCGCCTTTACCTCCTCCTCCAGAAAAGGGGGATAATGACCCATGGCGAACACTTCTGAAGCTGGAGAGTAGAATTTGTAAATCTCCCTCTGCTCTTCAAGGACAACCTGGAGTGACCTGATGTTTGTGGCCACCATCAGCTCCATTATTCATATGAAAATTGTGGATAGAACTTTTGAGCTAAAAATGACCTCTAGAGATCCTCCAATCCATTCCCTTGTTGTCAAATAGCCACCTTCCCATGGGCCTACATAGGGAAGGCTTCAATCCCTACTGAGACAGCCAGAATTTAGAGCAGTTTGAGCTTTGTCTACCCAACCGAAATGAAGATGTGTCATATTTACTCAAGCAATTTTCTCCCTTTCCCCCCTCCATTTCTTAACTCTCAAACTGAGGTTATTCAAGTATCAGGGACCCAGATCGCCACCATCCTTCTCCACAGCCATGTTTATTTTGGAGTTTTTGTTTTTGTTTTTTTTAAGATTTTATTTATTTATTTATTTGACAGACACAGTGAGAGAGGGAACACAAGCAGGGGGAGTGGGAGAGGGAGAAGCAGGCTCCCTACTTAGCAGGGAGCCCAATGTGAGGCTCGATCCAAGGACCCTGGGATCATGACCTGAGCCGAAGGCAGACGCTTAACGACTGAACCACCCAGGCGCCCCGGAGTTTTTGTTTTAAAAACGATACATGTTATTACTCTCAAAACCCACTCCCTAGAAGTCATCATTATGAACAATATAGGTGTCCTCCTAGGTATTTTCTATGCATATTCAAACAGAAACATATACACACAAACACACACAGACTTCTTTTCACAAAGTTCTGCAACTTGTTTCTTTTTCCTCTACAGTACATTGTGAACATCTTTCCCTAAGAAGATATTTATCTTTACCATATTCTTTTTAATGACAATATTATATCATACAAATGTGCCATATTTATTTAACCAGTCCTCTATTAATGAACATTTAAATTGTTTCAAGAATATTTAGGTTGCTGGATTTTACTTTTCTAAACAATTCTGTGATGAATATCTGTGTGTGTGTGTGTGTGTGTGTGTGTGTCTTTGAACACTTGTGTGATTATATCTATAAGGTAAATTCTTAGCAATGAGATTATGGAATCACAGGGTATGTGCATTATTTAATGGCGATAGCTTACTACCAAATTGTTCTCCTACCAACAGTGTGTGAGCATGCCTGTTTCGCACACCCCTGGAATCATAGATAGCAAAAAAGTCAATGATTTTGGGAAATCTTTGTCAATCTGACAGTTAAATACGCTAGCTCATTATTGTTTTACATTTGAATTTTTAATTTCATACCCTTTCATATTGTGTTATATTCTTCTATGAATCAACAGAATTCATTTTTTAACCCATTTTCCTACTAGAGTCTTCATCTTTTTCTTACTGATTTGTCTAAACTCTTTGTATATTAAAGTCATTAGCACTTTATTCATTCTTGAAAATTTTTCAATCTAATTTATTAGAGAATAGTGATTTACTCAGAGTTTTACAGCAAGTCTGGAGCAAAGCTAATTGTACTCCAGATCTTTTAACCTTTTTTGCATAAAAGTATACAATTGTTTTAAGTGATGCTTAAAATGTCTTAGAACCTCTCTGGTATAAGAAAGCCAGGATGAAAGACTATTCATGCTTAATCACTCCTTTATCTTTAAGTTGCCAGTTTGGTGTTTAAGTACCTTTCTTCAAAGGAAAGAAATGCTATATGGCTGTTATGGCTAGAGTTTACCAAGTTGGGGGCATAGAAAAGGACCAGACAGGCTTACACATCAAGAGCAAGGGAAGTAGAAATGACACAGAAACAGGAAAAAGGGTTGGTCTTTAGCCGAAGAATGAGTTCTAACACCCAAGCAATGACAAAAATCCATTTAATGCATTCTTTGCCTGGGCTTCACTGGCAGAATTGCTACTCCAGAAAAAAAGGGAAAGTATCAAATTATACAGGAAAACATTTTCCTGAATTTCCTCAATAGGAAGGAAACATATGAGAGAGGAAATGTGACATGACAAGGCTATACTGTTTCGGGTCTAAACTCTCCAAATAGTCTACATGGATCAGATAAATAGGATAGTTTCCAAATTCTTACTTTACTTGATGACATACTGATGTAATCATCTAGATTAAGAATGCGTTTGGAACACTGACAGAGTAGATGAATACCTGTGTCAAAATAGGATGGTGGGACAACCCTAACTGATATGCCAGAAAGATTCTTGATAATGTAGAAGCTTTTAGTGTCTTCTTGTCCTGCAGTCAATAAAATGTCATTTAGCCCTGGAATAGAACAACCTTAACAAGCCCAGTAGAGGAGAAGCCCTCTCTAGACTGATGGTACCAACAACCTCCATTGTCTGTTACTCAACATATTTTTTTTCTACTTTGATTTGAGAGGAGTTAGGAATTTAGGGAATTCACAAAAGGGATAAACAAAAAATTTCTTGTGTTTGAACTATGCGAACTGCAATTATAAACTCATGATATCTGGAAGGAGCACAAAGAATAGAGGAAATCATGAGATTTCTATGACCTTTACAAACCCTGAATCATTCCAGACCACCCTAGAATCTGACCATTTCTCACCACCCCCTACCACCTCACCATAGTCCAAGCCACCATTACCTCTTACCTGGAGGATTATCAAGGCCTCCTAACTAATCTCCCTGCTTGCCCTCTCAGCCCCACATAATCTAGTCTTTTCCCAGCAGCAATCAGTCACCCTTTTAGACATAAATCAGACCATGTTACCCTGGTCAAAGCCCTTCCAAGCCCTTTCCAATGCCTTCAAGGCCCTGCATGATCTGGTCCCCCGCTCTTTGCTCTCATCTCCTACCACTCTCCCTCACTCGATCTGCTCCAGCCATAGTCACCTCTTACAAGAATGGTCTATCTAGCCTCAGTGCCTTTGTCTGAAATGTTCCTCATCCAAGTAGCTGCATGGCTGGCTTCCTTATTTTGTTTAGATATTTACTACAGTGCTATCTTATTAGACAGGCCTTCCTTAATCTACCTATATAAAAATAACACCTTCCCCATTGCTCCCTACCTCCTTGCTTCAAGATTATCCACAGCACTTATCACCACCTGACATATGTTTGTTGCCTGTGTCAGCCTCTCTAGAGAAGTGACTTTGTATATTTTGTTCATTTTCAAATCCCCAGTGCCTAGAACAGCTTTTAGAATGTGGCATGTACTCCGTAAATGTTTTTATTGAGATATAATTGACATAAAACAGTACATTAGTTTCAACTGTACAATGATTTGATATTTATATATATTGCAAAATGATCACCACAGTAGGTCTAGTTAACATCCATCACCACACACAGTTACACACCTTTTTCTTGTGATAAAAACTTTTAAGATCTAATCTCTTAGCAACTTTCAAATACACAATCCAGTATTATTAACTATAATCATCTTGCTGTACATTAGATCCCTAGCACTGATTTATTTTCTATCTGGAAGTTTGTATCTTTTGAACAATGTCATCCATTTCCCCCAGCTCCCATCCACTGCCTCTAGTAACCACCAATATATTCCTTGTGTTGATGAGTTTGGCTGTTTGTTTTTTAAGATTCCACATATAAGTGAGGTTATACAGTATTTGTCTTTCTATGTCTGACTTATTTCACTTGGCATAATGCCCTCAAGTCCACTCCTATCATCACACATAAGTAGTTATTTGAATGAGTGAAATGAATAGAATGTCAGACCTAGAAAGACTGTCTAGTCCACCTCCTCCCCATCTTATAGATGGGAACAGTGAGACTCACAGAGAGGAAGTGATTTCTCCAGGCTCAACGGACTGACTCATATAACAGAGCCAAGATGCATAACTTCTGACTTACAACTGAGTGTTGCTTCCACTACATTAAGTTATTCTGTCTTGAAATCCACCCAGAGTAAATTCTATGACATACCATAGCCACACATTCTGGAGTCTGTCTTCCTTGCCTCTAACCTAAATCCTTCATCTTATAGGCTAAACAATTTTCTCTACTTCAGCTCTTGGTGAAGAGGAAAGACATTCTAAAGATACACAAACCTTCTTTCAATCAAATATTTCTTATTTCAAGGAGCTGATATTTGCTATGAACAAAATCCAAGGCAAGGTTTCTGATCGCCATGGTGCCCGAAAAAACTTATATCAACTCCATGAAGCAAGTCTCTCTTGTTATATGTCAGGGATCTGGAGACCCAAGGAAATAAGGCCACATAAATGTCTAAGTGACAATATCTTTGACTTCAGGTTAGTGCAGTTAGTGCAGGAGAGCAATAAAATATATTCTCTAAAATTAAAACATTTTTGTGTCTAAAAACCAAACCCAAGAGCCCCTAATATTGCATCTGAAATATTCATCCGTGAGATAGATGTGGTCATAATTCACAGCTTTTGCCAACCAAACAACCTTCCCTTGGACTACTAAGGGGGTACACAGTGGTTCTGCCTTCCCAACTGAGAGCTTGATTTCTTTCTTCCAGTGTTAGAGTCTCCATCATTTTAATCAGAGACTGACATGATTTCTAAATTGGATGCCCATTTGTTTGTTGTTGTTGTTGTTGTCTTTTAAAGATTTTTTTTTAATTTATTTATTTGACAGAGAGATAGCACAAGTAGGCAGAGCGGCAGGCAGAGGGAAAGGGAGAAGCAGGCTCTCTGCTGAGCAGGGAGCCCGATGCAGGGCTCAATCCCAGGACACTGGGATCGTGACCTGAGCCGAAGGCAGCCGCTTAACCGACTGAGCCACCCAGGCACCCCTGGATGATCCCATTTGTAAACCGGAAGCAGGACAAGGTGGGCTCCTATATTCTGCTGTCAGTGCTAAGCTTTTCTGGGTAATAGCTTGTCTGATCAGAATGGAAACTGTTCTCTGGATCCTAGAATTGACTTGAGAGAAAGTGCTATAGGTCTTTGGGGGAAGTGACTCAAAAGAGCTAGGCTGTCTTCACCTGGAAATCATTCTTTGGTCATTCCCACTACTTTTTCATTCAAACTACCTAGGAGGAATCCTGAATTCATAATTTCATAATTTCAACCAAATGATTTGACTGGTAGTGTCAATTCCATCCCCCTTGATCTTCAGGATTAGAGAACACAACCCAGTAACCAGACAGAACAGTATGGCCTGATAAGAACACTGAGCTGGCACTCTCAGTCCAGAGCTCTTTCCTTGGAACTAGGCTGAAATATTTCCTAAAAGACCCTTGAACCCAGCATCCATAAATTGATCAGATGAGCAAGAAGCTACCTTGTACCTATAGGGAATGAACTAACTACAAGATAAGCATGTTCTCTTTTATTTATTTATTTATTTTTTCGAGCAGGGGGGCTAGACCAAATGGCTTTATTCACAAAAATCAGTATCACAAAGCACTTAAGAGTTAATATTGGTGAACTTCTTGCCAATGATGAACATTGATGGAGCAACAGTATTACATCCATTGTGGATGCAGCCCATCATCATCTCCTCCTCCTCTCTTTACTCTTCCTTTTTCCCTTTTTGGTTACTCTGGGAGTCTGGCTTCTCACTTTTCCAGTACAGGCCATGGACCTCACCTCCAAGCAGGTGGTCAGCTAGCTGTGGAGGACATGGCCAGGCCCTCCACCTTACACTGACCAAGGGTAACCTCAACCTCCAGAGGTGTGCCTGCCAGAAGCACCACTTGATCTTTCTGGAGTGATGCCCTCCAGTGAGGTTCCATGAGCCTTGATCTGGGCAACTGTCTCCTGGCCAGTCACCTTGAGGATGTGTAGCTCCTGGGCATAGACAAAGAACTACGTGTCGGCTACTGAACCAACCACAGCCATAGCTGCCCCTACCATGAAGATGAAGTCAAGAAATAGGAAGGAGTACATCCTCACTGTCTGTTGCATAACATGTCACTACTCAAGAAAACATTGTTAATGAAAAGTTCCATACTAGAAAGAGCAGCCCATGGGTGCTGAGTAGTGTTTGATGAGGAGGAAGGAAATGTAGCCACCCAATTTCAAAACCATAATATCAGTTGTGAAGAGATACAAAATGACATATCACCACAGGACATACTTGAGCAGATGCAGACTAGTAGGAGCATTACCAAAGGGATTAAACATCTATTATGAGGTTGCACTATGTCATCTCCAACATCTCTTTCAACCCTGCAATTTTGCAGTGTGTATACCAGCTGTGGTGCATGATATGATGAACAAAATCTTAGAGTAGAGTTCTCATATTGACTCCATCCCTCAACTCTTTATGTGGCCTTAGGCTAATTACTCAATCTCTTTATAGTTTAACCTCTTACCATTGAAAAGCAAAGGGATAATACTAAATAATATCCCAGGGATGCTGTAAGGAAATGAACAAAGTTTTGAAATTATTCTAAAACTACTTTATAAACCCACATTAAAAAGGTACTGTGCTTGACACATAATTGGTATAGTAGAAAGAAAGGCAAGAATACAAAGCCCCTATATATATATATATGTAAAAACCCTAGGGGAGTTTCACTAATAATTCTACAGGGTGTGATGTCATTGATACATTTCTTAGAATAAAACTTCTGGAGTTCTGAGGGGCGCCTGGGTGGCACAGTCGGTTAAGCATCCAACTCTTGGTTTCGGCTCAGGTCGTGATCTCAGGGTCATGAGATTAATCCCCACATCCGGCTCTGCACTCAGCAGAGATTCCCTCTCCCTCTCCCTCTGCCCTTCCCACTCGTGCTCTTTCTCTCTAAAAATAAATAAATCTTATTATTATTATGTTCAGTTAGCCAACATATAGTACATCATTAGTTCTTGATGTAGTGTCCAGCAATTCCTTAGTTGCATAAAAAACAACTTCTGGAGTTCTGGTGGATATCTCTTTGGCTGTGGCCTGCTTAATCATAGAATCATCAGGATTAAATGAAACATAGTAGCAATCTAGGCCATTTCTGTGTCACTGCAATCAATCCAATGTGTATTAACCTCTAGCCTCAGAAAGTGTAAGGCACCCCAGTGATAATTTGATGGAGCAGAACCTTGGCAGGGTCGGAAAGAAATCCCAAGGCAATTCCGTGCAAGTGTCAATTGCCCCGAACTCTTCCAACATATGTCTGGGTCCTCGAGGGAGTCTCAAGTTTATAAATGAATGGTATTATGAGAGCACAGATGAAGAAGACTTTGCTGGGAGCTAAGCCTCCTCCTTGCATACCTGATGGCCTTTGCAGCTCTCTTCTGACAACAGACAATCCCCAGTATCTATGGAGCTCTCTGAGAGCTGGGCGCTGTTTCCTCTCCCATGAGAAATTGGGGGTGGAATAATCAGACATCTGGGAGCCTCAATCACTACCTCTTGCAACATTTCATCCCTCTTTGGGATTCTTGTCCCCCTATTAACTGAATAAGAAGGAGAAAATTAAGCAGTAGTGAATTTAATGTGGCACCCTAGTTCCTTCTAGACTCCTTCCATTGCCCTGGCCTGCATTTCTGAAAAGGTACCCCAGAGTGAAAGATGTCAGTGAAGTCATAAGTTGTGTCTGGTTACATGTGTCCTTCAGAGAGAGGGGAATGTTTTGCAAGTGACTGAAAGGTCATCCTTACATTTGAAATGTCTTTGCCTTTCCATGCTTCAGATTTGGGGCACGTGTGACTTCAGGGAAGTAAGGACAAGGCAGCTGATGTCTTCCTAATTCAGCAGTGATTGGCACCTAGCTTACCTTTCTCTGGGAAGACAGCAACCTGCTCCTGTAGCCTGGGAGTGCATGGGAGAAAGACAGGCATGAGACAGGAGAGACAATAGCCCTGGGGTTAGAAGCCCAGAGTAGCTCTCCCTTCTCCCGTCTTCAACCAGAGGCAGCCAAACTCCTGCCCCTTTCCTTTAACATTTGGTCTGTTCTGACACAAATAAAAGGCATTCTGCTTGAGAAGGCATTATTGACCATGCAGCTGCCAGTCCAAAGCAATAAAATTAAAAGTAATGTCAGAGAGAGGAAGAAATTATGGTGGGGAGGTGACATTTGTCTTGAGTTTTTCCTCTCAAAATTCAATAGAGGGAAAATATATGAGTAAATGCAGTACATTATATGGATATTAGTAAACCTTTGCTTGTCAAAGACTGTGTTTGGAAAGAACTTGTTCACAACTGATGGTGTCAACACAATGGGCATTAAGTTCAATCATACAATGACCTAAGCTGCTTTTCCTATCAACCAAAAGTTACATACTTTTTTAAATATGACCCATTTATTATTATGACCCTGTAATTTTATTCTGGCCATTGTATACTGAAAAATCAACTGTTTCTCATAATGTTTGCTGCCATAGCCATCAGCCTTTTTTTTTTAGTTTTTATTTATTTATTTGAGAGAGAGAGAGATAGAGTGCACATGAGCAAGGGGAGGGGCAGAGGGAGAGAGAGAAGCAGACTCCCCAGGGAGCAGGGAGCCCAATGCCCAACACCCAGAGCTGATGCAGGGCTTGATCTCAGAACCCTGGGATCAGGACCTGAGCCAAAGGTGGCCACTTAAGCCACTGAGCCACCCAGGCACCCCACCATCAGAGATTTTGAATCCTGTGTTTCTGCTAAAGAAGAAGAAAATATTCTTAAGAATTTTTTTTTTTTTTAGTGGCACTTGGGTGGCTCAGTCGTTAAGTGTCTGCCTTCAGGTCAGGTCATGATCCTAGGGTCCTGGGATCGAGCCCCACATTGGGCTCTCTGCTCAGTGGGAAGCCTGCTTCTCCCTCCCACTCCCCCCTGCTTGTGTTCCCTCTCTTGGTATGTCTCTATCTGTCAAATAAATAAATAAAATCTTAAAAAAAAAGAATTTTTTTTTTTTATTGGGGCACTTGGGTGGCTCAGTTGGTTAAGCATCTACCTTCAGCTCAGGTCGTGATCCTGGGGTCCTGCATCGGGCTCCCGGCTCAGCCGGGAATCTGCTTCTCCCTCTGCCAATGTTCCTTCCCCCTGCTTGTGCTCTCTCTCACTCTGTCTCTCTCAAATAAATAAATAAAATCTTGAAAAATAAAAAAAATTCTCGGGACACCTGGGTGGCTCAGTCGTTAAGCGTCTGCCTTTGGCTCAGGTCATGGTCCCAGGGTCCTGGGATTGAGCCCCGCATCGGGCTCCCTGCTCTGTGGGAAGCCTGCTTCTCCCTCTCCCACTCCCCCTGCTTGTGTTCCCTCTCTTGCTGGGTCTCTGTCAAATAAATAAATAAAATCCTTTAAAAAAATAAAAATAAATTTAAAAAATTCTTTTTTAAAGGTTTTACTTATTTGTTTGAGAGAAAGAGCACAAGCAAAGGAGGGGCAGAGGGAGAGGGAGAAGCAGGCTCCCCACTGAACAGGGAGCCTGACACAGGGCTTGATCCAAGGATCCCGGGACCATGACCTGAGCCAAAGGCAGAGGTTTAACCAACTGAGCCACCCAGGAGCCACAAAAAATAAATAAATAAATAAATAAAAATAATTAATAAATAAAAATAAATAAATAAATATATATATATATATATACTTGAAATGAGTTTTGCCAAGATTCCTGTTCTAGGTGGACCTAAGCTTCTTGGCATTATCCAGGCTCAAGCTTCTTTTCTCAAAAGCTTTCCAACCTCAGCCAACTCCTGCTACAGAGTGAGGGACTCCTTATTGCATGGGTGTTTCTGAGAGAAGCCACTCGGAAATCCCAGGTCAGCAGTTCAAGAAGAAAGAACCTAACTACAAAATTCCCCAGGGTGCCTCCAGCAACGCCAACCATAACACGTCTCCTGCCATGAATGGCAATCATTGTAGGTTTGTCTCATGTTTGCGTGGAACATCCATAACTCATGGAGTTTCCATTTGGATGATAACCAAGGGCCCTGACTGCTGGTGCCATGAGATGCATGGGCCCTGACTCCTTTTCAGTGCTATTAAGGATAATAGAATAATAGTATCGTGCCATGGGAAGGTGAGCTCCATGATGAGCTGCCTAGTTCCCTGCCACTGTAGCCCTTTGGTACCACCACCTCCAGATGAAGATAATTCATTCCCATGGGGTGACTCTTCTAGTCCAGGCTCTAGGACTTGTCCTGTTCCTATTCATGGGGACTCTTAAACCTGGAGGCCAATAGCTCAGCAGCTCAGTATCCAGTCTGCCACGCTGCTGGTCCCCTCTGAGTCTTGTATTCTGGTAGCCATTCCTAAGCCCTTGCTTATTGTCACATAACCAAGGGCCTGCTTTTACACTCTGCTTTTCTAAACTGCAGGCAATTTTGTGCCACAAGGGGCATATTTGGCAAGGTCTCAAAATGTTTTTGGCTGTCACACTTGGGGAGGAGCTGCTACTGGTATCAAAGGGGTAGAGGCCAGGAATGCTGCTAAATATCCTACAAGGAACAGGACAGCCCCTCCACAACAATTAAAAAATCATCTGGACCAAAATGTCAAGAGTGCCAAGGTTGAGATATCCTAGATTAATTCCAATAACTGAGTCTCTATCTTATATCCTGCCCAGTACCCCCATTCATGTTTCCAGACCACTACAATTACCAACCACCTGCCTCCTAGACCTCTGTGTACAACCACAGTCTCCAGATACACTGTTCTGCCCACATATTAAGAAAGCTTTCTTAGGGGCACCTGGGTGGCTCAGTCAGTTAAGCGTCTGCCTTCGGTTCAGGTCATGATCCCAGGGTCCTGGGATCAAGCCCTGCGTCAGACGCCCTACTCAGTGGAGAGTCTGTTTCTCTCTCTCCCTCTGCCCCTCCCCTGCTCATGCTCACTCTCTCTCTCTTCTCTCTCTCACAAATAAATAAATAAAATCTTTTTTTTAAAAAGAAAGCTCTCTTATCCACAACTAGCATGTCTGGACTGCTTCTGATGCCAGACACCCATCATTCTACCACCTTGAGTCCATATCACACTCCTGTTAACAACCCAAGCTCTGGGTCCAAACTGCTTGGATTTAAGTCCTGACTCCTCCATTTGAGGAGGATCTGTGTAACCTTAGACAAATCACTTTACCTTTCTGAGCCTCAGTTTTCTTATCTATAAAATACAAATAGTGGCAGTTCTGACATCAGAAATGAGATAATACATATCAAGTGCTTAGCAAAGTTTCTAGCATATTTTTAAGAATTTAGTAAATGGGGGCACCTGGGTAGCACAGTCGGTTGAGTGTCGGACTCTTGGTTTCAGCTCAGTTCCTTATCTCAGGGTCAAGCCCTGTGTTGGGCTCTGCACTCAGCACAGAGTCTGCTTGTGACTCTCTCTCCTTCTCCCTCTGCCCCTCCTCCCTCTCTAAAATAAAAATAAGTAAATCTTTAAAAAAAGAAGACTATGGTAAATGTTTGCTATTACCCATTGCTAAAGCATTTCTAGATTGCTTCAGCAGGTCTCTCTTATCCAGTGATTATCAACCTTTCAGAGCAGTGCTATCCAACAGAACTTTCTACCATGATAGAAATGTTTTTTATCTATGCTGTCAAATAAGGTAGCCATCATATGGCTATTGAGTAGTTGAAATGTAGATACTGTGACCGAGGAACTAAATGTTTAAAATATTAAAAAATAAAAGTAAAATAGTACTTAATTTTAATTTAAATAGCCAAATATGGCTAGTGGTCATCATAATGTACAACACACTTCTAAAGTTTTTTAAACCTAATATTCTACTGAAAATAAAATTCCAATAAACTCTCCAGGGGAAAGGAGTGGCATTCCCACTCCCTGTCCTTCCAACCATTGAGAATTATTGGCCTAGTGAGCCACTGTGCTGATGGGAGTGTATTGCAATCCTCAGGTGGATTGGGATAGATGAGCCTAAAACTGGCCTTATTAATTCTATCTAGTTCTGCCTCTCCCTGCTCCAGTCAGCCCATTGCCAAACAGGCCTCATGCCTTAGAGCAGCGGTTCCCAACTGGGGTGATTTTGCTTCCCAGGGGACACACTTGGCAATGTCGAGAGATATTTTTGGTTGTGAAATCTGGGGGAAGAGAGAGCCAATAGTGGTGTCTAGTGGGTAGACACCAGGGTTACTGCTAAACATCCTATAATGCACAGGACGTCCCCCCGACAACAAAGAATTGTCTGGCCCTGAATTTTGAGAAACTCTGCCCTGGAGGAGTGTGAATTCTAAAACAACCTCAGACAGGGAAGCATCTATTCTGCTCTTAAAGATCTCCAAGGACAAGGGCACCTGGGTGGTTCAGTCGGTTGAGCATCCGACTCTTTATATCAGCTCAGGTCTTGATCTCAGGATCTTGATCCCAGGATCGTGAGTTAGGTCCACGTTGATCTCCATGCTGGGTGTAGAGCCTACTTAAAAACAAAACAAAACAAAACAAAACAAAACAAAAAAACGGTCTCCAAGGACAGAGGTCTTTAACCTTCCCGAAGAATTCTGTGCAATGTTCATACTAACCCCAGTTTACTCTTTTCAAATTACCTGCAAGGAAATTGTTCCTTTCCATATTAGGGACAGAGTTTCAAAAACCAATTTTTCGATCTGAATTGTGAAGAAAAGAAATCTCTAAGATGATGGAGGCTATAGAGAAGGAAAACTGGATCTAGTTCACCAATTAATAGGATATGGGAAGGAATAGAGCCTTTGAACCTGCCAAAGCTTTAGGATGAATGACAGATTATGATTTCCACAATATATAATAAAACAGCTGACCACATTACCCCAAAAGGTGATACAGTATAAAAGGGTAAAGACATTCTCGAAAGGTGTTGGATTTAGCTATATTTACAGCTTCTGAAATCATAAGGAACTATTTGGAGAAGCCTGACATATTAGGGCCATGCCTCTTTGAAATTGATAGCATGGAAGGAATTCATGCTCTCCCCCAACACCTCCTGTACCTCAGAGATAGAAATCTTGCGTGTAAGGCCCACGAGCCTGAGACAGTCATTGGGCTAGATCTTATGTTTTAGGTCTTCTGAATTTCTCCATGCTGCAGTTTAGGTACATTTTCTCACATGTTGTCTTCAGGGAAGAAGCTGTAAAACCTCTATGTTCATTTTAGAAAACCAAACTGGATAATTGAGATTATAAACCCATTTTTCTTCTAACTCTGAGCTTGGGGAAACTCTAAACTATACTACATAATTGTCCCCTACCCTTCACTGCACTTTGTCTAATTATATGCCAAATGCCTCCATGTAACAGCAATCCTCAGGGCCAGATATGCAAAATTCAACCCAGCAGATGTTTTACCACTAGACAGAATTGATGACCTTATAATGTTGCCTCTGCTAAAAAGATTGAGGATAGTCATGTAAAGAGAAATTATCCGCCCCCCCCCAACCCACTCAGGACCTACGCCCACATTTAAAGTAGCTGTTGGGCAGTAGTATTCTACCTTTGGAGGCTAGGGCCAGCCGCCTGGATTGTCTCAGGTGTGGACAACTAAGGGAAGAAGGAATGAGGGGTCAATAATTGCTTCACAAATGTGACACAATCTCCTCTCTCAAGCCTTTTCCTTCGATTATATAATCCTTCAGTCCGATGCCTGCATATGAACTGAGCAACTTTAAAACAAAACACCATTTGGCATGTGTATGGAGCATGAGATGAAAATCATTATTAGCAGAGGGAATACTTTTGATAATATTTAACATGAATTTGGCTTCTAGATTTCTGACCTGGTTTTCTTTATACCTTTTTAAAAGGTCTCTTACCTACCACAAACCGACATGAGGCCCTTTTCTTTATCCAGCCTTATTCCACACTGTTTTTGAGAGTAATATTGAGAATTACCCTTTTATAACTTTGTTACACACTCTGAGAACGAACTGAGCTTAACTTTTATCACCCAAGCTCTTATAGGCCTAAACTGGCACTCCTGGTCATACCTACCAATTTTCAATTGTATGGCAATGAACATACTTTTCAAGTGTATGTATGGCTATGAACTACCTAAAACGAAATAGTGATTGTTGGCTCCTTTTTTTCTCCCCCACGAAAGCCTTTCTTTTGGTTCATCCTGATTTTGTTTTGCTGGCAAATGTGCTTCTATCAAGATCAGTACCCACTGGGGCCGTCTGGGTGGCTCAGTCAGTCAAGTGTCTGACTCTTGATTTCAGCTCAGGTCATGACCTCAGGGTCGTGATATTGAGCCCCACATTGGAATCCATGCGGGGCATGTAGCCTGCTTAAGATTCTCTCTCTCCCTCTGTCCCTCCCCGCTTCTAAAAAAATTAAAAATTAAAAAAAAATTTTAAGATTTTATTTATTTATTTGACAGAGAGAGTGAGAGTGAGAGAGCACAAGCAGGGGGAACAGCAGAGGGAGAAACAGGCTCGCCGCTGAGCTGGGAGCCTGATGCGGGGCTCGATCTGAGGACCCCAGGATCATGACTTGAGCCAAAGGCAGACGCTTAACCCACTGAGCCACCCAGGTGCCACTAAAAATATTTTTCAAAAGATCAGGACCCACTGGAAAAATTGGAAAATAATCAACGGCAATTTGTATCAAATCCTATGATATAGTTGATGTCAATCTGGTTCCCCTCACATGGTCCTCTGCCTTGGTTTAGTCACTAAGGTTTCTGCATCTGGGTTCTCAGCCCTGTCCAGAAACCATTACCATGCTACCCAAACTCACACTGGTTATGTGATAAACAATGACATGGAAAATTCTAAATCAGTTTGGCAGCATCCTCTTCCCAGTAAAGCAATCTACAAGAAAAATTTAATTTAAAAATTACCTGGTGACTATAAAAAATGAACCAATATCCTAAAGAGATATTTGTATCAGCTCCACCATAGGGCTATCTGCCAAGCTAACTACACTCACATTGGCAGATTGGGGTTCTATTCCTCTATGTGGTCTTAGACACACAATGACCAACCCTTCACTTCTGACATTTTTCCCATCTCCATAATAACCTACATCTTCTGATTTACTTATTTTTGACTCGCTGCATCATCTTCGCTACTGTCCTGGGAAGTGTCGTATCTTAACTGTGCACAGAATGCCTTCACAGAGGGCTAGCTCCCCAAAAGCCACCCACAGCATATGCCCTTCCTATCTTGGCTTCTTTTGCCTCCTCCTTCATGCTTAATATGTATCCAAAGGTGCGCCTTACTTTTGGAGTCAGTGACCCCCATCATTCATTATACTCGTACTTTGCAAAGGAAAGTGTATGGAATGATTCATTTACACTTTGTCACCACCAAGATTTGAGAAGAATGCCTTTCTAGGTTTCCTCCACCTAGAAACCTAAAATTATAAACTCTCACTACTTATGGAGTTAGCTATATGTATTTTCTCATAGACTTAGCTCTTGTCTTTTTGAAAAATTAAGAGCCCCCATCTGATGCGAAATCGAGAATGGTTTTATAGGCTTCCAAACCTTAAGTAATGCTATATAATGTTTATCTGGGTTTAATACCCAATAAAACCTATAATATATACTTATGATATATCTGAATATTCAGTGTTAGGATTGTTATAGATTTGTTTACTGATGTAATGAAACCAAATAGTTGATCTTTTGGTGGCTGGAGGTGAAGTAGTATAGTGGTTAACAGTATAGACTTCGGAGCCAAACTGCCTGGGTTCAAGTACTGGTGACTCTACTCCCTAGCTATATGACCTTGGACAAGGCACTTACCGTCTCTAAGACTGAGTTTCCTCAGGTGTAAATGGGAATAATTACTATGCCTACAGCACAGAACCATGGTGAGGACTAAATGAGATGCTCCAGCATGGTGCCTGGTGAAGTGGAATGTTGGGATTCAGAGCAAATAGTCAAGAAAGAATTCTTGAGATGTCTTCAGTGCAAAAAGGTGGTTTTCTTAAAGCACAGGGACAGGACCCATTGGCAAAAAGAGCTGCACTGAGGTTGTGCCAGGTGACCGACTATATACTTTCAAGTTGGGAGGGGGTTACGGACAGCACAACCTTCCAAGGTATTTTGGAAAGAAGGTTACCAGGACCCTGAGGGGGCTAGCTATGGTTAGGAAAATGTTATTTATTACTGTTTAATAAAACCTCAGTAATGAAACCCTTCAGATGTGTATCAGTGCGCCATATGCTTGGAGGAGGATGCCAAAATACATCTTGGGGGGCAGAGATAAAGGAACTTTCCAAAGGAATGTCTATATGTTTAAAGTAGACACACAGGATCCTGGGGGGGTTGGGACAATGTTAAGCCAAGATGGCCTTTTGCTCTTAGCAAAGTGTCAACATCCAGGCAGCTGAGCTCCCAGAGGAAGGTCACTCTGCCTGTTTCAAGGCCTTGTCAATGGGCTATAATTAGTAAGGAAATGTAATTTTTCTTTTGCCTTTGTGTCCCATGTCACCTGGTATATAGAAAGGGTTTGATAACCAGTAGCCATTAGTATTATTTTTATTCTATGTTAATCAGGCTAATGCTGGCCATTGTTATATACGTTATGGATTTTTATATATCAATATTGACTTTTTTTAAATACCACGTGGGTTCTGTAACATTGTCTCCAAATAAGTTTTGTCCATTTTTGTCTTCCAACCTGGATTATATAGACTTTGGCCTTGAAATCAGCAGAGATGATCTAGCAAATCTTAATTCTGATGGTTCTGTTTTTATCAGACTCTGGGAAACATTATTTCCCATCTGATGCCAAAGTAGCTCATGTATTATCTCCCCTACTAGCTAATTGACCTTACAGATAAGGCAGAGTGGGCAGCTGGTAATGTGACATGATTAGATGCCGGTGTTCTTCATTTTTTGAGTAATACAGAGAATGAAATTTCTTTTCCGAAAAAGATTGAACATTGATTCTATCTGGCATGTTAGGGGTGGGGGAGGAGGGGATCCAGCAGGTAGCAAAAGAAGTATTACAGTTTCACTAAATCCAGGCACAAGATGGGAGATTTGTTTCCAACATGATGCTATCAGGCCAGCTTCATGAGGTAGTGCCAGTTGGAGAGGTTTGGCCTATGACCAGATGACATTGTGGGTATGAATGAGGTGGCTCCTGATAAGGGTCTGCCCATTAATTACAAATGGGGGGTTTAATTTCAGAAGCTTGTGATAAACTCCAGCAAGGGCACCTGCCTAAGGCTGGTAACAATAAGGTTCAGAAAAATTCCAATTAGCAGATTATGTCCAGTGATGAGGTTAAAATGAATGTAGCTTTTGGGTCCCTTGAATACAATAACTTTGTAAAAGCTCCAGCCAGTCTTGAGAGTGGGGAAGGTAGAGTATTATCTATTCCTCTGTATCCTGTGGCAATGGAATTTAGGTAAAAATATAAAGAAGCTGACTTTAGCTCATTCTGTTCACTGTACTGCATTTTATGTGATGATCCCTGAGCGTAGCGACTCTGTTCTGTGCTCATTAATCCGAAAGGATCCTAGAATATAATGCTAGCTTTTCAACAGGGAGACCTAGGGCAGATCCAGGGGCAAACTCATTAGTGTCTGAATGCAAAGTCCCAGGGAGAGGCGGACAAGGTAACTTCTTTAGTGGCCTTGCCCTAAATTAGCCACATTATTGCAAATTTTAAAACTCAGTCAAGTCAGTTTATGCAGCAGGTTTCTATAGAAATACAGTTGTAGATAATGTGAACGAAATCTAATTTCTTGGTGTGTTGATTTCCTTCCCCTCCCCCCTTTTCCTTTTAAAAATCATAATTTTTAATGGGAAGCGCAAGATCATTCAGTATAATTTTGGAGGCCAAAGAGAAGACAAAACTTGGTAAGAAAAGAATAAAATGGAATTTTCCACCTGACCTCAGTCTCAACACAAAATGGCTGTTAAAGGATAATTTAAAAAAAGAAAGGTTAAACCATGATTCTTATACAAATTTAAAGTAAACATGTGTCAAAGAATTTATTTAATTTATTAATTACTGAGGGATCCAGGAGGCCAGGGGTCTGTAAGCTATGGCCTACAAGCCAAATTCTGCCTGTCACCCGTTTTCGTAAATGAAATGTTATGGTGCACAGCCACACCCATTCATTTCCATATTGCCCATGGCTGTTTTCCTGCCACAGTGGCAGAGCTGTAGGGCTCACAAAGCCTAACCTATTTACCATCTGGCCTTTTATGGAAAATTTACTGACCCCTGATATAGGCCATCAGGAATGCTGAAAAAAAATTTACAAATAGATGCAAAGAAATTTACAAACAGATGCTTAAGGCAATGATCAATTGGATTTCACCAAACAAGAAATATTTGCATGACACTTACAGCCTTGTAAAATAGCTCAAAGACAGTGAAAGCCCAGATAATCCAGAAAATATACAAGACCTGGACTATTAAACCAGTTACATGAAACTCAGATTAAGATCCAGGGAGAGGGCGCCTGGGTGGCTCAGTTGGTTAAGCGACTTCCTTCAGCTCAGGTCATGATCCTGGAGTACCGGGATCGAGTCCCGCATCGGGCTCCCCGCTCAGCGAGGAGTCTACTTCTCCCTCTGACCCTACTCCCTCTTGTGCTCTCTCTCTTTCACTCTCTCTCTCAAATAATCTTAAAAAAATAAAAATAAATTTGAATGGTAGGGAATTTAAATTTAAAATAAATAAAATTTTTTAAAAAATAAATTAAAAAAAAAGATCCAGGGAGAAATCCTGTTTGACAAATGAGGGCACAAGTGGGGAAGAAGCTGGGATTCAGAAACTAACAGAAAAAAGAGTGCCCTAATGCAGGGCCCCTGTGATTGGAATTTGGAATGGAAGAGGCTGAGACTGGCTACTTGAGCACATCCTACACTTCAAGCTTCACTTGCTCTGGAAATGGGCTGGGCCCAGTCTTTGGGGTAGATCAGCAGGCAGAGCTACAGGGGAGCTGGGGCAGGCTGAGGCTGATCCTGTTTACTCCCTTGGTTTCAACTACTCTTATAGGCTGAAGACCCTCACACCTGTATTTTCAGCCTTGACCTTTCGTTCAAGATTCATACCAGAGTTAGACAATTTCCTGCTACTGTTCCAGTAGGTACTTCAAATTCAACATGTCCAAAATTGAATTTGTTTTAATGCCAAACCTGCTCTTCCTCCTGTATCAACTATCTCAATTAATGACACCACTATTCAACCAAGCATGCAACATCCTTGATTTCTGCTCCCTCCAGTACTACCTGACACATCCAGTGAACATCTTAAATCTGCTCTGTCCTATCTCTAGTGTCTAGTTTAAGATCCCACCATCTCTTCACCTAATGAGATCTTTTAACTAGTCTCATCTTTCTGAAACTCAGTCCAGTGATAGGCTGGCGCTGGCTTACACTGGGCCGTGAGAGCTGGTTGTACACATTGCTTCCCAGCTCTGGGTTCTATGATGTCATATTGGTAGCATGAAATTGGCCACAATGGGAATACACCACAGAAATTGGCAAACACTACAAATCAAGATTTTTTTTTTTTTTTTTATGGAGAGCTTCTTATTAAACATTTACCAGCACATTTAACTGCCCCAGTCTTGGGCCAAACTGATCTTTGTAAAACACTTGTTCAACTATGCCACTCTCTTGATTAAAACTCTTCAGTTAGGGGCCCCTGGGTGTCTCAGTCGGTTAAGCATCCAACTCTTGGTTTCAGCTCAGGTCATGATCTCAGGGTTGTGAGATCGAGCCCCCTGTCAGGCTCCTAGCTGGGCATAGAGCCTGCTTAAGATTCTCTCTCTCTCTCTCTCTCTCTCTCTCTCTCTCCCTGTCTCTCTCTTTCCATTTGCCCCCTCTCCTCCTCCCTCTCTAAAAAAAAAAAGAAAACAAAAAGACAACTCTTCAGTAGCTCCCCATGGCCAACAGGTAACATTAAATTCCTTCACATAACATAGGAGGCTTTTCATCATCAGGCCTCTGCCTAAATGTTCAGCTTCCTCTCCTACCCCTCCTTCATCTCCTAAGTTATATGCTAGCTCAAAGGTCATAAACTGGTTCACTCAAGCCTAAACTGCCTCGTATATGTATCTTGTTGGGACCTCACACTATCTTTAGCTTTTTTAGCTAACATTTAAAACTTTAAGAAATTCTACCCTGAAAGGGATTAAGAGGTACAAACTTTCAGTTAGAAAACAAAGCATGGGAATGTAATGCACAGTACAGGGAATACAGTCCATAATATCATAATAACTTTCAATGGTGACAGATTGTAACTCTACTTATCATGGGGATCATTTTTATCATGTTTCAAAATATCAAATCCCTATGATATACACCAGAAACTAATAGGATATTGTCTGCCCGTTTTACTTCAAGTTAAAAAAGGACGCTATTTGACAACAAAATAAGAAATTCTACAACAAAATCCATTATTTCTGACTTCTCTCAAGCACAAGATTGGGCCCTCGTGCATGCTTATAACAATTTTATAACAACAAGGAGTGCAGCAGCAAATACCCCCTTTGAGAGAGCATGTGCTCTACAGTTCACTAGTCCCTGTCATCCACTCATCCAGATTATGCACATGCACCCACACGTAACCTTCATTTCTGTTACCTACTGTTATAGACCATATCACAAAGTCCTGAGTATTATCAGAAATCTCTCACCCTCATTATAGAATCTATCTTTACCATGGCTGTCCTGATGATAGCTCATGGTCCCTTCCCTAGAAAGGGAAAGGCAGCAGGATGAAAAAAGCAGCAGCAGAGAAAGGAAGAGGAGTATAAATCTGTGGTCTTTGCGTCAGAGTCTCCACTTTAAAACACCCAAATTGCGAAAATGGCAGGCAGGGACTGTCCTAGGTTGGGAGACCTCAGGATATTCCCTATAAAGCCCATTTGCTAACCCTCCTTAGTCTTGGAATGTCTACTACCTTCTCAGATGGACATGAGAAGGAAAGACCCAAGGAAATTATCTCTCATTGACTCAGATTATGGGAGCCAGCCAGGTTTGTAAATGACTCAATTTCTTAATTTGAGAATAGAAAACTTTTTTTTTTTTTTTGCCCAGTGCCTGTTGTGTGTCTAGCGCTGTACTAGATGCTAAAGGGAAAACAAAAGCAGTCTAAGACAGCTCTGTCTTAGACTCGCAACCTTATTGATGAAGCAAGAAATGCATATGTGAATAATTAAAGAAAAACATAAGGGGACAGCATTAGAAAAGTGAGATCTTGGATGTAACCTAGTGCCCACAACATCTGGGTGGTCAGTAAGAGGTAGGATCAAGTTAAGAGGAGGAGCTATTGAAGAAGCCAGGCCTCACAATGGCCCTTCACTGGCAGAGAGATGGGGAGATCCCCCACACATGGGGGATCCCACAAGACTATATACCCAGAGAGCAATGAGTGAGATGAGGGTGGCAACCTGCGAATAGTAAGGTTGACTGGAGAGTGGGAAGACATGGTTGATCATTGTAGACCAGTTTTCTTTTAAAAAAGATTTCCTCTCTTGTGTCACATACTCAGAAAGTCAAATAGAGAATCAGAGGCTCCTTGTTGAGCACCACATCCAAGACAATGGAATCAGATGGCTCCAGAAAACATTTCATTTTCTAAGCATAGACAGCAACCTTTCAGTTCCGTGGCACAAGTGGGGCTAAGCAATAGTTACATGTACCATTGTCTGTCTTGGACAGGCTTGTCAGCACTGGCATAGAGGGACAGAAAGAAGAAAGAGTAAGAAAAGTAGAAAGAGCAAGGAAGTGGGGGGAGAGAGGACAGGAAGAGCACCATGGTAGGGAGGATGTATTCCTCCAATCCAACCCAGGGAATCCTGTGCGACGGGCTATCCTCCCTCCACCCACCACCTCCTGCCTCTGGATCATAGAGAGACTGAGAAACGCTTCTGTCCACTGGGAAGGGGCAGATTTCCAGATCTGAGCTCCTTTCTTCTGAGCAGACTGTGACATATTGCTCACTTACCATCTCCCCCAAATCAAGGTTTTATGTCGGTTGTTGTGTTTATGTATTTTACTGGGCCCACTCAGACGTACTTCTTCCTCAGCCTGGAGGCTTATGTTAATTTCTGAGATTATTCTTTCCTGTGTCCAATTTACTTTATGAGCCAGTTGCTCTCTTCCTGCTGTCTTGTTTGTAGCTGCTTCCTCTAAATGTTTAACAATGCCGTCTCACGGCTCCATCCAAGTAATTGATGACCAATGTGCATCCAGTTCTCAACTATTCAGAGGCTGACGCAACCACTCCATGATAGAAACAGATTTCTTGTCAGTAGGTATAAAAATTCAGGGGCGCCTGGGTGGCTCAGTCAGTTAAACGTCTGCCTTCGGCTCAGCTCATAATCCCGGGGTCCTGGGATCAAGCCCCGCATCCGGCTCCCTGCTCAGCGGGGAGCCTGCTTCTCCCTCTCCCACTCCCCCTGCTTGTGTTCCCTGTCTCGCTGTGTCTATCTCTGTCAAATAAATAAATAAGATCTTTAAAAAAAAAAAAGAAATGAAACAGATTTCTTGCAAATTCCTCCCCCTTCTTCTCCTCCAACCCTCTCCCACTTCCCGTTTTCTGATCACTTTCCTGTTTGTGAATCCTTCATCCAAGGTGAGAAGGAAGCAAAGATGATGACAAAATGTAACACATCCTTTTGTCTGTTCATCAGGAACCGCCATGTTCTAAAAAACGTTTTTTAAGGGCGCCTGGGTGGCTCAGATGGTTAAGCGTCTGCCTTCGGCTCAGGTCATGATCCCGGGGTCCTGGGATCGAGTCCCGCATCGGGCTCCCTGCTCCTTGGGAGCCTGCTTCTCCCTCTGCTTCTCTCTCTCTCTCTCTCTCCCTGTCTCTCATGAATAAATAAATAAAATCTTTAAAAAAATAAAAATAAAAAACGTTTTTTAAGAGTAAAGAGAAACTATTAAGTAAAACATATTTGTCTATTCCGTGAGAATCTCAATTATCCATGTTTTGTTCTCCCCAATGCAAATGAGTATTTGGATGTGTTTTCTTCGAAGCATATTAAGATCAGTATTTCACAATTTCCTGGAATCCTATCCATGCTTTTAGTGCTCAGCTCCACCCTTCCGTGAAGCCTCCTCTGACTCTTCCATCCTCCTTATTCCTTAGCTCTAGATCCTACCACACTGAGACTCTTCTGTGGGTACAGAGCTGCCTCCATTTCCCTATTACACTGAGAATACACTGGGTCCCAAAACACACATTTTAAAGTCAAAAGATTTTTTTATTCATTGATCGGGTTCTGCAAACTCACCTAAAAATGCTCCTGAATGCCCAAAGAACCCCAGACCTTCCTCCAATAGCTGCTATTTACACCAAGCATTACATCATAGACAGAATGATGTTATCAAAGGTCCCTTTTGCTATTGTTAACACTTCATCCAAGCCAAGAGGTCATTTACAGAGCACTTCTTTCTGACAATAATAGATTCTCTCTACCTTGCTGGGACCTACAAGAAGTTGGAGGAACACTATCTGGCCTTGGTCTTTGGTCCCCTAATGTCCTATATACATACAAAGTCAATGGAACCACTTGAGATTGTCTTTTCTTCAGCATCCGGAGCTTGATTTAGTGGTATGGTCTTTAAAAGTACTGGTTGTCTTTAGCCTTTCAAATATTCCTGCAGTCTCTACTGCTCATTTGGAACTGAACACATGCTACTATGTACTCCTACTTACCAATTTTACGTAAGTCTGATCTACCCAACTAAGCTCCAGAAGGTCAGGGAAAATGCCCCTTACTTCTCTAGAACCCCCATCATGCCTCAGACAGAACTGGGCATATTGTGGTTGCATAATTTTCAGAACCAAGCTCGAGTCCTACTGCCTGGGTTTGAATCTTGGCTCAATTACTAGAAACTATGTAACCTTGGGTATGTTCTTTAACTTCTGTGTGCCTCAGCTTCTTCATTTGGGGAGAATATTTACCTCACAAGGTCATGGGGATTAAATGAGTAAATACACATAAAGTGCTGTGTGCCTGGCATATGGCCAGTACTCCACAAATAGCTATGGCAATAAGGGGAATTGACAAGAGAACAGTGACTCCAATTCCCAAATCACTAACATTGGATGGGCCCTATGCTCCCTCTCTCTCCCAGGCTTAATCATGCCCTTTATGATTTTATTTTATTGTACCTAGGTCCCCACCCTCATGATGGATACCCAATTCTCTGAGTTCACACCAGACATCACTCCCATCATGCTGGCCGCCCACACCAACAACTACGAGATCATTAAATTGCTTGTCCAAAAGCGAGTCACTATCCCACGGCCCCACCAGATCCGCTGCAACTGCGTGGAGTGTGTGTCCAGTTCAGAGGTGGACAGCCTGCGCCACTCCCGCTCCCGGCTGAACATCTATAAAGCTCTAGCAAGCCCCTCGCTCATTGCCTTGTCAAGCGAGGACCCCATCCTAACTGCCTTCCGTCTGGGCTGGGAGCTCAAGGAGCTCAGCAAGGTGGAGAATGAGTTCAAGGCCGAGTATGAGGAGCTCTCCCAGCAATGCAAGCTCTTTGCCAAAGACCTGTTGGACCAAGCTCGGAGCTCCCGGGAATTGGAAATCATCCTCAACCATCGAGATGATCACAGTGAAGAGCTTGACCCTCAGAAGTACCATGACCTGGCTAAGCTGAAGGTGGCAATCAAATACCACCAGAAGGAGGTAAGCTGAGATTTTCTCTGCTTTCAGGAAAGCTTAAGTCATCCAGAGTCCCATGCAGCAGAATGAGAGTCGACATTTTTTTCTACCATTTAGTCCTCTCACAATTGAATGGTTCAACAGGCCTCAACGAAACAGAGAGGCTCATTTTCCAAGGTACATACGGCCTCCACATATTTTCTTTTATAGACAGATAAGTAGGGAAAAATACTGACCATCTGATTTGTTGAGGGGAAAGTACTCATTCTTTCAAAAAATGCTTATTCAGCACTGTTCTAGGAGTTTGGAATACAAAAAACAGGCATTGACACTGCCTTCATGAAGCTTACAACCTAGTTGTAGACATTACGTAAATGATCACATTAGTGAATATGTAATTACAAGCAACTTAATTGATCTGAAGGAGAACTTCTATGAGAACACGTAACAAATGACCCCATCCTACATACTGGGGCCATGGTGGTCAGTAATCATAGAGGGCTCATGGTCTGGATGCTTTTGGAAATGAATTATTATTGTTTTTATAATTTATTTTTTATTAACATATAATGTATTGTTTGTTTCAAGGGTACAGGTTTGTGATTCTTCAGTCTTACACAATGAACTGTTATTGTTACTAGCATCTTTGATTAAAGGAATCTAAAACACTAAGGTCATGTTTCATAACTGTGGCTCCCTAGTCCACTTTATATGAATACTTATGTTAAACTCAAAAATCCCTCTTGAGATGCTTTCAGCATTTTACTAAGGTTTTTAAAATGCAGTTGTGACAAGGGGTAAAGGATTCAGTGGTTTTTCTTACCTTGCTAAAACGCAGTTCCATCCTTCAGAGGTATAATGGAGATCACCTCCAAAGATTCGTTATTACCCTGAAGAGACGGGACATTTAAGACTGATGGATGGTTGTATCTGTCAATACAAATAACTCCCAAATAACTAAAGGAACTAGAGGTTATTTTTTTTTTTATGTTTTTGTTGTTTGGTTGGTTGGCTGTGGTTGGTTGGCTGACTGGCTTGTGAGCTAAGGGTTATATAGGCAGAAGAAAAACAAGTTTTAAATATGGACTGGAAGAATAGGGTCCTTGAAAAAATAAGTATATACCCAATACAAAGGCTCAATACCTCTAGTCTATTGAAATAAGTCTATCAATACAAGAACACAATAGTTGGGGTGCCTGGGTGGCTTAGTTGGTTAAGCATCTGCCTTTGGTTCAGGTCATGATCCCAGGGTCCTGGGATCGAGCCCCGTGTCAGGCTCCCTGCTCAGCAGGCAGTCTACTTCCCTCTCTCCCTCTGCCCTGCTCAATCCCCCTACTCATGCTCACACTCTCTCTCACTTGCTCTCTCTCTCAAATGAATCAGTATCTTAAAAAAAAAAAAGAACACAATAGTCAACTTTGATGTAAAAAAAATCATTGTAAAAATCTAATTGGGTAAGAGTGGGTTAGTAGTGTTCAGAATTACATAACCCCCTCAGGAACAAAATCTTAGCCTTAGTGGAATATAATTTACTATTTCCTGGAAGGCTTTTTCATTGTTGGTTTTTCCTCATTACTATTCCTACTTGCACTGGAGTGGACTCCCACAAAGAATCTAACTAGGTGCTTAAAAAAAAAAAAAAAAAAGCCCAGAAGAGTGAAACAAAAGCTGATTCCAATCTACAACTTTCACATGGAATAAAAGAAGAAAGCTCTAATCTCTTAGAAAACAGGTGTAAAACTATTGGAAAATCTTTACATGTCACACAGACTCTCAGGTATTGTCATACAGACATTTTTCAGATATTCCTAAAAAGTCCTGATTTCATATATTGTCCCATTGTCAGATATATTATACCAAAGTCTTTGAAAATTTTATTACTGTATTTCTTCCTTATTACCATTGAAGGTAGACAGAAAAATTATTATAACTCATTTTACAAACAAAAAAGGACTATATTTCAGAGATTTGTTCAGGATTATCTGACAAAGCCAGAAGTAGAACTTTCAACTCCTGGTACAATACTGTCTCTGAGTGTAATCCATCTTCTGCCACGTGGGCTTCTTTTATGCTCGTTTGGGACCTCCAAATTCACCACCAGGTAATTTAAGATGAACACAAGTTCTTTGATTTATGAATGAAAGTTTATTAGTTAAAATCTGTTAAAGCACATAGCAATAAAACGGTGTGGATCAATAACAAGGATGATATTCAATTCTAATTTAATGTCTGGCATTAATCATCACATAAGGATACAATTATGTAGTCGCAACATCTCAAGCAAGTTAGCCAAAACACCCAAGGATAAAGACTAATGCTTCCCAATTCATTGCCATCTCCCAACTTTTCTCCCTTGGTTTTCACACCCTCAAGCTTGTCTCAGAATGACGAGCCTGTCTCCCTCTCTATCCCTCCGTGCCATACAAGAACTGGCTTTGGTGTTAGTCTCAAGAAGATCCAGAAAAGGGCTAGTTTAAATAAAGGACCAGCCATTCTCTCCATTCTCCTGGAGGAGAAATCCAGGATTCCAATCAGAGGTATCCAATAGGTGGACTGCCAAGTTAAGTAATATATCTCCTTCTAATTGGGCTTTTAAGTGCATGACCTGTGTGGATCGCCAACCAGCTATTTCTATCAATATCAACGACTTAGGGTTGGCTGATCTGCATAGGATAAAAGCACGGCTTTGTTCATAAACCTGCTTAGGAACTAACTCTATACCATGGCTTACCATCCTAAATAGCTGCATGACTATTCTATACAACTTACTGCTTTTCTTCTCTCGCCTGAAAATACTTCCTTACTAGCTCTTATTTCTAAGTATTTTATTATTGCCTACACTTACTTCTTATCACTCTCTCCTGAAAATATTTCCTTACTAGCTCTTATTCCTAAGTATTTTATTATTGCCTATACTTACTTCTTACCACTATCAACCTAATCATACTTAATATAACAACTCATTGTTTGGAGCGGGTTTACATCTTTTTTTTTTTTTTTTTGCGGGTTTACATCTTTTTTTTTTTTTTTGCGGGTTTACATCTTAACAGTTCTTAAACACATGTAATCACACAATCAAAGCAAACATCCAATATATTTTATCTAATCCTGAGGTGCCATTGTAGTACAATCTTTCCACATGACTCATCTGCCAGGAGGCTAGCCAGCTTCACATATTATGAGGTTGTAGCATCTTCCAGCTTTGACACATAAGGACCATGTTGAGCATTAGTTGCTTTATAGGGCTGGTTCAAGCTTTATCTTGTTTCAAGGTCTGGAGTAGTCCCACAGATTTCTCTTGATGTATTTTGATGGCCAGCTTTAGTTAGTATGCTTGCTTGTGTTCTCTCATTAATATTAACAGTTTTAATGAGCTCACACTAATCTGTTATAACATCTATATTCCAGAGTTCTACATAGGGGAACAGCTACCGTTCGGTATCAATCATATTTGAAGAGCACCAGATCTGTCCATTTACAGTGAAATTGTTCGCTAAATAGAATTTGTAGCAGACTGATGGTCTCTCCTTGGATGTTTCCTGATCTTGCCCAAGTACTCCTGCTTTGGGTTTTATTTTGGCACAAAATTAGAGCCAATTTCCTAAAGTCCAAATTCCTAGTGGAGAGTATATATCTTCCCAGCTGTTTCCAAAACTTTAATTAAGGCACAGATTCTATCTTTTAACTTTTTTCCAATTCCTCTGTGATTCTTCTTGGTTGGACATACTGCAATAGCTAGAGTCCCCTACCCTAGGAAAGTAAGGCTCAATTTGTCCAATTAGTACAGCAGTGAGGTCCCTCAATCTGCTGTCTGGTCTGGCTTGTAATTACCCACGGTAGCTGCTTGATGATAGAACTTCTATTTCTCCTCTTTGTGTTTTTGTGCACCCATTTAAGTGTCCCGGATCCTCATCTACCCCACGTAGCAGTCTATTGTGGAACTTTCTCATAACAACATGTTTGAGTAGCTACCTAAGTGCCTCTCATTTTCAAAAGGATCTGTGGTAGCTTTTTTTTTTTTTTTTTTTGATACAGCAGTCTCCTTCTTTAATTTGTTACATATACTCACCCTGAAATTCAGTGGTGAAATTGACTTTGTTTCTCCTGCCACTGCTTATCCACATCAGATCTCTAATTTCCCCCACGTTTACCTTTAAAAAGCAGCTAATTATCCCTGTATGTAGACCTCACTTAGGATTAGATGCAGCATCTGTCATGTTGGTTAGTTATGAATCTATCTGTATTCAACGTATTTTTAATCTATTTGCTAATAACATGCTTTAGAACTCTATACGAATTGGGTATATTCTGGTTTCCACCAGCATGGATTAACTTCCACATGTCATTTCTTCACAATTTGAATGCGCCAATTTGCCCTAACTACTACTATGCCTTTACCTAGTTGTTGCCAACGTTGTTAAGATGCAAATGCCATTCTCTGGGAAGGAGGACCATAGTGTCCATGGGCTTGTCTGAAGGGTAGCTATTTTTCCAAATGGAAGCAAGATTACTATATGGCATGGAATTAGTATGAGCAGTGAATTTCCCACACATTTATTGGGTCTCTTTCTATTTTGATATGGGGAGGGGGGTCCTCCAACTATTGCATTTTAGCCTTCTGGTATTTGTAGAATTATTAGGGCTAAATACCAGTCCATATTTTATTCAAATTCATTATTGCTCCCATTTGTCAACAGTTAAGATTTCTATGTCCAGGTGGCAACAGGTACCCTATAATAAGCCTATCAGCTATTCTTTATAAATCTAGCTATACCCAAGAAGATACACTTTATCCACTTCTATTTGTGGACCATCACATCTGAGCCAATGCCATAAGGGTTTGACTCCATTGGTGAACACTCTTCATGGGGCTCTGTTTAGACCTGTTAGTAGTACTACTACTCCTCTCATTGTTATTTGATGTAATTCGTCCTTTCCATTTGGGGAACAATATTGAAGACTAGTTGTAGTGTGGGTCATCATTTGAGGGAATAATCCTGCATTGGAACCTCTTGGCCTCAGCTTTTTCAAAGGTTTCTCCCTGGCAAAAGTTATCTGAAAACCTTTCTACAGTTTTATTATCTGATAGATGGTGCTTTTTCAGAATTGCTTCCCCTAGTCTGCTCTAGCATTCTTTGGTTGACACATCCTCTCCTAAAGGCCTAGTGAGGAGTTACATCTTTTCAAATAAAAGTGTCCCAACGCTGTCCTGTCAGTGTGATGTATTCATTACAATACCATCTTGGGGGATATTCTCCTTTTGGTTTCCATTCGCAGAATGATGACACTGGGTTCCAACACATGATAGAGTCCATGAGGTCTTCACTCCATTGTTAGGTGAGGAGTTTCTTTTTTTGGTATTATTTGCTTCTGTTATTAGGAACCCCAACAGGAGAACAAGAACAGGTAGAGAAAGAGCCATATGGCTAAAGTCAGAGCTTTTAAAAGAAATATAAAGAAGAAAAGAGACCAGCTTCTACTGGAAGTAAATCTAGTATTACTTGTTCTATAAGCTATTAGTAATGAAAATGTACAGAACTAGGAGAAAACAAACATTGTTAATACTCAGAAAAATCAGAATCTATTTAAAACAGAAAAACAATCACTGCTCACATGCTGCTGGGGGCCAATTAGGTCTTAACCACTTCTTAGGTCCTCATTTACACTGGAGAGTACATCTTCATATAAGTCTTCCACATCTAACATCGCTTGATCTATGTCAAGGATTAGGTCTTCATCTTCTCTTGGTGTAAGTATTGAGTCTAAGTCTGAGAAATCAGCAAGGTCTGGGAGCGAAGATTCCTCAGGAGATGCACCCACTTCTATCTCTTCTGCTCTATCATTTTGCTCTACACAATTTGGCTCTACACAAGGAACTTGTTCTTGTGCAATCAGCTGTACAAGCTCTTCAGCTATTCTTATTAACTGGGCTACACAATCAACAAGTCCAGTAATCAGCACGGGGATGGACACAGACTCCATGCCTCAACGATCTCCTCAGTAGATAAATATTACTGAAAGCTGTAGCAAATGGGCTCTTGGTGATAATGGATCCTATGGGGCTAGCAATGGTTCTATGGTTGGTTTGGCTGAGAAATGAAGCTGTTGATATGATCAAGTACAGAATGAGGCCAGTGGTCCTACAGCACTTTTTGATAAAGTTGGTGAACCTCCCACAAAACTTAACATACGATGCTCTTGTTTGTGTTGGCAGTAAACTGCTATTATAATGACCACCAGAGAGATTCCCACCGCCAAAAGAAAACAGCAAAGCAGATCTAATAATAGAAAAGAGAAATATAAAAATTATTATTCTTGAGCCTTTATCTGTCCTACAGGTTCTGGCTATAGGATAAGGTTGAAAGAGTATCCCTAGTTACCGATCCTCCTTTTGGATGGCCTTATGAGGATATACTACTCATGCTCTCTTTTCTTCACACTTCTCATCTTTCTCTCTTCTTAGAGGATTTGAGAATAAAGTGAGCATAGGTTTTTTGTCCATCTTTCTTGAACATTTCTATTGAGGAGGTTACATTCATTCAGAGTCTTTCAATTAAGTCTGTCTTTATTAGCACTTTACCTCATTGCCATTTATATCTGGTGCTGCTAAATTCTTTCTGTGTTTTAAGTCTTCCATTCATTAAGGTTTCCAATTGGCCCTGCAGCCTAGGGAATGTGTGAAATGAAAGTTCCACAGTCTGTGTCTTTTGCCAAATTTTGGACCTCTGAAATAAAAGTAGTTCCTTGGTCATTTCCTATTACTGCCAATACTGCATATCTAGCAGCTAGTTCCTTCAATTTTGTCTAAAGCCATTAACATACTATTCTCATCTGCATGTCTGGTGTGCTCTGCAAACCCTCTTCCTGAGGAAGTTTATACTTCTATATGGTAGTATTCTTTAATTAAAAATCTAAAGATTGGCCCAGTATCATCTACTTCACACATTAGTCTGGTTTAACATGCCCCACTCCTCTTAAAAATGAGTTTGTTGGGACGCCTGGGTGGCTCAGTTGGTTAAGCGTCTGCCTTAGGCTCAGGTCATGATCCCAGGGTTCTGGGATCAACTCCCGCAACAGGCTCCCTGCTCAAGGGGAGCCTGCATCTCCCTCTGCCTGCTGCTGCTCCCCTGGCTTGTGCGCTCTCGCTCGCTCTCTGGCAAATAAATAAAATCTTTTTTAAAAAAGAAAAAAATGAGTTGTTGAAGATGCAAGTTTTTAGTAATGTGACATGTCTCATATCGCTTACTCACTTGTTTGTTTGATTCATACATTTTCCCCCACTCTTTCCCCTCTGCTTACCTAGGACATTCATGTCCAAATGCCATGAGGCTTCACGGGCCCATTCTGTGACCTTAAATTGAACTGACAAGGGAGTTGAGTTGGGACTTGGAGTCCCCAGGACTGTAGAGTCCACATTAGTTTTGGGGGTCAGATTGTCTCTTCTTTTACTCTAAATAGATCATTCTGTCTTCCTGTTCTGACGAGTTGGTACATGTCCTACATGAATTGCTAAATTTCTTTCATTGATTTCTTTTCTTATCTCCCTTCACCAGATTGTTTTTCCTGCAATAGTCCAGTCTGTAATGTTCCATTTATTATAACATACATCTTCAGTCCATGGCTGATCAGTTTAGCTATATATTTTGACCAAGTGTTTCCTTGGGTACATATACACATTGAATTTCTAGCCGCCAGTCCTGCAAATGGGGCTGCTTTTATTTCTCTAGCCTCAGTTGAGCTTTTCCTAGTGGAAAGTATTAGGAAGCAGCCATCCATTTCACTCCTTTTAGGATATTGCCAAATCTATCAATGCCCTATTTCCATCAGTTCTGACCAGAGCAGGGCCCAGCAAACCACAGGCACTACCTCTGGCTAATTGTACTCCTTAGACCTTTATCAGAGTCCAGCAAACCACTGGCCAGATGAACTGTGATTTTCAGATGGAGCTTGCTGGTCTCCACGGGGCCTGCTTTGACCCACTCAGTTATATACTACCTCCACTTAAAATAAGTTCTTTCAGAACCATACTTTTTTTTTTTCCTTTTTGGTCTAAAATCCTGACAGTAGATGTGAAGCTTGCCTCGAGAAGGGTCACAACAATTATGACCAGAAGGCATGACTATGGTTGGAGATAACTTCTCATCTGAAATATGGGAGAATGGGCACTGGAGGTTATTTTATTAGCTTAAAGAATCTCTGCATTTTGACTAGAGAAAAATCAGTCTGGTGGAAGGAAATAACGTAAAGAAACTGTGAGAAGAATTTGGCATTAATGTAGACTATGGATCAGAAGGGAAACACAGAAGAAAGGCGTTTGTTAAATATTACTAGAGGAATACACTCACACAAAACCGATTTAACTTCTGGCTTCTCCTTCACCCAGGTGTTTTTTGTTTTGTTTTGTTTTTTTCCTCAGCATCTCTACCTCCCTCTAGGACTCTGACATTCCTCCTCTTGGTCAACAGACCTCCATTTATTCACCTATGTGTTTCATTCTATTTGACTCTCTCTGTATCTCCTTCTTCCACTATCCCTTCCCGGCATCTTGTCTTCTCTCTCTCCCTAAACTGGGAAAAATTTCAAAAATAAATTATATTCCACTTATTGAGTTGATACTGTATTGAAAAAGTTTTACATTATACAATCTAAATGTAAAAAGCAGAAAGGTGGAACATTTCATAGCTTGCTGTTTTATAAAGATAAATGTAGTTACTTTTTACTTATGCAAACCTTGATTTACTTCTTCAATCACTTGGTCACCTTTGAGTGGAAAATAATATCCTGACTTAGCCTTAACCCTGTTGACCATTGTGTTAACTAATCCACAATTCCTAGCTTCAAAGCATCTTGGAACCTAGGACCTGGGGGCTTGGAGAAGACAAGGAGGGTGTTGAGAAACTGCTAAGTACTGCAGTACTAAGAAAGAGTAAGACTATAGCATCAGCTTATTCCAGTTGTGATAATTTTAAAGCAAGTAACCCCTGAGACCTTAGGGCGCCTGAAAGGGGATATGTTGGATAGTTTGTGCCTAGCCCCAACTTACCCTAAGGGCCATTTTTTAAAATATATTTCTTAAGTCTTTTTGTTTTTATTTTTATTTCTTTTTTACTGGTATATAACATTAAACTAGTTTCAGGTATACAACATAGTAATTTGACATTTGCATATATTACAAAGTGGGATCACCACAATAAATCTAGTTGCCATCCATCACCATACAGCAGACCCCCCTTCACCCTTTTGCCCACAACCCAACCGCCTTCTGCTCTGATAACCACCAATCTGTTCTCTGTTATCTATGAGTTTTGTTTTGTTTTGCTTATTCATTTGTTTTGTTTTTTAGAGCTCACATGTAAGTGAAATCATATAGTATTTGTCTTTCTCTGCCCAACTTATTTCACTTAGCATAATACCCTCTAGATCCATCCATGTTGTTGCAAATGGCAAGATCTCTTTCTTTTTATGGCTAAGTAATATTCTGTTGTGTATATAAACCACATCTTCTTTTCTGAAATTCACCCACTGATAGACACATATGCTGCTTCCATACCTTGGCAATTACATAATGCTGCAATGAACATGGGGTGTGTGTGTCTTTTCAAATTAGTGTTTTTATTTTCTTCAGATAAATACCCAGAAGTAGAATTGCTATGTCATATGGTAGTTCTATTCTTGATTTTTTGAGGAAGCTCCATACTGTTTTCCATAGTGGCTATACCAATTTATATTTCCACCAACAGTGTTTAAGGGTTCCTTAAGGGCCCTTTTATTAGCTGTTCCCTCTGCCTGCAATCCCTTTCCCCAGGAAAAAAAAAAAAATGGCTTCTTGTCATTCTGTTCTCAGTTTAAATATCATCTCAGATTTCTCACCCTCCAACCTAAGAAAGCTCCCCTAACCATCCCTTTCTCGTTATGCATGCAGTACGTTTTTGCATTATGGTACCTATAGGCAGGAGGAAGGGACAACTTTCAGCTCTTTCATTCAGAAAATATTATCAAGTTGCAGCCATGAATGGAGATAGCAAAGGGTACAAAGATAAACCAATTCATCAAAACACACGGTAAATAAAATGAGCAGCAGTCCACAGACTGAGAGAAAATATCCATAAAACATCTATCTGACAAAGAACTTGTAACCAGAATATACAAAGAGCCCTACTGGGGGGTGGACAGTGGGTGAAGTGGGTGAATGGAGTCAAAAGGTACAAACTTACCATTATAAAATAAGTAAGTCACAGGGATGTAACGTACAGCATGGTGACTATAGTGAATAATATTGTATTGCATATCTGAAAGTTACTAAGAATAAATCTCAAAAATTATAACAAGAAAAAATGTTTTGTAACTATGTATGGTGACAGATATTACTGACATTTATTGTGGTGATCACTTTGCAATATATACAAAGACCAAATCATTCTGTCATATACCTGAAACTAATATACTGTTCTATGCCAATGATACCCCAATAAAAAAACAGTGCCCCTACAACTCAATAATAAAAAGATAAACCAATTAAAAATGGGCAGAAGATTTGGACAAACATTTCACAAAGGAAGAAAAATAAATAGCTAATAAGCACATGAAAAAATAGTCAACATCATTCGTCATCAAAGAAATACAAATTAACATCACAATAAGACACCACAACATACTAATTAACTGGTTAAAAATTAAAGACTGACAACACCAGATGTTGACAAAGCTGTAGAGCAACCAGAATTCTCACACATTGCTTGTGGGATATAAAATGGTACAACCTCTTTGAAACTGTCTGGCGGTTTCTTACAAAACTAAGCAAGCACCCACCTTGATCCCCAGCAATTTCACTCTGAGTTGTTTAACCAAGAGAAATTAAATTCACAAAAAGACTTTTAGAAGAATGGTTATAGCAGCTTTATGCATAATAGCAAAAAAAAAAGAAAACCAACAGTGGAAAAAGCCCAGCTGTCAATCAAAAGGAGAATGGATAAACAAAATGTGGTATATTCATACAATGTAATACTAATCAGCAAGAAAAAGAAAGCCACTACTGATAGGGACCATAGCATGAATGGATATCAAAAACATTATACTTAATAAAAGAAGCCAGACATGAAAGAATACATACTGTAAGATTCCACTCATATGCAATTCTAGAAAATGCAAAATGACCTATGATGGAAAAATTCAGAAAAGTGGTTGCATCTAGAGGAGAACTGATTGGGAAGAGGCATAAGAGAACTTTCTGGGGTGATGGTAATGATTATATGTTAGAATTTTGGGTTACAAAAATATGAATATGCATTTGTCAAAACTCATTAAATAGTACTCATAAGATTCGTGCATCTCACTGCATGTAAATTTTACTCCTTCTAAAAATTTAACCAAGCATAATCCCCAGCCTCAAGAACCATATATCAGATGAGATGACATGCCCATGAATAATTATTCTAATAAACGCTCACATTTGTAGAAGACCTATTATGTTTCTGTGAAATCCGCTTGTCTTATATTAGGACATTTCATCCTCACAGTAACCCTATGAAGTTACAGATGAAAGAATTGAGAATCAGAGAAATTAACAAACTTGCCCACAGTCACATGGTTAAGTAAAGATGCAGAACCAAAAGTCAGCCCAAGTCTGACTCCTGAAGTCCTATGCCGGAGGGCACCAATTCAGGTGGCTACATAGGAGCAAAATTTGCCTTACTCAGGCCAGAGCTGACATCTCATTCTGAGCAGGGAAAGAAATCTCATTTGCCATCCCTGGAAGCTGGCCGAATTCCAAGCTGACTATGAGCCCTAAGGCGGAGGGATGGCAACAGCCTGATTGGTGCCCTCAGGGATCCTCATCATCTGTGGAAGAAATGCTGTGTCCATTTTATCTGCCCTTCCACTGACCTACTGAATTGGCCCAAACACTCAAACTACTCACCTGTGATAGAGCTGAGATGGATGAGAAAGTCAAGGTTCCAGCCCGTGAATGTTTTCCGGACTTCCGCTTTCAAGCGGGGATGTGAATGCTCCTGTCACAAACTAAAGAACAAAAAGAAGGATAAACTGCAAAATCAATATGTAAAGATATCCCTGATCTGTGGAAACAAGGACAAGAGGAACTAAAATTTCTGAGAGCACAGAGCCTTTCCTAAGTGAGCTGGTCATCCAGAGCTTTTTTCTTCATGAGACATTTGCTCATTCTGGGCACAAGTTGAAGATGAGGTTTGGCCCCAAGGCAGAAGGACTCTACTGTGGAAAAGGAGAAATCTGCATAATATTTGAGGCTAGTAGAGAAAACTAATCCTGAATTTCAGGCTTCTCAAATTTCTAATCCATTACACACCACATACCAAAATTAATAATAATTGTAAATGGATCATAGACCTAACATGAATGATAAAACAATAAATCTTCAAGATCAAACCATACGCAAATATCTTCTTGACCTTGGTAGGCAAAGATTTCTTATTTGACACAAAAAATATTAACTATGAAAGGAGATTGATAAACTGGACTTCATAAAAATAAATAACTTCCATTTATTAAAAGACCCCTTAAGAGGGTGAAAAGGCCAACCACAGACTGGAAAAAAATATTCACAGTATGTATGTGTATATCTAATGAAGGACTTGTATCCAATATACACATGTATTTTTTATAGTCGTTCAAATCAATAAGAAAAAGAGAGAATCCAATTTAAAAAAAGAGCCCAATTTAAAAAAAAAAAAACAAACTAAATGGCACTTCACAGATGAGAAAATCCAAATGGCCTATAAGCATATGAGTAGGCTTTCATTACAGTACATAAGAAAAATGCAAATTAAAACTACAATAAGACACACAAAACCCCACCAAAGAATAGCTAAAATGGAAAAAAACTGACAGTACCAAGCATTGAGAAGAACATGGAGCAACTGGAACTCTCATACATTGTTGGTGAAAGTGTTAAGTGGTAATAAGTACTTTTAGGAAACTGTTTGACAGGGATGCCTGGGTGGCTCAGTCTGTTAAGCGTCTGCCTTCAGCTCAGGTCATGATCCCAGGGTCCTGGGATCAAGCCCCACATCGGGCTCCCTGTTCAGCGGGGAGCCTGCTTCTCTCTCTGCCTGCCGCTCCCCCTGCTTGTGCGTTTTCTCTCTCTCTCTCGCTAACGCTCACTGATAAATAAATAAACAAACAAATAAATAAATAAATATCTTTAAAAAAAGGAAACTATTTGACAGTATCTACTAAAACCAAACATACCTCTATCTCATGACTCTGTAATTCTACTCTTCAATATCCAAAAGAAAAATGTACAAATGTCCCCCCAAAAAACATGTACAAGAATGTTGAAAGAAACCAGATGCATAAAAGTGCATATTGTATAATTCCATTTACATGAAATTTTAAAATAAGTAAACAAGTCTATGAAATGGAAGTGAATGAAGTGGTTATCTTTGGCTGGAGGATTATTGACTGGCAAGGGATATGAAAACAGCTTTCTGGGGTGCTAGAAAGGTTCTATGTCATAATATGATTACATATGTTTTTAAAAAAACATTCAGCTCTACCCTTAAAATTTGTGTGCTTCACTGTATGTATATCTCAAAAAAATGTTTTACTTTTAATTTTGGGTCTCTTTCCTGTAAAACCAGTAAGGACAGCAAGACAGTGATGAGAATCTTGGCAGTGTTTAGCAAGCCAGTCATCACAGCCAATGACAATGGAATGAAATCTGAAGGTACAGAGCAGGGTCCCTTTGGCCCATGTGGCTCTCTACCTCAGGTCAGTGCTAAGTAAAGCAAGAGAGCCTTATAGCTAGATGGAGTTATAAACTGACACAAGATGAGATGACCCACATCTTACAAGTAGCTCAGAAAGACAGCTGGGACAGAGAGCAAGCTAGCCATCCGATAACTAGGGTTTTTAACCCCATAGGTTTTTATTAATTTTTATTAATAGGTTTTATTAATCTCACTCTTAGGACATTTTTGTCAGCACAACTAATCAAGAGCCATCGTTTTTCTTTTAGCTGATAGTCCTACCCTGCTATTTTGTGATGCTCATAACTAGCAAACTGACAATAAGTGTCTTAACAGTAGGATAGAAAAGGAGCAAAGGAATACAAATCCTCTGGGTCTATGTTTATAGTAGATAAGCTTCTCTGCAACAGGCAAGGTAAATTAGTTCATATCCAGGGGGAACAGAGGCAGTTATGTGAGAGAGATTAAAGTGCGCCTTTGGTGAGTGTAGGTGCCAGGTTCCTATCTACAAACAGTAAATTTTTTCATAATCCTCCCTTCTCTGGTGCTGCAGTACCATTTGGATACACGCATTCGATACAGATTAAAAAAAAAAAAAAAAACACCCCCCAGACATTACTTCTCATTGCTGTCCTCACCCCTGAGGAAAACATCAAGAGGTCCTTGTCCCCAAAGGACAAATCTTATAATTTTTTTTAAAAGATTCTATTTATCTATTTGTTTGTTTGTTTGAGAGGGAGAGAAAGAGAGAGAGAGCAGGAGCTTGGGGAGGAGCAGAGGGAGGAGCAGAGGGAGAGGGACAAGAAGGCTCCATGTTCAGTGTGTAGCTTGACACGGGGCTCAATCTCACGACCCTGAGACTACGACCTGAGCCGAAATCAAGGGTCAGAAGCTTCAGTGACTGAGCCACCCAGGCGCCCTGAAAAATTTTGTAATTTTGACATAGCTGGTGCTCTCTGAGGGGCTACAATGAACAAAACAAGTGTTTACCCTTTAAACTCTTTTTTTTTAAGCGACAAAACTATGCCTTTAAAAAAAAAAAAACTGTGTGCAATAAGGCATTTGCCTGTTATAGGATCTGACATTTAAAATCCCCATGAACCATCTTTAATTTATCAAGAGAAAAAGGAAAGAATTGTGCAGCTGAAGAGCTAAACATGGTCCCTTCTTGAAAATATATGAAAAATTCAAAACAGAAACTGGAAAGAGAGGGAGTAGGAAATGTCCTTATGGTCAATTTAAACTGAATTCTACTGAATTTCTTTCCTCCTCCTCCAAATTTGCTCACTGCTGCAGAGAGAATCACAAATTCTTGCTTACCGTTCCGAAAAACAACTTAGTCACTGGAGAAAAACAACCACTTTTGAAAATGTATCTCTTAGTTATTTTCCTAGACAGACAAAAGAGTTTCCTCAAAACTATTCAAACGGGAGAACAGCCCCCCCATCTTGGTTTGGTGGGACCCTGCACAGGCTTGTCCCTGAATCTTGGCTATTATGAGAAGCCCACAGCCACCACCACCCCCCACCTCAGAGAGCCTAAAAAGAGCTGTACTACTTCTAGAAAGGTTCTTGGCTTTTAAATATTACCAGTGCAGAGGACATGGTCTAAAATAAGGGAAATAAGAACAAAACTTGGAAGTAACAGGAAAAGGGATTCTATTTTCACATCTCCTCTCAGCTTTCTGAGAAGGAAAAAGGCAAATCGCCGTTGTTTGTTCGTGTAATTTTCTTTGGGAGAGACAGTCACGTGATGCTAGTGGTTGTAAGGGTAGGATCTGTGTCAAACAGATCTGTGTTTGAATCTCAACTTTTCCACTTACTACCTTCCAGGTAGAAGGGAGAGTACTAGAGTACTACCTTACTCTGGCAGTAAGGCTGCTCTGCCTCAGTTTCTCATCTGCAAAATGAAGGTAATAAGGGTCGTGAGAACAACATGAGTTAATATACGCAACGAGTATAGAATGGTGCCTGCTATATAGGAAGCTCTTAATAAATGCTAGCTAATGTAATTGTTCTGAAGAAATTCTGGGATCCGGGAACTGGCGAGTGGTGCATCCCAAGTACTGACTAGTGACCCCTTGAAGGTAGGAGTGGAGGAGCTGCAGGTATTACAAAAACTGGAAGGAAGGGCCAGAGATAACAATTTATCTCATGGTTAGAACTAACATGACTTTGAACTTGGGTAAAGATATGAGGGAGCAGGACTGTCTTGTGACTCTTGGTCACAGGTCATCCTTCCAGAAGACCTGAGGCCAATCAGGTAGGGAATCCTTGAGGATTAGTGGATCTTCCTAGCCTAACTCCTTCTTGCCTTTGAAGCATGCACGCACTCTGGCTCCTAGCTCTGGCAGGGAGAAGCTGGCTACACGTCAAGACTGCTCATTGACTATTCCTCCAGTATAGGGCCAGCTGCGTGGAGAAGGCCCTCTGCTTGGTCTTATGGTGATGCATCTTTCAAAGCATTAACTAGCTTATTCCTTGGAAACATTCCCTTAGAAAGTAACTGGCAAAGTCATTAAGGCAAGAAAATGAAGGCCATTACCCTGTGTCTAGCATGACTTCACCTGAACCAGCCCAGACTTTGAGATCTTCCTACGTGAATCGTTTGGGTAAGAAAAGGAGCATCATACATAGATCTTTGTGTGCTTTTTATTCTCTACCATCTCAAGCCTGGCTTTAGTCCTGCGTTTCAAGAATACTTCTCAGAAATTTGACAAGAGCAAGACTATGCACCAGTCATGGCCTCCTCTCTGTTTCTGTGGCAAATGCCAGTTTGCCAGGAGAGACCTGGTTCGTTTCTTTTTCCACCTGGAAAAAAGATCAGAGTCCGTATAGTTCTTCCTTCTGCCTGCAAATGTGCTTACTACTTATCCACCAAAGGAAGAATGCTTCTGTTTTTAATGATCTCAAAATATGATTCTATAACCTCCCTTGGTAGTTCATCTGTGTTTCGTCATTTCCTCCTTCTGCTAATTATATCCTCAAGTACCTTCACGTACATTAACTTATTTAATCCTGATAACATCCTGTGCAACAAGGATTATTCCTTTTTTACGACTGAGGAAGTGAAGACGCATCATCGATAAGTAACTTGCCGGGATTACACAGCTGGTTAGTAGCAGAGCAACAGTGAGAATCTGATTCTTTAGGCTCTCTACCCTCTGTGCTGTCCTTTACACTGTGGTCCGCCTAGTAATGCTCTGGGCAGCTCCTAATCACCAACAGAATAAGAAACAGCGTTAAGATTGCAACAAGAACACCATATGGCCATGGTGGGTGGCTTACCAAGTGGCTCATAGGCCACAAATCCCCTTGAGGATAACCATTCCATTGTCCTCATCCCTACATACTATTGTACCCAGAGTGCACCTATAGTCAGAACATTCTAGTAAAAAGGAGAGATACCAAAAATCTACATGAACCTTAAAATCACCCAAGGACCATATGCTGCTCCATGGAAATAAAAAATAAGACTTCTCCATTTCTGACCTCTGAGATAAACACAATCAGAATAAACTGGAGGAAGGGAGGCAGAAAAAACATTTCTTAATATCCTATAAAGAAAAATGTTTTGCCCTTGGGCATGAATTCGTTGTTTCCTTTCCCTCTGAAGATTTCATTCCTCTACCTCTCAAGGTTCATAAAAGGGCCAAAGGTTGGCATTTTAAACATGGGTAAAGAGCTCATCCCATTACCTATATGCTTGGGACTCAGAAAAGCACATCAGGGCCCCAGCTCTTTGGTCTGGCAAGAGCCCTCAAATGAAAGGCTGGGTGGAGTTGTCCTTTCAGGATTCCTCAGTTTTCTTTTTAATATTAGTTAGAGGCAGGGGAATCTCCAGGCAGTTTTGCTCGACAAGAACAAAATCTCTCTCTTATCTCATGACTGATATTACCAGGTTAAATATTTCTGTTCTAAAACACACACTTTTAATGAAATATAATGGCCACTCCACTTAAGTACCCTTGTCCAAGTCCCCAGTGGCTTCCAGCCTTGACATGGTTGATCACTCCCCAGGTCCTCCTCTGCTCCATCTATAATTACTTCCTTAGTGATCTCCTCCAGGCTGTAAATAATACCTATAACACAGATGACTTCCAAATTTATTTAGCTAGTTCAGACCTTTCTCCAGAATTTCCTCCTTGTGTATTTAATTGCCTTCATGCTGACCTGTGATATCTGAAACTCCGTATATCCAGAACTGGATCCTTGGTCTTCCCTCCAAAACCTGCTCTACCTAGAGCCTTCTCCAGCTCATTAGATGGCAACTCTATCCTTCTCGCTACTCAGATGAAAAAATCTTGAGTTTATCTTTGTTTGACTCTTTTCTTTTCCCCACAATCCAAAGCCAATATCCTTTTGGCTCTGCCTTCAAAATATATTCAAAATCTAAAACTTGTCACTGCGAGCCACCAGCATCTACCTCTCACCCTGATTATTTCAACAGCCTCCTCACAGGATTCCCTTTGCCTCACCCCAGTCTCTTCTCAACACAAGAGCCAGAGTGAGCCCTTTAAAATGTAAGTCAGAATGGGGCAGCTAGGTGGTTTGGTTGGTTAAGCATCCATCTCTTGACTTTGGCTCAGGGTCATGAGATCGACCCCTGAGCTGGGCTCTGCGCTGGGCATGGAGCCTGCTTAAGATTCTCTCTCTCTCTCCTCCCTCTGCTCCTCCCCATGCCCTCTCTCTCAAAAATAAAAAATAAGTAAAATAAAGTGTAAGTCAGACCATGTCTCTCCTCCTCTAATGGTTCTGCCTATCCTTCAGAATAAAGCCCAGATCCTTTATAATGGCCTACATGGCCCTCCACGATATAGTCTGCAACTTCATTTCTACTTCTCTCCCCCTCCCTCCACTCCAGCCATCCTGGCCACTTGGCCATTCCTCAAACTCACCAGGAACACTTCCTCTGTAGGCCCTTTACACCGGCTATTACTTCTGCCTGGAATGTTCTTTGCTCAGATATCTGAATGACTAAATTCCTCCCCTCCTTCAGACTCTGCTTACATCTCACCTTCTCAACGAGAGCTACACGTGCCACCCTTTGAAAAATTTAACTTCCCCCTCCGCACCTGGCACTCCTGAATCTTCCTTATTCCTTATTTATTCTGCTCTACCTTTTCCATTTTCTTAGAACTTGCCACCTTCTATATATATATTGTATAGTTTACTTATTTATTATGATTATTGTTTTATGACTCCCCCCACTCCAGAAGGTAAACTCCAACAAGACAGTGATCTGTTTCATTTAAGCACGCACAGTGGGTACTCAATAACTATTTGTTGAATGAATAATAGAACTAACAATTCCTCACATTTTTTATAAGGCTTTATACTTTTTCTACTGTTTTCACATTATATCTCATTTGATCTCCACAGTTACCACATAGCATGGATAGGGCAACACAGAGTTTATTACCTCCATCTTACATTTAGGAAAATTGACACCCAGAGAGACAAAACGATCTACCCAGAGTCACACAGCCGGAATGTGGTAGAACCAGAAGTCTAGTTCTGTGCTTCCTTTCCGTAGCCTCCAACATTGTACTGCAAAGCCCCCAGGCCTCCAGGAAAGGCCTTCCAGATCTTTTCTTAGGACAGAGATACGGCCTGCTTATGCCATTAACCCAATGCCTTGAAGCTGAATGTGCTTCACCAGCTCACGGAAATACAAACACATGAAGTCATCTAAAGCTTATGTAGGGAGTCGCCATGTGCATGTCAGAGAAAATAATGCCATTCCCACATGGCGTCCTCTCCAAGGAAGAAAGCAACGTTTGAATCTACCAGCTGCTCAGTGAAATAAATCATTTGTTTCTTTCTAACCAGCTCTGTCTGCCTCTCGCATTACACAGTGAACCAAATAGTTCTCCAAAGCAACCTAACGGCAAAAAGCAGGAAATTATGGCCCTGAAGTGCATCCTAGTGGCCTCTTTCCCAGTCAGTGCCCCATCCAGGCCACTGACCACCCGTACTGCAAGCTCCCCCCTCTATCACTGCCACACTCCCCCCCCCCATCTCCACAAGCAGAGTGGAGGCTGTCCCTTGAAATGTACCACTGAAGAGGAAGCCGGTGTTTATTTGGCAGGGGTGGGGGGAACAGGATACTTCATGCTTGGCACATTGCTACCATTGGCATCCAATCCAGAAGCTGCTACATTCTGCAGGGGTGGCAACTATTTTGTCCTCAGGATAACACAGTGCAAGATACAGCTATATTTACATACAGGCTTTTTAACAGAGACACCTGTCACCCCTGGTAAGCTTACAGGAGGCAAGAGAATGGCACAGCCAGGAAAAGGCAAGCCAAGTTCTCAGTGCCTTCTGGCAGCAGAACCCACAGTAACAGAGAGGGAGGCCTGATTTCTTTCCCTGGTCCCCAAAATGTCATTATAACACGGATGTATCCAGTCACCCTCCTGAGAATTCCTAAGGAGACCAAGTTTGTCTTCAGTGTATTCGTCCTTTGATCACAGCAAATCAAGTGTTTGAGGTTTAACTCTACTACCAAGCCAGCTCTGCTGCCAGGCTCAACAGACTCGCCATCATGGGACAACAAGCATCAGGTCACCAGATAAACCCCAGGCTGCAAACAGAAGTGTCAATGCCAGTACAGTCTACCAAACACCTGATGGACTTCAGATAACGTATGCACGGAAACATCTCTGAAAGCTGCAGACCCCGAAACAGTCTCAGCCACACAGACACGTACTGAAGTACCTGACACTGAGCAAGCAGGAAGAATGGAGGAAAGAGATTCTCTTTAAAGGGGAAAAATAAGGAATTTGGAGGCAAAGAAACCTGAGTTTAAGTTTAAAAGTTTTCTTACCTTGGGCAGGTCACTTAAGCTTGCCATAACTCACTTTTCCTGATCTGAAAACGGGATGATGGTAAGGGCCTTGAGCAAGTATTACTTTTGTAATTTCGACAACTTTTAATTATGGGAAGATGCCCCTTTACTGTAGCTTAAAAAATAATGGCACGGCTTTTGAATTCAAACATTCTGAAGTTTGGTTTAAGCTCTACCTTTGACACTGACTGCACAGCACTGAGGAAGGCACTTCTCTCTAAACCTGAGTTTACTCATCTGCACATCAGGGATGAGGGTAACACCTATCTCAAATGGATGCTATACTAATCAAATGAAATAATGCTGAAAATGTGTTTTGTAAAGTATAAACCAAAACCATAAACTACAAATGTGCTTTGTAAACTCCAAGGCAAAGAAAAGTTTTCTTTAAAAGGCCCTGACTGGTCTCTGAGAAACAAACTGAGGGTCTAGAGGGGAGGGGGGTGGGGGGATGGGTTAGCCTGGTGATGGGTATTAAAGAGGGCACATTCTGCATGGAGCACTGGGTGTTATACGTAAACAATGATTCATGGAACACTACATCAAAAACTAATGATGCAATGTGTGGTGATTAACATAACATAATAAAACTAAATTAAAAAAAAAAAAAAGGCCTTGACTGGAGTGCCCCATCAGTCAGGTTTGCCAGGGGCCAGGGGATTTTCCAGGACCCAGAACTTTCAGTGCTAAATATGCAAAGTCTTGGGCAAACTGGATTAAGCTGGTTACCCTGGTCTTGACTAACCCTTAACAAAGTGAGGGCCTAAATAGGCCTTAACTGGGATGACAAGGCCTTAACTAGATGTGAGGCCTTAACAAGATGTAAGGCCCTGGCTTCACCTTAACTAGACTATCTAGGCATTAACTGGGCTTAGGCTCTGGTTAGGACTTAACTACACTCTGACTAGGACATAACTAAGTTTAGCCCCTTCTGGGCCTTAACTGGGCTAAATAGGCCTTAAAGAGACCGATGTGGGGCTCGATGCGATGCTCAATCCCAGGACCCTGGGATCATGACCTGAGCCAAAGGCAGACGCTTAACGACTGAGCCACCCAGGCACCCCTGGGTTGATTAAGTCTTAACCGGGCTTTAGAACCTTGATATCCATTAACTAGACTCTGACTATAACTTCTCTAAATTTAGGCTGCAGCTAGGCCTTAATTAGACTCCAACTATACCTTAACTATGTTTTGACCCTGGCTAGGGCTTAAATGGGTTCTAGCTAGGCCAAAACTATGTTTAGACCCTGGTTAGGCCTTATGTGAACTAGCTAAGCTTTAACCAGTCTCGGGCTCTGACTAGGCCTGAAATGAACCCTGACTAAGCCTCAACTGAGCCCTCACTAGGCCTTAACTGGGCTGATGAAGCCTTAACTGGGCTTTGGCCCTGGCTGGGCCTTAAGTAAACTAACTAGGTCTTAACTGGACAAACTATCCCTTAACTAGCCTCGGGCCCTTGCTATACATTAACTAGACTCTTAGGTTCTGACTAGACTTCACTAGGCTCTGACTAGGCCTGAATTAGGCTTTAGCCCTAGTTAAGCCTCAAGTGGCCTGGCTAGCTTTAAACTAGGTTTAGGTTCTGGGAATACCTTAACAAGACTCTGGCTAGGCCTTAACTAGGTTCTGACTAGGTTTGAATAAGCTTAGGCCCTGGATCTACCTCAAGCAGTTTCTGACTAAAACTTAAATAGAGTTTGGCTCTAGCTGGTCTCTGACTAGACATAAACTAGGCTTAGGCCATCGCTAGTCCTTATCATACCCTGATGAGATCTAAACCATGTTGGTTAGCTTTTAACTAGACTAGGCCCTAGCCATACCTTAACAAGATACTGGCCAGGCCTTAACCAGGCTCTGACTAGAATTTAATAAGCTTAGGTCCTGGACCTACCTCAATAGTTTTTGACTGAAACTTAAGTAGATTTTGGCCCTAACTGTTCTCTGATTAAACATAAACTAGGCTTAGGACCTAGCTATTCCTTAATATACTCTGATGAGATATTTACCATGTTGGTTAGCTTTTAACTAGGCATAGGCCCTGATATATTTTAACAAGACTCTGGCTAGGCCTTAAATGGGCTCAGACTAGGCTTTAGTAAGTGTAGGCCATGCATCTACCTCAAGTAGTTTCTGACTAAAACTTAAGTAGGTTTTGGCCCTAACTGGTCTCTGACTAGACATAAACTAGGCTTAGGCCATGACTAATCCTTATCATACTCTGATGGGATCTTAACCCTATCGGTTAGCTTTTATTTCAGCTTAGACCTTGGCTATACCTTAACAAGACTCTGGCTAGGGCTTAATCAGGCTCTGACCAGGCTTTAATAACCTTAGGTCCTGGATCTACCTCAAGTAGTTTCTGACTAAAACTTAAGTAAATTTTGGCCCTAAATGGTCTCTGACTAAACATACCCTAGGCTTAGAACCTGGCTGAACCTTAAGAAGACTCTGATAGGTCCTAAACATGCTCTGGCTAAGTCTAACTATACTCTGACTAGTAGTTAACTACATTTAGGCCCTGGCTATGTCTTAACCAGACTCTGACTAGACCTTAACTATGTTTAGGCCCTGGCAGGACCTTAACTGAGTTATCTAGACTTTAACTGGACAACTAAGCCATAAGTAGGCTTAGGCTCTGGTTATATCTTAACTGGGCTGACTAGCCCTCAACAGGGCTGACTAGGCCTTAACTAGGCTTTGAACCTGGCTGTGCCCTGGTTAGGCCTAACTATGCCAGGACCATGGCTTAATTGGGTTCAAGCCCCAGCTAGGCCTTATCTAGACTGTGCTCCTGCAGAGGCCCTGGATTTGCTTTAATTAACCACTGCTTAGGCCTTGGCTAAACTACAGCTAATAGGACTGTACACGCCTAAGGATTCTTTACTAAGATTAACCTCAATCAAAAACTCCTTTCAGCCCTCACCTCCCCTAGTTTACATCTGCCATTACCTCAGTTATCCTGCAGTTTCAGGCTGCCCTCTGGGTCATAAAAAGGAACGGACATAATCCCACCTTACCCAACTGCAACAGGAAATAAGCTACTCCTGGCCTCACTGCAGCCAGATTTATAGTGTCACACAGGAAGCAACCACTGAATTGATAACCCCCAAGAAACCAGGCGAAACTCTTTTAGGTAACACTCCACCCAGAAATAAATCTTTTCATTCAGTCAAGATGGTCGTACAACTGCTTCCAGGACACCTACATTTTGTAAAAAGTTTGTAACAGATATAGAAGAAAGGCTTCCCCAAGGACAGGAGATACAGCTACAGCTTCTGCCCATAATGTACAACTGGGAATTAAAAAGAAAGATAGCAGGGCACCTGGGTGGCTCAGTCAGTTAAGCGTCCCACTCTTGATTTCAGTTCAGGTCATGGTAGCAGTGTTGTGAGATTGAGCCCCACATTGGCTGCCTGTCCCCCACTCCTGCTCTCTCTCTCTCTCTCTCTACAAGAAAGAAGAAAGAAGAAAAAAGGAAGAAGAAGAAGGAGGAGGAGGAGGAGGAGGAAGATAGCTAACATACTACAATTGCAGTAAAAAGAGTATAAGTCTCATAAGGCTGAACTCGAGCATTTGTTCACTTTGGCTCCACTAATCATTTTTGTCATCCTTATCAACTTAAATAAGCCTGTACAGTCCTATTAACCCCTTCAAGTACAGGATGACTCAGGATCAGCCCTGAATGAACTAACTGAAATTTGCGGGTACTCTCCAGGACAAAGAGGGCACGTAGCCCTCCTCACAGGATAGTACCTGAATAGGGCCTATTCTTGTAATATAGAACCACTCCTCACATTAGGCTGTGTGTAGTAGTAGGTCAAAGGGACTGATCTGGGCACTAGGATCAGGAAATCTGTGTATTCATTCATTCATTCATCCCATAAAAATGTATTGATCACTTGCTATGTGCCAAATATCATCCTAGGGCCTGGGAATATGATGGTAAGCACAAATAACCACAGCTCTGGCCCTCGTGAGGTTTTCATTCTACAAACAAAACCAAGGGCGGGTCTTACAGCCATTAGTTGAAGGCTAAATTAAAACAATCTATAGGGACGCCTGGGTGGCTCAGTCGGTTAAGTGTCTGCCTTCGGCTCAGGTCATGATCCCAGGGTCCTGAGATCGAGCCCCATGTCCAGCTCCCTGTTCATCGGGGAGTCTGCTTCTCCCTCTCCCTCTGCCTCCTGCTCTGCCTACTTGTGCTCTCTCTTTCTCTGTCAAATAGATAAAATCTTTAAAACAATTTTTTTTAAATAAAATAATCTACCAAATCACAAAGTCAAAAGCAATGGGCACAGCTCAAAATGAAAGAATAGGTGTAGGAATTTGGGGGTAAATGGCCAGGTGGTCAGAAAAACAAATGGCAACAAATGAATATCATCCTCACTTTAAAAAGATGGCAACAGAGAATTGCTAAAGATCACCTGGCTGCAAGCAGCAGATAGGATTCCAACCCAGAACTGACGGACTCTGAGCCAAAGGGCTTTCCAGGGCCACCACACTCCAGGACTGATGTCTGACCACAGAAATCTCAGTAAATGAAGGAAAGAGCTTTAAGGATCTTCAGATTCCTCTACTAAAGCCACTCATCACCAGCTCAGTCCTTCTTCAGTTCTGCCTGCTTCTGGATGATGGGGCAGGGATATGGTTTTGATGGGAAGGGAGGAGTGAAAATCTGGTGATAAGCCTCAAGGGGTGTGGCATGGACAATGGCTGAAAATAAAAGGATGGTTACAATTGTATAAAACCTCTGGGCTATGAGGACTTTTGTGGGAAAAAAGGCAAACAAATGAAAAAGGATACTTCATGAAGATTTGTTCCTAGTAAGTTACTGAGAAAGGGTAGGAATAACCAGAAGGCCTGTGACTACTGAATGTAACAAAAATCTGAGGGATTTACAGTAATCCCTGGGGTTGTTAGAAATGGTAATGCTTAATAGCCCGCATTCTGCCAACAAAATGGATTATTCTTGCATGTAAATATGCTATCTATATCAAACAAAAATAAAATTAAGTCTCTTAGAAACAAGAGACTAGCCCCATCCCTCTGATTTATTCACCTTGACCCAATGATGGGAGGGAGTTCATTGCACAGGGGTGGTCAGGGGAATTCCAGCTGACAATAGGAAGCCAACCTTCTTCAAGGTCAAGGATTTCCCAAGGTTATTCCAGACTTGGAACCGTTACTCAGTTAAATCCTGGAAGATGCCAACTGGTTCTGCATTTCTCCTCCCTCTCGCTCCTCAAAGTGACTCAGAAGCAACTTCATAATGCTATAGAAAACCTCTCCTTTTGTGGCAGCTAGATTCTCTAGCCCAGCTCCTTGGTCAAGGTGTGTAGTATATTCTTTCAATATTCTCTATGCTCTATTTTATATATATTCAATATATTCTTCAATCCTCCTGGGAGATCCTGAAGGGATGCAATGTGCTCCCCACTCAAAGCCTGCTGGCAGGGTAAAAATAGCTAATGACCTCCAATATTCTTGGGAAAGAAAATGGCTCCATCATCTGGTTTGTCAGTGCCACAGAATTCAGAAATTCAGTATCACACAATTAATGGCAGACTTCTTTTTCTAGTCCTTTCATTGCTTCCTAGAATGAGAGGTGTCTTGTCTTCTAAACTAGAAATAATGTGATAAGGAGAAAAAAGAGCACACACAATAAAAGGAAGAAAATGTGTTTTCTAGCTTCTTCCACTCCTACCCTTATCATCACCACCACCAACACCACGTCATCCTGGGCAAGTCATTTATACTTTCTGGTCCACAGTTCTTCCTTCCATAAAATGGAATAGCTTACCCATTTCAAAAAAAAAAAAAAAAAAGGACAGGAAGTGGACCAGATAAATGAATCCCATTAGCATAGTAGATAAAAACACAGACTTTGGAGTTATATAGAATGGGTTGGAATCACAGCTCTATAACTTTGTAGCTATATGCCTTTGGCATGTGATTTAACCTCACTGATTTAACATTCTCTTCTCTGTAAAAAGAGGCCAGATACTAATAATACCTATTTCATGGAGCTGTCATGGGGCTAAAATCCAAGAATATACAGAAAATTCTTAGTTCAATAAATTAACATGCTCCATTAAGAACCAGGAAGAATGAGCTACGAGTTGTGAAACCTTACTCCTTTTATTCACATCACATTTTGGTGTCTTAAGAGTTTTTATCATGCACTTGATAAAAATGTACTGACTGGTTTATTGGACTTTCCCACAGAGCAGCAGTAGGAAGATTCACAGGGCACTAACCAGGGAACCTCAGAAGCCTAGAAAATGGTGTTAGAACTGGGCAAGATATCAGAGTGGTTTTCTTATCTTCACCCGCAGTCTAGCTCAACCCACATGAAATGTCCTTTGGGAACCACGGGCCCCATTGGGATGATACATAAAAATGTCAGGAAGAGGGGTGCCTGGGTGGCTCAGTTGGTTAAGCGTCTGACTCTTGACTTAGGCTCAGGTCATAATCTCAGGTTTGTGAGATCGAGCCCAGCGTCAGGCTCCATGCTGGACGTGGAGTCTGCTTGGGATTCTCTCTCTCCCTCTCCCTTTGCCTCTCTCTCTCCCAAATAAAAAAAATAAAGTGTTTTTAAAAATGTCAGGAAGACATTTCAGTTTAACCTAAAGAATGAGAGCCCAGGACTCCTGGGTTCTCTGCTCTGCTTGGGCACTGAAACGTTCTGTACCTATATTTTATACATTTTCTCTTTCTCTGATTTCCCCACCCTCTGGTCAGTCTCTGAGGAGGCTACCAACAGAGTTATAATATAATATTTGAAAGATACTTTGAAAAGAATAAGCATTATTAACTACTAGTTACACTTTGTGAACAGATTAATAAATGCTTCCCTTACAGTAGTAGAAACATTACAAACCGCTGCTGTAATTAGATGTCTCTCTGGCTCTGCTTTGATATTCAGGATCATAAGGGAAGTGTGTTGGCATCATTTCAGTACTTTGTGTTTAAGTGCAAGTACTGAGCCATTAACTCACTCCAGGGAGAGGCAGAGAAAGGAATGAGTTTAAGGGTCTCAGAACTGAAAGCGAGTAACCAGGGAAGGTTACATTTCTCTTTCTGGAGGCTGTGAACTGGACACACGTTTCTCAATGGGAAATGGCTTTGGATTGCCCCTGCTGAAGGACAAGGGGGTAACTAAGCTAGGCTCCAGGCTCGCAAGCAGTGGGTGTCAGCTGAGTCAATTCCTGTGCACACATGCACACACAAAAACACACATACACACACACACACACACGGGGAAACATTTGGCAATGTCTGGAAATATTTTCAGTTGTCACAACTATAAGAGGGTGATAGGGAAGTGCCACTGGCAACTAGTGGGTGGAGGCCAGCGATATGACTGAACACACGACAGTGCCTAGGACAGTCTCCCAGAACAAAGACTTATCCAGCCCAAAATGCAAATACTGTGGAAGTTGAGAAAATGTGAACCAGAGAATCTTTCCATCCTTCCCATCCAAACAACTAGCAAATATTCTCGAAGGCTTTTCTTGTGGGCACGATGAGAGATCTAAGCTGTGGTCTCTGCCCCTCAGGAAGCTTAGAGTTTAATAGGAAGACCAAACAAGCACACTAGAAGCTACCAGAAAATAAAGAAGTATATCACACATAGCTAATATGTTTTTCCTACAGAGCCCCTGGGGCTGTAGCAACTTTGAGAAGGGGGAGAACAGGAGCGTGGCAATTGTTCAGGGAAATTTAAGAAGAGCTGGATCTTGAGCTGGTATATAAAGGAGAAAACTATTCTTTCCCTTCCCCTCATTATTGGGAGAAAGATGAATCTCTGCTACCCACACTTCCTTTCTTCTCTTTATTTCACCAGCATCTTATAATCTGATCTCAGGATGCCACAGACTCTAGGACGCCACACAAAGTGTACTCTGGTAGGTGGTCAGTGACATATTAATTACCAGAGCCAATCGCCTGTCCTCAGTGTTAATCTTCCTAACCCATACCCTTTTGAAATTTCTTCCTCCTTGACTTTTTTGACACTGTCATCCATTCTGGTTCTCTTTTGCCCTCTTATGGCTCAGCCTTGGATTTCTTTCCACAGCCCACCTGTGTGGATAGGTGTGCCTCAAAGTGTGGCCTGCTGTCTCGTTCTCACTCACCTCTTACTCTTCGTTAATTATTTGATTCATTCATTCATATTCACAAGGATCTAGAGTGCCACAGGGGATTTGAGGTAGGTATAATCTCATGCCGTGTATTCTCCCTTAGTTATCCTACCCACTCCTGTGGTCTCACCCATCTTCTGTAACAGGCAACTCCCCAAACTATACCCCTGACTCTGATGTCCTTTCTACACACCCCTGCTACACGCCCAGCCACCTCCTGGACACTGTCTGCAAATCCACCGTATCCTAAACTTAGTGTGAGGAACTTGTCCTGGTCTGCCCAGGACTTACCCGGGTTTAGCAGTGAGAGTCCCACATTCTGGGCATTCCCTCGATAGCAGACAAACCCGGCCCGTAAGTCACCATACCTAAAATGAACTCATCAGTATCTGTCCCAAACCCAGTCCTCTGCCTGTTCCCTTGTATCATGTAATAGCAGAGGTATCCTCAGCTCCTTTTCACCTTCCACCCCTTCATGCAATCCATTCCCAAATACTGTCAATTCCACCTCCGAAATATCTCCATTATGGTACTCTCATTTCCACTCCCATTGCTCTAACTCAGGCCCTGTTAACTCTCACTTGGAAAGTTACAACAGACTTGTAATCAGCCCATCTCCAGCCACTCTGTCACACCAACCCCATCCCCCTTTGCAGATTCTTCCTCCACTCAGCCAAGATTGATCATTCTGAAACACACATCTGAGCACACATAGGTAATCATCTCAGCAATCTGGAAGTCTTGCGAACTGAATCGTTAAGACCAGTATTCAACCAAAGCTCCCGGGTATTCGAGCGTGATCACTACACAGTGTGATACCAGTAATAATATGAGCTGTAAGTAAAAGGGAAAAGCAAAACCAAACCAAACCAACTACCATACCCTTGAGAAGCCAGGAATTCCTAGTCTGTTGCTTACAGTTTTACATCTCATTTCTTCAGAGAAGTATATGACAACCACAGTTAAGGCAAGTAAGCATTGCCAGGGAAGTCCCTGGTGGTATAGCCCAGTTATGACCCTGATCCTCATCTGACACAGAATCACCTGGAAGTTACAGTATGCAGAAGCTAAGATAGTTTGAGAGAGAATCCACTTGCTCCCTTAGGCTGTTGGGTCTTAACTTGTCTGTGGTCCTGCTCCAAATTATGTTTGCAAGAGCCATCGGCCTTCCACCCCAGACTGGCAAGAAAAAAGAGAATTGGCTTGAAAGATGTTTATATCAGTGACAGGAAATATGCATCCCATTTGAATAATGGACATAGGACTCCAAATATAGATTATGAGAAGTGAAAACTGACATCCGAAGGAGAAGGGCAGGTGCTTTCCCCAGAGGGGAAAGAGAGCTCATTCCTTCCTCCCTCTGCAAAACATATCTATAGGCTCCATGTCCTCTCCGACACTTGCAAGTGGTGAATTGTTTATGAAGGAACTCACCCTGGGGGGGAAGGGTTGACCTTCACAGAGACATCAGGAAAAGATGGCTCTCAGAAATAGAAGGGCCATCACCCAACAGCTTACCTGTCAAATATGGGAATTTCTATCATTTGAAGGTAACGTCTTTCATCTGGGTAATTGAGAGATGGTGGCCACCCAGCAGAAGGTCCCCTGGTGTGGTTACTGCCTTTTTTCCACCAAGTTCTCGTTCTGGTTCTGTTGCTTAAGAGGACACTGAAACATTGAAACATTTCACTTATCTCCCAATGACCTTGCTTCTGAAATTCATTCTCCCTTCTCTATCAGAGACCTCTCCAGTCAGAAACACACACACACATACACACACACCCCGCACACATCCCTTCATTGTTTAATAGTAACAACACACTCCTTCTTCCTGAACCTGGGAGATAGAGGCCATGGTATCTGCCCTACAGGAGTTAGGAGGTCTAATCAGGGAGACCAACCAAGCACAACTGAGAACAGAATGTACCCCAGAGTCATTTTTTTTCTATAGTTCCTACAGGAACTTGGAGAGTGGGGAGGTTAGCACATACTGGAATCTTGAAGAAAACTGCAAAATTTTCAAAGAATGGAATCAGAGTCCATTCAAGTGTAACACAGGAAAAGGGATTTTGAGAATGTGATTAAAAAAAAACACACATACACACAGAATTGGGGGTGTACTCCTGCTCTCTCTTGCTCTCTGTCTCTCTTTCTCACACACACACACACACACACACACACACACACACACACACCCCTCACTTTGGTCACATAATATGGTTCAGGCTTATTCAGGCTTAAAGCATTAAACTGCTTATTCCAGAGCAAATCCTCTGCTGTCAACCACCCTCTAGGCCAAAACCACTGGGTTCACTGCCCCGCACTGCTGCTCCACACATCTCTACCTCCAGTCCCAGACTTCAGTGTTTTATTCAGCAACCCAAGGCCCTAGGAAAGTCATCAAGAACAGGAACAAAACAAATGCAGAGATTTGATATTAAAGCGTCACTCACTCATTACTACTCCAAATAATCTAACTCCCATTTTTAAAAAGATTTTACTGATTTATTTGAGAGACAGAAAGAGAGCAAGCATGAGCAGGGGGAGGGGCAGAGGGAGAGGGAAAAGCAAACTCCCCACTGAGTGGGGAGCTCAATGCGGGGCTCAATCCCAGGACCCCAAAATCATGACCAGAGCCGAAGGCAGATGCTTAACCGACCAAGCCAACCAGGGGCCCCTTAACTCCCATTTTTTAAGAGTTTACCATGTGCCAGGCATCTAGATGTGCTGAGAACCTTCCATGCATAGCACCTCACAACAATCCTCACAACAATCCTAGAAGATAGGTAATATTATTATTCCCATTTTACAGATAAGGAAACTGAGACACAGAGACTTAGAAGGACTTGTCCAAGGGCATGCTGTTCATAAATGGCAAAGCCAAAGTTTGACCTCAGCTCTAACTCCAAAGTCTACATACTAGAGACTGTGTACTAGGGTGGGGAGAGCCGGGGGCCAGCAAGTTTTTCTGTAAGGGGCCAGATAGCAAATATTTTAGGCATCATGGCCCTATGATCTCTGTTGTACTTATTCAACTCTGCCGCTGTAGCACAGCAGCCATACATAATACGTAAACCAATTAGTATGGCCAGATCCCAGGAAAACTTTACGTACACAAACAGGTAACTAGCTGGATGTGGCCCCAGGCTGTAGTTTGAAGACCCCTGGGTCAGAGAATCTGGGGTATACTCGGATAGACCTGGCTTCAAGACCTGGCTCTCACCACTTACTAGACAGGTTCTTTAGTCTCCCCGCATCTCATATCTTCATCTGTAAAATGGTGATAATACCTCCCTCATCAAGTCATTGTGAGAATTCGGGATTAAAGGAATGAATAAATACAAAGTTCCCGGCACCCAGTAAAGTACTCAGTAAGTCATTAATAAAAGCCCACCCTGAGGCTGGTCCCTAGACAGAAGGAAAAAGGACAAGGGTTAGGATAGGTACTGCTGTCTTTAAAATCAAGCCACCAAGGCTCCAATGGTCTTGATACTCAGCAGCAATAAGTACTCGCTCAGGATTCCAGCTACTTCTCCTCCCCTTCAGCTCCATAAACCTTGCTCTTTTAGGAGTGTACATTCCTGTTTTAGTCATTAGTGAGAAAGTCTCCGAGTTTCATTGTGGCTCTTGTCAGGCCCTGGGAACCCCATCGCGGGAGGGCAGGAATATGATTTTGTCTTTATTTGTTAGGTGTTTCCTTCAGAAATGAGGTTCTGGCTGCTTGAGTCATGCCTGTGTCCCAAGGACCCAGCACAGGGCTTGGCACAGAGTAAGGGGTTCAGGAAACATTGCTGAGTTAACTGAACTGGCTTTGGAGTAACCCTGCTTTCTCCACAAGAGAGAGAACATGTGTGCATGGTGGGGGAGGGTATAGGAGTGTGAGTGGTTAAGAGGACAGAGGAGTACAGAACATCCTGTTCCTGGGTGACATTAAGTACCCAGGAGCCATGCTGCAATGGTCTCTCCGGGCCATCCTCCTGAATAATCATCCAGCGCAAGCCACCCGGAGTAAGATTTTTGCTTGGACCCAAAACCATACTTATGGAATCTTGTGCCTTGGTTTTAAAGAACCCCCTGAGATACCTCAGCTTGTCAGCCAGCCCCCCAAAATCCATCCTTCCTGCAATCCTGCCTTGCCAATCATTCTCAATGAGAAATTCCCTCCTTTATCTACCGAGTTGTCTCCCTTCCTCTGAAGTGTGTCTTGCATCATAATCCAGGTTTTCACTCTGGAATTTGTTAGAGTTTTTTTATAGGATCTGACTATACGATGAGGATCGTACTCCCTCCAGTTGGATGTACTGTCAAGGTGAGGCCTGCGTCGAGTCACACATACAGTCACTTCGAGACTATCCAAGAAGCAATGATTCTCCAACTCATAATAATGAGAGCCATAATGATGAAAATAGCTAACATTTGGGGTGCCTGGGTGGCTCAGTCAGTTAAGCATCTGCCTTCAGCTCAGGTCATGATCCCAGGGTCCTGGGTTCGAGCCCCGCATTGGGCTCCTTGCTCAGCGGGGAGCCTGCTTCTCCCTCTGCCTGCCACTCCCCCTGCTTGCATGTGTGCTCTCTCTCTCCCGCTCTCTCTCAAATAAGTAAAATCTTTAAAAGAAAATAGCTAACATTTATTAAATGCTTCTTTGTCTAATTCTCACAATAATCCATGATGAGAATGACAATAATAATGTTTCTTTCCTTATTGCGAGGCACTGAGTTAACTCTCTTAGTCTTTAGAATGACCCTATGACATGGGTTACTGGTATAATCCTCATTTTTCAAATGGAGAAACTGAGGGCCAGAGAGATTAAGCAACTTGCCCAAGGTCGCCCAGCCAGGAAGTCGTGGAGCTGGAATTTGAACCTCAGGTCTGACTACAGAGACCATGCTACCACTCTACCTTATTAGAAATATCTTTGTGTGTAAGGCCTACATTGCACCAATAGGTGAACAAAGATGTATGAGGAACACCATCTTCCTTTTGTTTGGTGTTGAGAATGTTTCAAAGCACTTTCCCACCCCCGTGATCCATTTGATTGTCAGGGGAACCCTATGAGGAAGGCCAGTTGGGTAGCGACCGCCAATTGCAAAAAGACCCAAACACAAAGATGCACCCTGAGTTCCTCCACAAATCACAGGCCAAAAGACAGAGTTCAAGATGTATGTTTCCAAAATGTGTTCTTTCTTATAGCTAGGGGTTAAGTTTCCTCCACTCCCTTTATTCTGATCTCATCCTGAAGATTTCAAAGTGGGCTGCTCACAGCAGGTCATGAAACCTCCAGCCAAGCCTTCTTATAAATGTGAAAACTATTTGGGTGCACCTGACTTAGTCTCCTTTTGTACCCCCAATGTTTCAGGACCTGCCATACCTGCACAAGTTTTATGACCTGAAAAAAAAGAAGGACCCAGGCCCTCAAGAACTAGAGACACTGCAGGCATGAACACATCTCACCATAGATCTCTCCATCGTTTCCTTTTATTAACTGAACAATTACAAGTCCACAATTCCAAAATCTACCAAGTCCTGAAAACCAAGAAAAAAATTTTTTTTCATAAATTTCCTATCAAAACTCATATGGTGGCAAAACATGAGATGAACTGATGCGAAGCAATTTATTGTCTTTATTTATCCCACTGAGTCTAAGCATTCCATAGGTTTCACTGCTGTGATACTAACGTGTTTGACTATAGTAGGATTTCCAGATAAAATACAGAACATCTCGTTACATTTGAATTTCAGATCAACTGTGAATCATGTTTTAGTATATCTCCTTATAATATGTGGGACATACTTATACTAACTAAAACATGATTCACTGTCGATCTGAAATTCAAATGTAACTAGACCTCTTGTATTTTTATTTGCTAAATCTGGCAACCCTAATTATGAGTGCTGCCTTAAATCTCATTGGGAGTGTTACCTAATATATGGTACAGATGGCATATTATTGTTCTGAAATCCAACAAATTTAGAATTCCAAAACACATCTGGCCACAAGAACTTTGGAGTAAGTACTGTGAATCTGTGAACCTGTAGCATCCTCCCAGCACTAGACTTGGAACTGCCCAGGACACCCAGCTCTCGAAGACTGATGCCATCAGAATTGGTTGCCCCTTTGGCTCTCATATATAATGAGAAAATATATTTGCCCCTGTTCTAGTCCATGGGCCACTAGCTGACCTGGTCACACCCCGACTAACTTCTTATTTGGCTTTAGTGAGTTTCCAGGCTCTCCTCTTCAATTGCCTGACATGCTGGTTCACTTGCTCCCTCCCAGGTAAGAAGTTTTCCAAGACAGGCTCCTCTTTCCTTCTAGAATACCATTCTTGGAAGTAGGAAGTGCGTTCCCGCCACTCTCTGCTGCCCTCTCATGGCTAGAATAAGCCACGGCATTGGACTTAATTTTGCAGCACTAGATGCTTTCAGAGTCTATCACCTCCAACAAGGGAGAATTATAACATCTACCAGGAAACCCCATTTAGCAAATTCCCACTGCTGTATATACATGCAAATGGGAGACTATATTTTTTAAATATGTGTTTAAAACTGAGTTTTCAGCATCTAACCTCACCTTCCTTCAGTTAGTTTGAGCTAGTGAGCCTTAGCTCAAACTTGAAATTAGAGGTATGACTGCCAGTTGACTTATTTTATGAGTCTGAACTTCTGTTGCCAGTGATATAGGCAGGCTAGTTCAGGTACCAAGGGCACCAGGTAACTGCAGCAACAACCAGATGAGTACAAAATATCTCAGTAATCCCTGGGTAACCACCGCATCTCCTTCTTTCAAAAAAATTCACCACGGATTAGTGATCTGAGTAAGTAAATATAAAATCGTTTTAGACAGAGACTACATGTAAAATGTAAGGGCCACTTTGAACTATGACCTGGGCCTAATCTACTTACCAAAACATATTTCTTCATCTCAAATTTCTGCTGCTGTGGTAAAAAGCTGAACCACTTCATAACAGTACGGCTCAGCAAGCTCACTGTAATGGCAGGGAAGGAAGGTGTTTTGTACATTTTCCCCTTTGGAAAATTCTGTATTGCCCCTGATTTCCTTTTTGAGCATTTTTCTCCTCACCAGAGCCCAGCTTGATTGGCAACTACAAAACAAACCAACAAAACTTGTTCTATCTCAGATCATTTTTGCTGGCTGGCTTTTTAAATACACCCTTACACACAACTGGACTCTCTTTTGAAGAACTGACATCTCAGGCAATGAAAGTTGGGCCTATTCCATTGTGTAGCCACTCACTGAGGGAGCAAAGGAAGGTTCTAGAAAGATCAGTAGACGTTTTCCAACCACCCAGAAAGGCCCTTAGCTCAAAGCCTGCCATAGTTGGGAACTCAAGTTTTCTTCCCCATCCTGGACGTCTCTGGGGGATGTGGGGCGGGGGGGCTCATTCTCACCTTTCAGATTTTCCTTTCCTCCAAGTGTACTAAAGGAAGAAATGTTTACAGTGTAAGGCCCCCAGCTTGAATCAGCTGCTCTCTTTTAGAAAACACACAAAGATAATTCAGTGCCAATTACTTCAGGGAACAACAGGCCTGAGCTGCTTAACAAAGCTCTGAATGTTAAACATAGGTCAAGGTGACCTTTCTCCTAGTCTCATCTACTGCACTTTATACATACCCAACAGTCTAAAATCATGTGCTAATCACCAGTGAGGTGACTCAATGTGGGACTGCCTTGTTTTATCCTGATCTGATTTGTCTCTTGCTGACAGCCTCCATGGCACAGAACAGAGTGGATTGTGGGAGTTAGGAAACATTTTTCTCCTCTGACCACACTGCCCATCCTTAGGGGAGCCACTGAAAACTCAACTGCTACTGGCTTTTTTTTTCTCTGCCTCACAGCCTGGTTTCCTTCTCAAGAGCCTGCCCTTCACCCCCAGATCCTCTGCTCCTACCAAGGGATTTCCCCTCATTTTCCATGGTCTTGTCAGAGACGGGGTCTTGGTCACTAACCAGAGAAGTGTATCCCAGGCTCACTACTCTTAAATGAGCACTCACTATAGTGCCTGACACACAGTGAGCACTCAAATGTTCATTGTTGCTGTTATCATTAGTATTTAACCTCTCTGGGCGTCAGTTTTTCTCATCTGTAAAATGGATGTAAATGCAGTACCCACCTCCTGGGTTGATTCATACATATAAAGGGCTGTTGAAAGTATCCAAAACACAGGAACTTCTATGGACATTTAATCTGTGACTATTATGACTAGTATTAGAGAAATACCTTGTGGGTACACAGAATATGAGGTGAAAGTGTGTGTGTGTGTGTGTGTGTGTGTGTGTGTGAGAGAGAGAGAGAGAGAGAGAGAGAGAGAGAGAGAGAGAGAGAG